>NC_082381.1:80653760-80981225 GCF_027477595.1 Haemorhous mexicanus | reverse complement strand
GCCTCCTTCCTCCAGCAGCTTGGGTGCATCCACAGATAACAGCTCTTCTCACCTCTGCTTTCCAGACACGGCACAAAAGACATGGTCTGTGAGAAGGATGCCGTTCCCAAAAACAGGTGTCACATCAGATACCTCCAGCTCTTCTCGACAGTGAAGTACAAGGTGACTCTGACAGTCACGAATGCTCTGGGCAAAAACTTCACCACGCTCACCTTTGATGAGTTCGCCATAGGTAACTTCCACAGCAGCAGCTGGCCTCTCCAGGGCGGGGTTGGGGTTGGCTTGCTCTGCATTGGCATCCCTTGGGAAGATGGGGCAGGGAAGGGACTGGCTCTCCAGGTGGAGATTCTCCTATCAATGGAGATGGGGTCTGAGCCACTCTGGCATCCTCCCTGTGCCCCTCCCATTCTCAGGGCCCTGCTGGAACCTGAGCATCCTGGGGGAGCCAGGCAGGATGCCCACAGGCAGCCTCCGCACTGGTCACATCAGTGGCCTGGTGTCATGTGTGATCCCACTCCCAGTGGTCCAGATCAGCCCATGGTTACTGAGTTCTTCCCTGTTTGGGATGCTGGGGAAAAAGCTGCCACATATTAGGGCAGAGAGCTGTAAAAATTGTGGGGTCCAAATGGTGTTGCCATTCTTACCCCTCAGAGTGTCCCTAAAGGAGAGGTTTGGTGTTTGTGCTGAAAGCAGAGTCATGGGAATTAGGATTGGAAGATAAATTAAAATGTCCCATTCTCTTGTGTCCATCCTTAGTCAGGATAAAGCTCTCCTATAGTCAAGTCCCGCCAGCCCTTACCTAATATTCTCCTAAAAACTCTATTCCTTTTTTTGTACCTGTCCACTGCCCCACCAGGACAGCAGATGTTGTGCAGTGTGGGACAGGGAGCAGCAGGCCCTGTGAGCTGGGCTGTCCACGTCTCGGGCTGTGCCACAGGGATGCTTCCCAGCCATGTCCAAACCCAGGGCTGAAATACTCCCCTGACTGCAAAGGGTGGGTATGAACTGAGCAATCCAATGCCAAACACAGCAAAACAGGGAGCTTTTTCCACCATCCAAAACTGGATTACAGCTGGTGCTGTAACATCCTCAAAGAACAGGAGAGAATGGAGTTCAGGAATACACTGGAAAACAATTTTCTAGTTGTGTGTGGCAATTACTGAACCTGAAAAACAAATAAGTGAATAATTAAAGTGCAGCCAGTGGTTGGTCTTTGCCTTTGATGTGCTACGCATCACAGCATGGAGAAGCTGGAAGTGCTGGCGTGCAAGAAGAGGAGCTCCACTGCTATACCAGATTTTCCCTTTGCACCCCAAATCCTGGAAAATATCAAACAAGGCACCAGCTCTGAACAGAGCAGGGAAATAACTTTGGAATGGGGACTGTCCTGCTATGTGTCTGCAGCCATGATCCATACCTGAAGCTTGTGTTCATCAAAAGCATTGGGAATGCTGATAACACGGGAGAGAGCTTAGAAGGGAAGTGGTGGAATTTCAGCCACTTGGGTGCCTTTAAATGGAAATTGTTGTGTTTGTGGAAGATACACTCCTTAAAAATGAAGGTAACCTCCAGCCTGCATGACCCAGGACAGCAATTAAGCAACATTTTCCAAGTTCCTTGCATTCCCTCCTGCAGGAGTTCAGGGCACCCTCTTGTAACATCTGTATCCCACCCATGCCCTGCCTAGCTTCCCAAACATCTGCTCCTCCATCCAGCACACAAGGGCAGTTCCCCTGGGGAAGCACACCCAGCTGCAAGCCTCGGGCATCCCAACACCAGCACAAAGCTGGATCCAGCCCAGCAGTTTGAACTTGGCCCAGGTCGGAGGAGTGGTGAGCGGAGGCCAGCACTGCCCCGGGCCAGTCCTTAGCACGGGTGTACTATTGCTGACTTTTGCACAAGTGCCTGGAAGGGTGCAGGGTGCCTGGACACATCTCAGCAGTGCACTGAAGGGTCACACCAGCTGGTATCACCTGGCTCCAGGATGGCATTTGGGGAAGGGGTGCTGGGCTGATGCCAATAGGAGAGGCTGTGTCCTGCACCAGCCCACTCTCATAACCACTTCAGTATCCAGTGGCCTTAAAATCTCCATATTCTGCATGACTGTGAAATTCTCCTCCTCAGGATTTGGTACGGGTGCCATGCACCAGCAGCACAGACAGGGTGGTGACAGAGTGCTGAAGCAGGCAGTCACAGGCTTAGCAGATCATTACAGCATCTGCTTCTGCTGAACAACAGCCCCCCACCCCGAGTGGAACTTCTCCTCATGCCATCCTGGTGTCAAAACAAGAGCACTGAATTGCTGCATTTTGCTAGGCAGTTTTGCCCCGGCTGCTTGCAGTCCTCGCTGAAGCTTCAGTGTCTCTTCCAGCTTTCCTCTCTGCAGCTGCAATCCAGGACTGTGTCCCAGCATGGGGAGTGCTGGAGGTGTGGATCTAGCATCCAGTAGGTTGTCTGGCCATCTCAGCTGGCCCGATGAGCTCTCATCTGGGAGATCTCATCTGGGTTTCCCTTTGCTAGATGGAGGGTGGAAAACCTACGGCTCAGGGCAAAGTCACCACTTTGGCTCATTGAGAAAATGCTAAGTGGGAACATTGCAACATCTGCACTCATCCTGGTAAAATGAAGAGATAGTGTCAGCCAGGATGTGTGACGCTTCTCCAGAAATCCCTGGGCTCTAGTTGTCAGAGCCTGCCTTGTGTTTTCCCCTTAGCCTAGAGAAAAACATCTTACCTTCTGCTTGGAGGTTAAAGTGCAGACATGTAGCCCCGATCTCATTCCTTGCTAGGAGCAGAGCAACTGAAAGCCAAGGAGACAGCAGTGCAGGGCAGGCAGCTCTCTGTCCCAGCACCATCTGAGCTGGGAGAAGACCCTCTGCTGGGTCAGACCACCAAGCACAAAAACCCCCTGGGAAGGAGTGACCTCCTTTGGTTTTGCTTCTTCACTCCTTTCTCCATCCCTGAAGTTGCCAGAAGAAAATCCCTCCCCCAGCTGCTCAGAAGATGGTCTCTAATTGAGTGGAAAATGGCTGGTACTTTCTTTTGCTGTCCTGAGCCCATGCCTTGCTGGCGGTCATGCCGTGCTGGTTATTAGCAGCCAGCTGCAAAGGGTCACTCTGCATTGTCATTTTCAGTGATGACTGGAAAAGCTTTTCTGGCCCTCTGGCCCCCATCTCCTATTGGTAGAAGATCCAGACTGCCTTCTTCCTCATCTTGCTCCTGCAAATTGTTTTCATAATTACATCTTCTGCAAAAGTATTGATATTAATAAAGGTGAGTGTGAGGAGGTCCTGCAGAGCCCTACAGACATCAGACTTCAGCCTCACAGAGGAGGAAAAGGGACTGTAGGGAAGAGGGCCTGGGGGCAGAGGAAGATGCCAGGGAGGAGTGAGGTGGTGTGTAAGGAGCTGCCACCTCCTTCATGATGGCTGGAACAGCATGGGGACATTTTTGGCCTACTAGGATACAACCACACCTTCCTCAGTTGTGTTTCAGCCCAAGAGCTGTTTTTTGCATTCCCCAGGAAAGCCAGGACAGCACCACCATGCAGCAACATCAGCATCTTGCCTCAGCACCTTTCTCCTCATATGATCCTGGGGGAAAATATGAGAAGATGCACAGCATTAAAATGAGGAAGGCAGCCTTGGATGGGGCCTTGCAGGTGTGGATACCTTCATCAAATGTGCTGCCCATGCCTTGTGTGACCTTGAGAAGGTCATCTGATCCTTCCATCTCCAGCTCTGGGGTGGCGAAGATGCAGAGCATCTCAGAGAGGCTGCATGATGCCCATGTCTGTATGAAATTCGGAGTCTTTGAACACAGGTATACAGTCGCCTAAGCAGAAGGTCAGTTCAATTCATACTACTTAGGAAGGCAGAATTAAATTACCTAGACTGACATTTGGCTAAGACATGGAGTTTAATATCCCTCTGCTCATGGAAAATGCCAGGGGATATTTAATGGCCGCAAGGGATCCATTTTAGTGCTTGTTGGAGAGACGGGATGGGCGACGGGCCGCTCCATGCCACAGGGTCTCAGCTGCCTTTCTGAACCACTGGATTCATTTTGAGACATGTCTGACAACAGCCAGGGGCGATGGATAGCTGAAGACTCGCAGTTAAGCGTGCAGCGCCTTAAGGAGAAGCTGCTCCCTGATGCTCTTCTTGCACTTCAAGCCCTCTCATATACACAGCAGCCAAAAACCAAGCGGGAAGAGCTGTGAGTAGCCTCCTGGCCAAGTCCCCTTCCCAGGAATGTCTGATGATGCTCCCTTAGCTGTGCAGGATAATATTACATCTGGTTTTATAGCCGCTTAACCAGTACTCAGCCTAATGCCCATCATCCATTATTATTATTACTATTACTGCTTTTATTACGTTACTGCCTGCAGGCCCTCAGTGAGGACAGGGCTCTATTATGCTGGCTGATGTACAGCCAGACAGCCCCTGCCTCACCATGTGCAGGCTGAATGGAGGCAGACAAAGGCTGGGGAAGGAGGTGCACTCGTCCCTGTCTGCGGGGTATAAAGGACTCCTTCAAGGTCATATAGAAATCAGAAAGCTGGACAAAGCCTGTCTCCCCTTACTCCTCAGCTGGCCCCTGTGGGACCAGTCCAGGTGTTTCCCGTGATGAGCACAGCAGGATGAGGTCTGTCCTAAGAGGCATAGGTTTGTCCTCTCTGGACTGGCTGCCAGAGGTATGGTCCCCTCTCCTGGCTGTTGTGTCCCTGCTGCCTTGGAAGGACATGGCGGGAACATTTTTGGCTTTGTGGTTTTGGAGGGGCTGGCCCTGCTGTGCTCTCTTGCCTGGGTAGGAATCCTGTGGATGGAGGGACACATGAGGAGGTAGCAGGGACTTTTGGTTTTCCTGTTAACCTGCAGTGCTGTTTGAAGGCTCATAGCAGCCGGGAACATGAACTGCAAGCCAGGGCAGCCTTCCTCTGTGCACCAGCAAGTGTCCAACTCACAGGAGACAGGCTAGAGGCCACATCCCCGCAAAATGGGCAGGTGACTCCCACCTCGGCCTGAGGGCACTTTTTTTCTGACTTCATTTAACAGTCACAGTAGTATTTCTCATTGCTGCCCAAGCACATTTGCCATGCCCAACTGAATTTAATCATGCCTTCAGGCTGGCATACTAAAAACCAGGGCCAGGCCCCCTGCATTACCCCAGGGAGTATCCATTGCATCCATCCCTAGCCCAGCACTTTCCTTCCCACTTCCTTGCTGCAGAGCTGCAGTTCACAGTCATCTGCATTCGTTCAGCCAAACAGACTTTTGTTTTGCAAACCCATACTGCTGAGCCAACGCTGGATTTATACTTTTCCGTATGTGTTTGGACTCCAAGTCCCTGTCGATGGAAGCTGATGTCCAGCCCCAGCCCTGGGATTCGGAGTGAGCAGAGGAATTGCAGAGCCATCTGGAGTAGCTCAGCACAGCACAGCCCCAGCGAAGCGTTCCTGCTGCCGAGGATAAAGCTGTAAATAGAAAATTGCACCCCATCCTGCCACAGAGAGGAGTCTGTGGGGGCTGGGAGGTGGCACTGGGCACTGTGGTCAGGCTCACCAGCTGAGCAGCCATTGCCAGTGTCTCTGGGAGCATCCTCTGAGCCTGAAATGACATTGGGAAGGAGGAAGCTGTCCTGCCCTGCTGGCACCCGCTGTGACAGAGGGAAGGTGGTGAAAGCCAGGCTGGTGGTGAAGATGATGGTGATAAAGGACACACAGCAGGGTGTGTGCTGGGGTGCTGAGCAAGAGGAGGCTGGGGAGACAGAGGTGGTGGTGGGCCATGTCTCAGGGGCAACAGGTCCCACTAAGGTAGCTGGGTTGCGGCTTCACTTCAGCACCCTCTCTGCCTAACCTGCAGACAAGCAAGTGTGTTCTCAAAATATCACAGGCTGGTTTCTGCTGAGAGGAGCAAGCAGTGGCAGTGCAGGGACAGTTGCTGCAATGCCACCATCATTCTGGGGCAGGGATGGCAGCAAGCAGCTCACATGTGACTGCACTTGCCCCAGACTGGCCACGCATCAGCATCTGATCCCATCTGAGTGTGGGAAAAATGCCCTTCACACATTGGGCAGGGCAGTAGGCAGGCTCAGGTGATGAGGGAGCAGCTCACTCACCACCACCTCCTTCCTCTCTCAGGGTAAGCTAAGCCCCTGTGAGGGCATCACTTCCTATCCACAGCAGGTGGACTCTGGAGTCAGCATGGAGAAGACCTCTGACTGCAGGGCAGGAGCTCTGCCAGGCAGAAGGGGGCTGCCCACAGCCCCACCATCCCTCCCCCATCCTGGGGAGGGGAGTTTGATGCTGACATCTTGACAGGCTTCTGCTCAAGGCGGTCAGAGCCTGGGGACCATTGTTCAATCCAGAAATTTTCAGGTCAGGAGGGATCCACTTGCTTGCATGTGGACTTGAAGGAGGTTAAGTGCCTTCCCAGGACAGGAAGACTCATGTACGTTGCTATTTTTGGAGTGCACAGAGAGCCCTCATCCACCTCTGGCACAGCTGTGTGCCTAGCTCCATGTGTCCAGCTCCTTCCTGACCATGATTAAAGGATAAGAATGGGCGTACACAAATTTTTTTTAGCTTTGCTGTTGCAATTGGGAGTTTGAGCTGTCAGGATTTGATCAAACCCTTGGCAAGGAGCAAGGACTGCTCTGCAACAGGCAGTGACATTCATCACAGCCTGTCTGTGATGAGCTTCCGGCACTCTGGAAGTAGCTGTAACATCAAAGCACGTTGCATAGCTCACAGCCAATTAATATTCACCTGAAATACATGCCAGGTAGCAAGAAAATATTCCCATATCCCAAAAGCAGAGCAGGGCAGCGAGAGAGAGAGGGCTGGGTTGGAAGGTGACCAGGGCAATCCTTCCCCTTTAGTAAATATCATGTGCAAATGCTTTGAATCCTCAAAACTCCAGCCCTGAGCCCAGGGGCCAAACTCTGCCACATTATTATGAGGCAAGTGGGCTTGAATGTCTGTCAGACTCACAGAAATCAGCAGTTGTGAGGGAAGTGCAAGGTTTTGGCTTGGTGGGCTCCTCATCCTGATCCAATTAGCCCTGTGTAGGAGGGACACTCTCTGCCCTGGCCCAGTTGTTTCCATGTGTCTCCAGTGCTGTCACCTCCTCAATGGTTGTATTTTGAGCCAGGACAGCCATACAACTGACCTGGACAGCAAAAGGTGATTTGCATCTAATTAGTTTGGGGAAAGGATGCATGTTGGCTGCTCCTCTTGGAAAGCACATGGGGCAAAGCCCAGGCAGTTTTGCCAAGGGGTATAAAGGAAGAATGCCACACGCAAATCTTTGCCAATCCCCCTCTTTTCTTCTCTTACAGTAAAGCCAGACCCTCCGGAGAGTGTGGTGGCCAAACCTGTGCCCAATAACCCTCGAAGACTGGAGGTGTCATGGCAAAACCCCTCATCGTGGCCTGATCCTGAGTCTTTCCCACTGAAGTTCTTCCTGCGGTATCGGCCTCTCATCCTGGACCAGTGGCAACATGTGAGTGACACTGCACTGCCTGGGATGCGAGGCAGAGGGGCGAGCTGGTGACTGGGAACATGCTGCATTATAAAAACGTGTTCAGGGACAAAAAATATGTATATATTTACTGCTCAGGCAACCTGGACCCTGTTCCTCTCCTTCTCTTTCTCATTGCTTTTCTCTTCCTCTCCACCTTTTTTGTAGCTCACACTCTGCCTACAAATGGCTCTGCAGCCTCTCCCTGCTCCGCATTTTCATCCATGGCCCCTATCTACTTTCCATACATATGTTCTGTATAAAACTTGCCAACGAGATGTAAAAGGCATTTAAAGTATAAATGTCACCACATTTAAATGTGCCTCTACCACATTTAGATTTTGAACTGGAGATAAAATACCGCTCACCATAACTCAGAGCACAGTCACCGAACAATTGCTGAGATGTTATCGTATTTCTTACTTTTATTTCTTGTTTCTTTAAAAAAAAAAAAAGTCAGTGAAATCCTTGGTAGCCTGGAGGACAGATTTCATTTGTTACTGCAGGAAGATAACAAACGGGGTTGTTTTTGTTTTTTTTTTTTAAACCTCTGTGTGCTGCTTTTTTGCTCGAGTTAGGTAGGAAAGCATTCTGTGGCTGGAGAGGAGGTGCTGCTGCTCTGGCATAGCTCATCAAGCATCCCTTCTGTGCCCAAGATGGGCCAGTTGAAAGACAGTTAGGTGCTTTGCTTGATAAAGGATTTTGCCAAAAAAACCAAAAGTGTAATAAGAGGCAGCACTGGGTCCCTGGGCACCTACATCAAAGAGCCAAGTGGGATTTTTCTTCCAGCCAGCACTTCCTGGGGAGAGAAATGTTGGAAGAGTGGATGTGAGGCTTTGCTTGTGGCTCTGAGAGGTGTCTTGGTGACTTTTTCCTTTTTCTTGGACTTTTTGATGAGACAGCACCACAGGTTGTGTTTCAAATTGCAGTATTTGCTGATGGCTCTGAAAATAAGAAGGTTTTCCTGCTTGCTGATGGCTCTGAAAATGAGAGGGTTTTCCTGGTTGCCTCTTTGCCCTTTGCTTCTTTCCTAGTAGTGGGAGAGCATCTGTGGAGCATCCAAAGGCATTAGAAAGCATGGGTGGAGTTTGGGTATTAGTTTTCTGTAGGTATTTTTTTTAATCTGGGGAAGGAATGCTCAAACTGTAGAAGATGTGTAAAAAGAGGAAGATTTGTGGGAACTGCCAAACACAATGCTGTTTTTTTCCCAAGGTGTGCAACTGTTGTGGAAAAAACTGATGGCTTTACCCTGCCACAGCCTGATCCAGCCAAATACCCTGGTTTGCACCCAAAAATGGTGGGGTAGCCACTGAGCTGCCTCCTATCTCAACACCCTTGGAGTGGCTGGTCCCGCCGTCACTGAATGTGGGGTACCATAATTGCAGAGTCAAGCCATGCCAGTCCCCTCTGGCACAGCCCTGAGGCGATGCTGTGGCCTCTCCATCAGTGCCCTCAGGCAGGCAGTAGGAAACACATGGAGGTGTTGGTGACACTGGTGGCAGGGCCATCCTAGTTGGTAAAGGCAGGTTTTGGGCAGTAAAAACTTAACTTCTTCTATGTAAAATTACCCTGAGGTGCAGAGACACCTCAAGGTACCAGCTCTTCTGGTGGGTACAAAGATGGCTGGGAAGGGTTTCATTTCCCAGCATTTTGGGAAGGTGCAGCAGTCCTGGGTACAGCTTTTAATCAATATCCCCTTGCAAAAGACACGTTCCTCATCACTGAGTGATGGAGAAGAGTGTTTGGGGAATAATTTGCTCAGTGAGCAAGTGCAAGCATTCAGTGAGTGAGGTGCCAGCCTTGTTTTCTGACTCCCTACCCTGCTGGCTGGTTAATGAAAAATCTGATTTGTGGGTGATTTGAGGAAAACTGCCACTATTCATCAGATGAATTATTTGCGAAGCCTAATTCAATCGTTTCCCAAACACCAGAGAAAGGCAGTGCTGCAGCAGCTGGAGCTGCTCTGACCCCAGACCCCACTGGTACATTCAACCTGCTTAGCCCAGCTGAGCACCCTGCAAATGCAGGTGCTTGTACCTAAAATTAACCCCACCAATTTTATCATGATGGGAGCATGCCCAAATCTCCCTGCACTCTTTGTTTGACTTCTTGTTATTTTGGAGGGTGTCCCTGTTCCCCCAGATCAAAACAGAAGAGGAAAGGACATGGTTTGATAGGTCCAAGTCTGGCTGATCCCTCTTGTCCTGCAGTGGTGGTGTTGGGTCTCAGCTCAAAGGGACGAGTGCCCTGAGAAAGGATGAGGTGGTCACACATGCCACGCTTGCACAGGGGTGTCTTTATTCTCGTGGAGGTGCAGGTCCCTTGCCACAAGCTGCCCCCCATCTTGGCTCTTGCTGTCCCCACTGGCAGCTGGCATAGAGAATTCCTTGCTTTTTATGCACACACAACCTGAACGCTGGCAATGGGGCAGCTTGGAGCTCAGCAGGGAGAGGAGAAGCCCCTGCCAGCAGTCAGGAGGAGTTGGGTAACCTCATGTTCTGGCATGTTCCTGTCTGCCCAGGGTCCACGGGCTGAGCCCTGTCCCTGCCTCCTCATGGCAACCCACCTCTGCACCAGCTGTGGGTTTTAAGCATGTACTTAGCAGCCCTGTGGGAAGCCCAGAATCCCTGCAAGAGAAAACTCACAAAGGAGCATCTGAGGCTGCCCAGAGACAGAATATCCATGCAGGGCCTGCTCACACGTGGTGTTTCTTGGCAGAAGAAGCAGCTCCTCTTTCACCTCTCCACCTCCTGTTATCTTTGCAGGGTCTGATTTATGCACAGCACCTCAGCAGGCAGGACCCAATGAGCACTAATAGGATCAGATGGATGTCGAGCTGTCGAATACCATAGGGCCTGATTCAATCAGCGTCTGCTTTCTTCCAGGCTCTTCCTTTCAGGATTTTAATAATGCCAGGGCTTGGCACCAGAAGATGAAGCCATCCGTGGCGGGAGCAGTGGATCTTACTGAGATTGCCATGGTGTGAGCTGGCCAGAAATGCAGTTTCCCCTGCTCCAGAGAAAGTCCTTTGATGCCTGGCCCAAGCATCCACACCATGTGGCAATCTCTGGGGCTGACCCAGCGGTGGGGAGAACAAGCTTGTCACTTGCCCAGCGTTTTTCAAATTGGGTTTGAACCCCAGCGTGCTATTTGCAGTCCCTTTCCTCTGCTCAGCAGCACCTTTCCACTTAGCAGCTCTCGTGTTGCAGTTTGCTCAGGGAATTACAGTGATGTGCTCTGGGAATTATTATCATGGAGGGATGATGATGATGAGTTTTCACATGGGCATGCAGTGAAGCATGTGCTGGATTTTGTCACCTCACAGCAGCTCCCTTGAACCTGGGCACAAGCATTTTGTAGCTGCTGGGGATGCAGCTGTGTCACATCATGCCACATCATGTGGCCAAAGACTCTCCTCCACCCCAACAGCACTGAGCTCACTCTGAAACTCAAGCAACTTTAAAATCACACTCCTCCCTTTCTGGAAGAGGGGCTGGAGGTTTCTCTGCTGCCAGAAGAGAGATGGATATTTGTAGCCTAAACAGGTTTTTTATTCTCTCCTTTTGGCAAAATCTCCCCTTCTGTCTCCTAAATATAAAACATTAAATGTTTAGGGTATCCTTTATTTTTCTCCCGCTTTTAAGTTTGTAATTCAAGCCAGATTAGCGTGGTTTCCTCTTCTGTTTTATAGCCCCATCCTGGCCCCAAGCGAGCTCTCCTAATGCTCTCAGATGTTCCTCTAATGGCTTACCTAGGCTGGAACTGGATACCCTTTCCTAATGGATTGCTAATAGCCTGTTTCTGGTTTTACAGGCTCCTTCAGTTAACTCGCAACAGCAGCGATTGCGGCACTCACACATGCGATCTCCCTGCGAGCACATCTGCACGCTCTCCCCTACATGCAGGCTGGTGGCCAGACACCATCCTGAGCATCTCTAGGGAGCCATGGGCAGGTCTTGCACCCAATTTGCTCCCTTCCCATGGCATTTTCTGGAGCTGCATCCCCCCTTTTCACAGCTTTTGGAGGGAGATCACGTGCGCTGAGCGCTTGCCAGCTCAATGCACATCCCAGGAATGTGGCAGGGCTCAAGAAGGTATTTCTTGTGCAGAGTCAGAGCTGGTGGCCAGACCGAGGGAGGATTTCCTACTGTGGGTTGCCAGCAATTTGCAGATGCCGTCCTGAAGTCTAATTGAACCCATTGGCCGTGCTGACAACATGAAATGTTAACGAACCATGAGGCGGGCTGCACCTCAGATCTTGAGATTTGCAGTAAAAGGTCATGAGATATTTAAAGCTAATAATGTGGTTGAGTTCCCTCCTTCCTCTTCTGCGTTGGAAGCATTAGGGCCATGTTCGAGAGCATTTGCAAAGGCTGGAAGAGTCCTTCTCTGGAAGTGCAAGCAGAAGTGCTCCCACCATCAGAGGATTTTAGGAGCTGGGGCAAAAAAAAAAAACAAAAAAACAAAACCATACCCCACACAGACATCTGTGCCTGCTCTGATGCGGTTAAATGATGGGGTTTTGGGGACAGGATTGAAAAGTTTGTGGGCATTGCCAAATACTTAGTGTTGGGTTTGTTAGTGCAAGGTTGGCACTGTCCCCTGGACTGACCTCCCTGGTCCATATTGGAAGTGGCTGCCAGGGTGGGCTCAGGCTTGTCTCACAGGGCAAAGAGACATTTTTTCATCAGAGAGGTGAATCTTACATGCTGTCTCTAGAAGTTCCTGCCTTGGAGCAGCCTGAAATAGCCTGACAGTGTGAGCTAATGCATATATTCTGTCTGTGATGGGCAAGGAGAGGGATGGAGCAAGCTAGGTAGGAAGGCAATTAGTGCCACTGCCTGCCACAGCAGCATCCCCACCGGCATGGTGGCAATGTCACTTTGCAGCAGGAGTGCCTCTTTGTGCCCATTTGCATCCCCCTGTGCCTCTGCTGCTTTGCCTGGACTCCCCCTCTTTGCAAGGCAGTCTTGGCAGGGAGGTCACCCTGAGCAAGCTGGGTTACAACTTCACGCCTGGTAGCTTTTATTGCAGCATTTCTCTCCCTTCCCCTCCCAGCTGCAAAGTCAGTGATTAAAAAAGAAGGGGGAAAATCCAAAGAATTAATAGGTGGGAGCAAAATATTCAGGCTGTAATAGTGTCACTCGCAGCTCAGCATGGGGCAGGCAGGGCTGGAGCAGAGATTTTCTCAGAGGAGTGTGGGGGTGGGAAATGCCCAGAAAATCACCTTTTCTGGGACAGACCAGGTTCAGGACCCTTGGCTGGCATTGCCTGGGTGCTTTCAGCCCCCTTGGAAACTGCTGGTGACCTAAAAGCACTGAGCACCTGACAGCTGTGAAGGTCCCACAGTGCAGCAGAGCAGTCACACGTGCGTGTCCTCACCTGCAGGCTCACACAGCTACAAGCAGGTAGGGAGGGGCTAGCAAGCCTAACTTTTCCTGCCCACATGCAGACCACACCAGGCAAGTATCTGTGCTCCACCATGCCCATGCAAAAGCTGCTTTCAGCCCCAGCCCGCTGCATCAGCATGATGAAGGCATGTGCAGGCAGCATGTGCCAGTGCTGGCCGGGTTAGAGCTGTTGCTGTGTGCCCTCAGCCTCCCTGATCCCATCTTCCCCAGAGACACAAGCAAAAGTGACTTCTGACAGTTGTCACTTGGCAGGAGGGGGCCAGCACATCTGGAGAGAGTTTCCTGTTAACTTGTTTTCCTGTAACAGCCCCCACTTTCAAAGATGGTCTTTATTTCGAGCCAGAAGGGATCCATTGAGCTGCACCTGGTGTGGCACAGCCCAGGCTGCAGAGGAGCCCTGTGATCCTCGCAGACCCACAGCAGGGCTGGGCTCTGGGCTCTGTGCAGCACCCTTCCCAGGAGGGGCTGACAGCAGAGAGCACAGCTCAGACCCTGCTAAAGTGGCTCTTCCACTACACAGCTGGCCGAGAATAAGAGGGGGTCATTCATTTTTCCCAACCTTCAGTTATCCTAGAGTCCAGGTAGGAAGTTTTGTCTGGGGTTATACTGACTGATTCTTGCAGCTCTACAGAAGGAGGAGGTATCTGGGGGTACCTTTGTTAGTGATCACTGTCACTCAAATTTGCTCTCCAGGCATGGCTTTCAAAGGGAAAAAGCAAAACATTTCTTTTCCACATGGCAACATCTTTTCTCAAGCTGCACTGGCCATTTGCAGTGACCCTCCTGAACTTCCCAGTGGCAGGGCAGTTTGTGTGGAGATTGCTCCTGCTTTTGGTTTATCTTGTTTCCCAGGACAGGTGGAAGTCCTGCTGGGATCCCCCTGCACTTGCAGGGACTGAAGGCACCTGAAACAGCAGTTGTTTGTGTAGCTGAGTCCTTGCAAAGCTCATTGCAGCCCAGTGACAGGATCTGACCCTTGCTGTAGGAAAAGTGGCTGTGAAATAGAGCTCACTGGGTGTCCCATCCCTATCCCAGTTCCAATTTCCCCCATGATCCAGTAAACTCGAGTAGCATCCAGAGGAGGAGGCTGCAAGGATGCCAGATGTTTGGCAGTTCCAGGCTGTGCTTTTAGAAGGGGTTTCTTCCCACAAGCGCTGTGGGTAGCAAAGGCTGTGTGAGCACATCAGTCACCTTACAATATCCAGGGAGGGTGCTCCTTTTATTTTGGTGAAGGCAGACTCATCTAGGTTTGATACAGCACCTGGGACAGGTGTGACACACACAGAGACAGTGCATCCCTGCCTTGGGACAGAGGGGTGCTGGTCCTCATCCCCACACTGCCAGTGGAGCACTTCCTTCCCCCTCTAGGAGCTGCACTGAAAAGCAGGAGCTGTCAAGGAATGGAAAACAGAGCCACTGCCACCATAGGGGAGCCAGCAAACACATTTTCATGTGGGATGCAGAAAAGGAGGCCTTAGATCCCCCCTTCTCCCCCTGCACCTCCTTTCAACACACACCAGCCCCCAGCCCACCTGTCAGGGCAGAGGAGGGTGGGGTTTTCTTCCCTGCCTCCCTTCCCCTCCCCTTCCAAGGGCCATCTGGGCTTCAGACCTGCCCATGCATCACCATGTTCACCAGTAATTGCTACCTGGTCACCCTGGACCAGGAGCAGAGCCTGGGTGGGAACAAAGCACAGTGCCCTTTTTTACTGCCAGGGCAGCCTGGCAGGGTGGGCTGGGGGCCATGGGAGCAGGATGAGGGGAGCTCAGAGGGGATAATGGCTTCCCTAACTCCTGCTGTGCTGAGCACTGTGAGACAGGGCCAGCAGTCTGCAGACAGGGACTGGGAGGAGGGCAGGCATGGGTGTTGGAGTGTGTCTGGCTGCTGTGGATGTCCCCAGGCCTCCAGCCTGTGCAGGAGGGACCAGAATGGACAGGGGGAAAGCCAAGTGGCAGGCAGTCCTCCCCTCAGCCTGCCCTAAGTGTCTGGCTCCATCCCATCAATGTGGCGCTGGCCCGTGTGCACATCCTGGCACTTGGGACTGTGGGTGGGCACTCAGCAGCTCTGTAATCTTTCCAGGCAGGAATGTGGGGGTATGTGACCATGGCAGGGAATGGGATCCCAGCCCATGCTGTCCTCAGCAAGCTGTCATCTGAATTACTTGAGTTCAAGGGGTTTTTTTCATTTCTTTCTCTCTCTTTCTCTCTTTTTTTGTTTCTTTTTTTTCTTTTTCTTTTTTTTTTTTTTTTTCCAATGCTAATAGCTCTGCATTGCACTGGCTACTGATCCCTCATTAATCTGGGCAGCATTTCACAGCCAGTCAGAGTGACTTTTGGCAGGTGCACAAAGGCAGGCAGCGACACACAAACCCCCACCACAGCCAAAAAAATTACCATACCCAGCCTTCCTCCAACTTTTGTCTCTGTGTAGCGAGGACATGGATTAAGGAATTTCTCCCTCTGCCTTTGATGCTGTGTGTCCACCCGTCCCCCCACAGCCTCCTCAGTGTGTCTTCCCCCAGTTCTGTCTCTCCCTCTGCTTTCCCATTTGTGGTGGCACTTCTGTGTTGGGTCATGGGCACCCACCCAGTGGCTTTCTCCCCACCATGACAAATGCTGGGTGTATCCAGCAAATGTGGCTGCCCAGGTCAGAAGTTCTGCATCCAGAGGTTGTTTGTGTGGGGAGAGATGGATGATACCATCCATGCTTTCTCTTGTTAACTGCTGTGCAAAGCAGAGCTTAGGGCAACTTCCTCCCAGGTCCTACAAGGGAGGTCTGGGTCCTGGGGGGACATCCCCCCTGCCCAGGCAAGGCACAGATTTAACCCCATTGGGCCTGTGACACCCCACCTACAAACACTCAGCTGCTGGTTGGTTTTGGGTGGAAAGAGGCAGGAATTGCTCCCAAGGGAAAGCAGGGAGGGATCTTGGGATGGGAAAAATGCTCCTGATGGGAAAGCAGCCTGGGCAGGTCATCAGGACCTTAGTAGGGCTGGCCTGCCTGGAGCCTGCTTGGTGCAGATCCCAGGGAGGAGCCAAGGGGTTCAGAGCATGCTGGAAGTCTTGGACAGAGTAATGCACTGGCTGGACAAGCCCAGCATCTTTCAGAGCCCTGTTCTCATTCTCCAACTCCAAGCCATACCCCAGCACAGAGAGTCAAGTCAGCTGGGTGTTGGCAGCTCACCCTGTGAGGTTTCATTTCATTTAATTATCATTAGGAATTAATTTAACTTGATTCCCTTGGCATTGTCGTCCACACACTTGGGAGCTCTTGGGTGCCACCAAAGAGCTCCCAAGCTCTGGGTGGCACGGAGAACCTCACTGTGCCACTGCACTGCAGGGAGGTGCCCTGCCTAGCAGACCAGATGATTTACAACCTGGTGGGTCTCCTGCCTACCCACCCCGAGGTGCCTGAGCTCCCAGTGGCTGTGGGGGAGAGCAGTCAGGCCTGCATCCAGATGTGCTCCAGGTCGGGTGGCAGGAGCAGCTGGAAGTGCAGGACCCAACGGCTCTGATGTTCTGGACAGAGGGCTGGAAGTGGGAATAGTAAAGGAAAGGCTTTCACTTGGAACAAGAAAGCAAAAATGCCCCTTCTCCTATTAGGAATCCCCCAGAGTGAAAGTAAAAGCCTGGAAGGGGCTGCAGCTTTCCTGCCAAAGGGATTGCATCTGTGCTGGGCTGTTGCATGTGCTGCACAGAAGGGACTGGAAAAGGGCTGGCTCTTTCTCAGGGTTCCTGCTTTTAGGTTTCTCTTGCAAGCTGTGGGGTGAAGGCACTGCCCATCTGGTGTGCATGCCATCCCTTGTATGTGTACAGCCACACAGCCAGGGCAGCCTCATCCCACAGCTGCATTGGCCCAGGTACCTCCTGGGCACCCCAATGGTGCAGCCCTCCCTTCCTTCCTCCCTTCCTTCCCTCCTTCCTTCCTGACCAGGCAAAAGTCTGAATCTTCCTCCTGTCATTGAGCTGTTGGTGCTCCCCAGGACAGTGTGATTCTGTGCCTGACCTTCTCCTGGCTGGCTGGAGAGATGTGGAGGACCCCACACGTGTGGCACCATGAAGCTGCCCCCACCCATGGTGTGATGCTTGCCCTGCTCGAGCTCCTGGCTGGGCACTGGTGCTCACAGCTGGGCTGTGTCAGTCCCGCATGACCCCTCATCCTGCAGCATCTTTATTAGGAATGTGTCTGGGCAGGAGATGCCCTGTGTGCCCCCAAACCATGCACAGCAGCACACGGGGGTACTCAAGTGAGCAGCATGTTGGTCCTCAGTCTCAGAGATGGGCTGGAGGGCAAAATCCCACTTAGCTTCTCCAGATACTCCTGCCCTGGTCCTCTGGATGCTGAGCCCTCCCCCTCTGTCAGCCATGTGTGTTTGCTCACTGGGATCAGTGCCATCGGGGTCCATTTCTGCTGAGCACCCGCATCCCTCTGTCCTGGAGCCAAGCTCCAAATCGATCAGAGATCCCTTGGAAGTTTTCATGGGATTAAACCATTGCACTTTGCAGCACAAAGGACAGCAGTGTCTTCTTCGGCTCAGACAGCAGTGACAATGGGACAGAGGGAATGGTTTCTAGGAAGGACGTCTGGGCACAGCTTGATACTTGTCCAAGGGCCCAGCTAGAGGGATGCAAGCCAAAACAACGGGATGCCAGCAGGCACGGGAGCAGGCTGGCCAGAGGTGTTGCTGGTGGGGAAGCCTCCTCCCAGCACTGGTAGTGGTGTCCTGAAACCGCTATGCACATCCCAGCCAATCCCTGCCTGCAATATCTAACTCCCAGCTCTGTCCTGACATGTCCGAGGGAGCCCGCACACACATCTGCTAGTTTCTGGTGACCTCTAGAGGAAGCTGCTCCACTCTGACGCCGTGAGTTTGGGAGTGGAACCAGGTCTTAAAACCTTTAGTGGAGCTGCAGCTGGAGCATGTCCCTACACTTCCCTCCCTGTCCTGGGCTTGTGCCTCTAACCACAATGCCTCAGTACTTCCAAAAGTGCTGCAACAGCCTTGTTATCATCTTTTAGCCCAGCTAAATAAACGGATTGCCTTACACCTCCTGGGGACCCCTCTGACTACCCTCCTCTCCCCGCTGCTGCCCTCAGGTCGAGCTGTCGGATGGGACATCGCACACCATCACAGACGCTTACGCTGGCAAGGAATACATCATCCAGGTGGCAGCCAAAGACAACGACATCGGCACGTGGAGTGACTGGAGTGTGGCTGTTCATGCTACCCCCTGGACAGAGGAGCCCAAGCATCTCACCACGGAGGCCCAGATCACAGGTAAGAGCCACCTCCTAGCACAAATAGGCTTCATTCAGGAGGAACCCAGCACTCCGGGCTGAGGGATCTCCTCTTTGGCTCCATGCAACTTTTGCCCATAGCCAAGGATAGCCCCAAAAAACTTGTGGAGCTGCAGCCCTTCACCCTGCACTCTGCCCCCTCGTATGGCCCTGTCAGTAGGTGTAACCATGGCCTGAAGAATGCTGACTCAGCTCACCTGGGTCCAGCATCCTTGTCAGCAGGATACTTGGGGCAGGACAATGAGGCTGGCCATTGTATTGTTGTTGTTATTGTTGTGGTTATTGTTATGATTGTTGCTCCCTAGAGTGCTGTGTCCCTCCAGCCCTCCCTCCCCTCTCCAGTCCTACCCCCTCCACACCGTGACCCCTCACAATGGCTCAAAGGGATGCCAATTCAAAATAAAAGCCACCCAGTTAACACCAAGTCTCTGTTTCTAGGAAAGAGCTGGGACTGTGTCCAAATGAGTGTTATCAGCCCTCCGTTTCCCAGAAAGGTTGGAGCAGACCCTGCACTGGTTTCCTTGACTCCTGTGCAGAGAAACCCCCTTTTTCAAAACAGCACCTGATAGAGCACCTGGATATTCAGGCAGCAGCAGGGATTTGCAGCCCTGCCCACCATTCCCAGGTGGATAAGCCCCCACAAGGAGTGCAGGAACACTTTGCAGCAGCACTACTGTCAGCGTTATGGTTTTGCTTCTATTCCCATCTGCATTGTGCTAAATGCAAATGCCCCTGTCAGTGTCACCTGCCCTGTGCAGGCACATGTGTGTGTCCCTCACACACACACATCCCTGTGTGCCTGGTGCAGCCAGGCAGGGCTGATGTGGGACACCCCAACTCCAGCTCTGAGCCCCACTGTGATGCCTCAGTGGATTCTGAAAGTTGCTGAGACAGACTCTGTAGTCCCCAGCAGTCAGCCCAGACAGTCTGGCCAGGGAGATGCTGGGGCCATCTGGATGTGGCCAAAGCTGCCCCTGCCTGACTTCTCATCCAAGCACTCCCTGCAATCCTGCAGACATAGACAATCCATCTAGTTCAGTACAAAGCAGAACAAACCTTGTGAGCCAGCCCAGCTGATGCAGCCTGCTGTTTGTGGCATGTTCTGTGGGTGAGGGATGCTCTCAGCTGAGCACTACTGGTTCATTGTGACTTCCTAGCTAAAATTCCCGTGGACCTGGTGCATAGAGTGGCTCAGCTGGTCAGGATGGGGATGAGAAGGATGCCCAGCTCTGCCTGATGGCAGAAACATCTCCAAGCAGTAGGTTCCACTGTCACTGCCAGGGAAGTCTCATGGATCACACCATCCCTTGAATCATCCCGGCCCTCTACCTCAGCCCTAGTGTGGTATAGCACTGAA
Source organism: Haemorhous mexicanus (assembly GCF_027477595.1). Classification (NCBI taxonomy): domain Eukaryota; kingdom Metazoa; phylum Chordata; class Aves; order Passeriformes; family Fringillidae; genus Haemorhous; species Haemorhous mexicanus. The sequence continues at coordinate 80,961,637 of NC_082381.1, read as the reverse complement.
AAGGGCAATTTGGGGCTGGGTCCAATCCACACCAGCAGGAGAGAAGGACTGCTCCTATGGGATGAATCCCAAGGCATCCCAGCTGCCCTCACCACCCACTCTCCTTTTTTGCAGAGACAACAAGTGCTAGCACCTCCTCTTTCATGGCACCACCCACAACCAAGATCTGTGACAAGGGGGCCGTGGTGGGCAGTGGGGCCATGGCAGTGTGTTGGACAGCTGGACTGGTCATGGCTGCCTATAGTGTCCTCTTTATTTAGTGAGTATCTCCCAAATCTGAGGCATGAGAGGCAGGAGGTGGGTGCTGGGATGGGGCAGAGCCCCTCAGGGCTCTGATGTGGTTGGGAAGGGGATAGTCTGGCCAGACGGTGGGTGAAGGGCATTGAGAACAAGTCATTTGAGTTTTTCTTGCAGTTTTGTAAATGCACCAAGTCTGACTGCTTTTCCAGATGGATATTCAGCTGGAGGTCTCAACAATGGCTTTTCAAGCAAAGCTGGCAAAGTGGTCAGTCTTTGATGTCTTGTTCTCAGCAGCCCTCTCCCATCTTCTCTGCTGACATTTTTAAGAGGCAAAGAAACCACATGGAAATCTAAGGCCTTTGCTTAATGATGAAAGAAAAGTTGTCTGAGATCAAAAAATTCAGATTGCATCTCAAAAATGTCCTTAATTTGACTTAGGATGGAACTGGCAGCCTGGAGAGCCACAAAATGCCCCTCTCCTCTACAGACCAGGGCTGCTCACATCCAAATGGGTGTCACACCCAAATGCCCTTTCACTGTCCCCATATTGCCCAAGGACAGGGATAGATCCTGGAAGCAACCACATGTCACTTTCAAGGATAAGCCAGCCATCCTTTGGTGCCCAAAGATAAGATCCTTGTGGGCACGGGGTTCTTTGCTCCCGTCTGACAGTGCCATCTCATGTGTGACACCAGGAGGGGTGGTGGCATGCAGCCAGGGGAGGATGGGCAGGGCCCAGCCCTGGGAGGAGGAGGAGTGGAAATTATGTGTTTGGGTACCTGAGTGAATTTTCCCTGCCGAAAAAGGCCGGGAAAAACGGGGAAAAAGGAAATTCTGCTGGGTGTGTCCGCCAGTGACTGAGCAGAGCTGAGTTTGGAGTGACACCGTGACCCTCCTGCTCCCCGCTTGCAGATATCCATCTGTCCATCCGCCGCAGCCCAGCGCAGCCGCCTCCCCACCGCCCACCTCCGCCACCGCCCCCGCCCCGCCGCCCCGCTCCGGGTTGAGTCTCTTAGCTCTTCGATTTTGCACACATTGAGGACGTATCACGCTTCTCGCCGCCACTTCGGAGGAGGACAGAGCTGCTGCCGTCCCCTGGGGAGCCGCAAAATCCTCTCCCGGCCCGGAGCGAGGAGACACACCTCCGTGCCCCTTTCCTCAGCCAAGGGGAGCGAGCCGAGGGTCCCACTCATACAGCGAAACCCCCCCACGCCAAAGACGTGCCCGCCGCCCCCGCGGCCGCGCACCGAGAAAAGGGGATATGAAAACGGGGGGGTGGTGAGGGGAATGATGCTCTAAGCTGTTGTACCCCCTTATGGCAAAAGGGGGTCCCCCAAGGACTGGACTCGCTCCCCTGAGCTCTCGACCACGTGGCGAATCTGGAGGGGTGCACGGATCGGGACGGGGGGCGTCGTGGTCCCCTCCGAGGGGGTGGTGGAGGGGGGAACTGGTGGCTTTCACAAGTGCGATGGGGAGCAGGGAGCTGGCGGGGTTTCAATGGAATAAAAAAAAGGAAGTGAAATACCGATAAAACCCCCCCTGCACCTTGCCGAGCACCTGGGAGAGCTGTCCCTCCACCTCCCCCTCCACAGCACCCTGCAGGAGCCTTCACCACCCCCAACCCCGACCCAACATCACCCCCAAACTTTTAACTGTGTTGGATACAGGGAATCACCCTCATTGATGTCTTTGTCTCATTCTCCAACAAAAGCAGAATAGCTCTGCTGTTGCCTTTAGAGCTGGAGCCCTGCAGACCTGTGCCCCGCTGTCCCCCGCTGCCCCTGGCTGTCCCCAGCTGTCCCCATGCCTGCTCTGCTCTCCGCCCTGTCCTGCCCGAAGTCCTGTTTTGTAAAGACACCTCCTCTTGGCCCTGCCTGGACCCAAGCGCAGTATTTAATACCATACGTCCTAGTATTCCCACTGTTGACATGCTGTATTTGAATTTTTTATAGATGTATATATATAAAAAAAAAGAAAAATAATAAAAAAAAAAGTAATAGAGGGGATAAAACTAAGCTCACAGAGACAACGCACACACACACACACACACACACACACACACACACTCCAGGAGAGACTGTCTTCATTAAATGTTCATTTCATGATGACTGGCGGCTCTGGGTGTCATTTCCCTTCCATATGGGGAGGGGTGTTTTGGCCTTCTTCCCTTTGTGGTGCTGGCTGAGTTGGGAAGACATGAGAACAGCATTGAGTGGACACACACACACCCTGGAGCCTGCTCTGGCGTTTGAGACTATAGCACCATCCCCCCAGAGGGGTGGGAGACCCAAAAGCTGGCCTTCACGACATCCTGAGAAGGTGCCCAGCCTGGACACTCCTGGTGAGGGAAAGGAGATGGTTGTCACCACCCCATATGACACCTCTGCTGTGTTGGGAAGTGCCACATCTCCCCATTCATGATCCCTGCAGGGTCCCCTGTGTCCCCAAGCTCTGGCTGTGCCCTGACATCTCTTGAGCAGGCACGATGATGGAGACCTGCCTGTGCCTCACTGCAGCCTGGAGGTGGCATGTAGTCACAACTAATGCACTTCCCATGTCTGATTAATAATTTCATGTTAGGAAAATGTCACTGGCCCAGATGGTCTGAATTAAATTTCTGTCAGGGCAGGGCTCTCAGGGACCCAGTGTGGGGGCAATGGATGCAGCCAAGTGCATTGTTGGAGCCTGTCCTATCCCCATGTGCCTTGCTTGGGAGCACCACATGGAACAGGGTTGCCATCAAGCAAAGCCTGGGGGAAAAGCTCCACTGTTTAGAAAATTACCTCTCTGGTGCCCCAACTAAGAGGTAGAAAATTACCTCTCTGGTGCCCCAACTAAGAGGTAGAAAATTACCTCTCTGGTGCCCCTCTTTGGTGCTCCACTTTTTAGAAAATTACCTCTCTGGTGCTCCCCTGAAGCCTGAAACTAAGTCTCTACAGCAGGGAGATGTGTGAGTGGCTGTCTGTCTCTCTGGCTGGCTGGCTGGATGCACACATGAATGGGGTGGATGGATGGGTGAGTGGGTGGAAGGAAGGAAGGACAGAGGTGAAGGAGCCACAGCCTTGGCTCTGCAAAGACTGAATGCAGCACCAAGCTGGTCACTTGCTCCCACCAGGCACTTGCTGTGATCTGAACTATGTTGGAGCTTTATTTAGGGAAGAGCTCAGTCAGATGCAGACCTGTCTCTGGCTTGGCCATGCTGGCGGCAGTGCTGACTTGGTTCACTGGTTAATGTTCCATTACCAGACAACATGCCTCCGTCATTTATTAATGTTTCATTAGTGTTAAAAACATCTGGTAATTAATTATGCACTAATTATGGATTCACAGTGCTAAAAGCTGGGGTAATCTACCATAGCAGATGGCTCTTTGGGGCAGGGGGAAGGGACAGCTCTTAGCAGAGATGAAAATGTCAGGCCCAGCCCTTGCTAGGGGGAATCATGCCAGACAGACAAATCGCCTTCATCTCCTCCCAGAATTTCCATAGCTGGTCCAGAGGCATGCTGTCTCAGGTTATTAAGCAGAAGAAACCTGTCCCTCTAAAGCTGTTTCAGGGACCAAGGGAGTGGTGCTTCCACTGCTCAGGGCAGCTGTGTGAGAAGCCATCTGAGAGCAGTGGCTTTCACACAGAGCCCCAGGCATCATCCAGCACCTGGAGTTGGTACTCGGCTTTCTGCCAGCTCTGGGATGCTGTTTGTCAGCCCTTCCGTGGTTCCTGGCCACGTTAAGCAGCAGTCTATAAAGCAAGGGGTGTCGTAAAAGCCCACTCATTAAGTGCCCCAGGAATATTATGTACAGATGTGCAGAGATGTTTCAAACTGGGGAAGGTCCCAGGGGAGCATCCCTGCCAAGCAGAAAATCCATCCACTTAGCAGTATAAATCCATACAGGAAGAAAGAGGGAATTACAATGCTCAGAGAAACCTGTGCATCACATAACCTGAAATCCAATACATCACCCGGGTGCAATGGGTCCCTGCATCTTCCCAGCACATATGTGGCAGTAAATCCCACCTTAGGTGTTGTTTTTGGGCTGTTGCTGATGTGAGAGCAGCCTTGCACGGAGCTCCCCAAGCTCTGCAAGAGGGATCAGAAGTGTGACTGGAAAGCAGGAGCTATTTCCTGGACTTGAAGCCTTGGAGGAGGCAGGAACTCCCCATGCTTAAGCAAGGGACTGAACAGTGGAATGGGACTGAATGCATCTCCTGCATCCTTCCCTTAAGCGGGTGCTAGCAGAGACGTCATTCTCCCTGACCCAATAGTCAGAAAATCTATCTGCCCCCACATCAGCCTCCCATCCAGAGCCTGGATCTCCCAGGGGACAAAAACCAGTTTATTTATCCCAAATTAGGCTGACAGGAATGTATTGTGCAGCCTGTGATGGGGTGATATGCTTTGGTGGAGGACGGAGAAGCAGTGGATACTCTGTTGTGCATTTCAGCTCTGGCAGAGCTTCAGTCTGGCACAGTCACAGGTGAGAACGGGGAACGAAAGCAGGCTCAGCTGTTGAGAAAGTACACCCATAGCTGCACTGCCAGACCCGAGCTGAGAGCTTGCTGGGCTGGGTGAAAATTCCAGGTGGGATCTTTTGAGCCAGTTGGCAGAGGGGAGCTGCTGCTTATTTGCACAGTTGAAGATCTGGTCCTCCAGGGGCAGGTACCCTCCTCCATCACAACAAATGGGAGAAGTGTGAGGTGAGGTGAAAGCAGCAAGAGCTGGTGGAAAGGCAGTCCCTGGGATGAAAGCATGAAGAGCAGCATCTGTGAGGGATGAGATTGTAAACAGGGTCAGCTTGACTTGAAGAAGCCCAGACTCTCCCAATCCTCAACTTGCAGTAGCATCAAGTCCAGCAAATACAAGAGCCCAGCCCAAAGCACAGTGTATTCATTCAGAAGAAGCTGATGTCTCCTGTACAGAGCTGATGTCTCCTGTACACTGGTTGCCTCTGGTAGATTATAGACTTCTTCCCAGAGCTTTCTTCCCCAGTGGCAGGAGGGGTAACTCAGGAAACAAGATCCCACCATGAGGAAAGCCTCTTATCTGACATCTTTGGTGCAGGAATGAGCCAGAAGCTTTGAGTTAATCAGCCACCACAACACAGAGAAGCAGATGGAGCTGCAGGTGCAGACCTTGGAGGTAAAATCAGCCTTGGGCACTCTCACAATGCTGTAGGGCAGGGGTTTGTAACAACAAGAGGTGACAGATCGTCTCAGCAAACCAGAAATGACAGTCTCAGACCATCTTATTTGTTGCTGACTCCAGACAAGGACTTGATTCACCTCCAGAAGAAACTGCCTGTTGTTTGAAAAGCCTCCAAGCAGTGACGCTTTTCTTCCTTGTGTCCATCCTGACTGATTCAATGTCTGTCCTGGCATTGTGTCCCTGGTCCCCACATACTTCTGCCTGCAGCCTTACGCCCTCCCTCCCCCCTAGATCCGCCCTGAAACCTCCTCACTGCCCACATGGGCAGCTCCCACCACTGTTTTCCCATCTCCCATCACTGCCCCAGTGCTACAACCTCCCTGCTCACCTCCAGTCTGCCCCAGACCCTCCCTGATCTGGCCAGGGTGACCCACATGGATTATGTGCTCACAGCATCCCAAACCGCCCTACACGCAGACACGGCAGCCAAGCACAGCCCACCCGGCTCAGCTGCAGCATGGAGACCAGACCACACCAGGGTCCTCTAATAAGCAATTGACTCTTTTTTTCCTCCCTTTCAAGAAAAAGCCAAGCATTAATTTGGCTTCTGCCACTCTGTTTATCTAATAGCATCGCTGATTGATTGTCTTATTTATAACCCAGATCCGGTGTCTGGGCTGCTCGCGGAGACGGAGTGATTGATGGAAAGAAGACAGCCAGAAAGGGACTTAATGGAGCCATGTGGCTGAGCAGCGGAGTAGTGGCTTAGGCATGAAATGAAAAGTGTCTCCCACAAGTCTGGGCTCCTCTCCTCCTTTCCTGCGTGGTTCCCAGGGAAGCTGCTAAGTGCTGGGAGAGAGCAGCATGCTCCCTACACCCTGCCAAAAGCAATCAGGGACCATGCTCAGGTCTCCTCCTGCAGCCTGGCCAAGGGGACACAGCCAACAGGGACTTGGATTGCTTCCTGAGAAGGCGTCATACAGTCTCTGGGAAGGTTTCCCTCTTCCAGGATGGAAGGGATGGTTGAAAGGTGTGAGACAGCCTGAACCCTGCCCAGCCACCAGCCTGCTGTCAGAATGCCTGTCCTGCCAGCTGGAAATCAGGTCCCTGCACAAACACATGGTGCAGAGAGAAGCCTTCCCCAAAGTCCCCACCTGCAGGCTGGCAGCATCTTCCAGAGGTCCCAGTTTTATCCTAAGTGGGACTGAGATAATTCTACATCCCTAGGGAGTTTCTCTGTTTCTGACACCCAGTGGTCACAAACCCCAGCAGAGTCATCAGCTCACATGTGAATTACCCCATGGAGCCATAAAGCACCAACAAACCGGGAAGGAGATGCAGTCCCAGGAGGTGACATGCCATCATTCAGCGTCATGCTGTGGATGTGTGACAGCCTGGATATATCCCAAACCTCCAGCCTACAAATTCACCCCAGAGCAGCCAACTGCAGGATTGGGTCGTGGTCAGGATATGGCTGACAACTCCAAGTCCTCAGGAAGGCATTTGGCTTTGATCTGAGCCAGAACTAAACCCTCATCTTGTCCGTAAAGATCAGTTTGGGAAGAAAAAACCAACATACTGGTTCAGTCAAAATATTTCATAGCTGTTTAATAGTCTTTATTTCATGTCTGATTGTAACAGATAATCTAATACAAGCCTCAAGCAAAGCCAAACACAGTTGTTTCATTATGAAGGACCCCATCAGCCAGCTTTGACATGGCCAAACCCCACTCCTTTCCTTTTTTTGTTTTTTCTTTCTGTATTTTTTTCCCACATATGAAATTTGAGGAAAACCAAAGCAACTTTGTGAACACTGCTGTTTCGGTGGATTGAAAGAAACCATCCAGGAGACAGGTCTCCAGTACTGGACATGTTGTTGCTCCCAACACCAGCACTTGGCAAACACTATCCAATGCCTTGTGATAGTTTTATTCCTTCCAGGAGAAACCCCTCCTTGGAAAGTCATCCTGGAACACCAGATATGGGCAGGTGATGAACACTCGCTTTGGCAGGGGTGTCCCCAGTTAAGGTGGTCCCTCTGTGGGTGATGCCACTACCACCTCACCATGTGTCCGGGGCTGGGAGGAGAAGGGACCAGGACAGGGGGATCCTTGCAGAATGTTGGAAGACGGAGGGGCCCCTGAGCAGTGGGAGCGGAAATGGCCTTTGATGTGGAAGCTCTCCTTTCGCAAACACAATGACTCGCAGAGAAGTTTTATAAACATGGCTATTGTTGCTCCATCCCTTTGGTGGGAACAGATGGTCCGAGCGCTCTGTTTGGCCCCCCTTCCCTCCCCTCTCTCCCTATCCCCATTAATAAAGCCCCGGCAAGTCCAGCACCGCTAAGGTTTTCCCAAGGGGGATCAATAAATAAATGTAATAACAACAAAGGGGCCCATGCAGACGAGATTGGGTTACAAAGAGGCCTCGGCCCCCCTCCTCCTTTCCGGGTGAGAGTCACTGCATGCAGGCACTCTGGCCAGTTCGAGGAAAAGTTCCTCCATCCCCACTGTCTGTGGGAAGTGGGGACAGGACCTTCCCACTGAAAGAGCCAAGCGCCACCCTGCAGTCATGGGTGGCAGTGTATGACCTTGGTGGTCACCTTGCAGCCTTGGCCATGGGACATTGATGGCAAACGGCTGCCAGATCCCTACCTTTGGAAGTCACCTTAGGTACCTGTGGGAACAGGTTCAAACACTGACCCTGGGTGTGCAGCAGGCAAGTGCCTTCTTCTGAGATTTTCTGGCTTCTGGATTTCCTGGAGCGGTTGCTCCAGGTCCTTTCCCAGCAGGATCCCATCCTAGAGAGTGCACTTGGGAGCAGGCATCATGGCTTCACCTGGGCTCACTTTTTGCCTCCCTCTTGCCTAATGAAAAATCAGGCAATTTTCTGGCCAGCTGGAAAGCACTGATGACACTGACCTACTCCTCAATGGTGTGGTGAGGTTTGATGCAGGTTAGCTGGGATTAAAGCAGGGCAGAGCAGTTTGCAGACAGGGTTTTTCTGTGGAAACCACCAGCATGCACCAAATGCTGCCCACGAGATTGCAGGGCAGGAGAACAGCTTCTCCAGGAGCATCAGTAGGGTTTGAAAGTGGCCACAGCATCTCACCAGACTCTGGATGTTGGAGCAGTCACATGGAGGCACTCCATCGAGTGTTCTCACCAGTGGGGAAGGAGGAGACCAGCTCCAAAAAGCTTCCCAGGAGCTCATCTACTGAGGAAGGGCCTAAGGATGGAGTAACCCCATGGGCAAGGCCCCGAGAGGACTTTGGTGACGTGCAGGAGGGACTGAGCAGAGGGTTTGATCCAAGAGCTGACACTGAGCCCTGCTGACACATCCCCGTTAGCTGCCATTGTCCAACCTCCTCCCCAGCTGGTCCCTGCCGCTCGGAGGTGACGGGATGCTGGTTTTATCTGTGCAGGACTCCTGCAGCTGGGGATCTGTGGGATGAAACGTGTTTCACACACGCACATGCACACACTGCCGTCTCCCCTCTGAGCCGCCCTGCGCGTCCCTGCCTCCCCCCGACCCCTCGCTCATAAAAAAATTAAAACTCTAGATATCATTTCTCACAAACGTGGATTTGAGGCCTCGTCAGTCACCAGACACATCCCACAATCTGCACTGGCTCCAGACAGCTGGAGGGGTTTGCTGGAGGACCAGAATGACTTCATGCCGCCTCCCACGTACCGGGGGTTACCCAAAGTGCTTGGTGCGGGGAGGGGAGCTGGGGCCAGGAGCACGGGGCCCCATTCTCACCAGGTGTCACCATGCCATGCCCTGGACCCAGCTGGGTGGGTGCTGGCTTGGGGAACGACGGCTAGAAAAGCTCTCCCGAGGTGCAGAGGCTCTCCCTGTGGGTGCAAGCGAGGCAGCTGGGCTGGGCTCCTGTGCCGGAGAGGTTTACGAGGGCTGACCCCTCGCACCGAGCGCCTGGGGCAGGACAAATCCCACTCGGCCTAGGAGTGCAGGTGCACGAGGCTGCCGGGGAGCGGAAAGGACTACAGATGCATGGGGGATCCAGCAAGGGGGAGCTGGGGCCGGCCCCAAGCTGTGTGCTGCTTTGGGCCCATCCCAGCGCTGGGAATGGTCCCTGTGCCTGCTCCAGAGCCCGCTGCATTGCTCTGCATTGCTGCATTGCTCCTGGCAGGGCTGCCTGCACACAGCCTGCCACGGAGGAGCTCAGGGGTGCAGGAAGACTTGCACCATGCCAGTAGATGTGCTGCAGGATGTCCAGAGGAGACTCATGGTGTTGTGGGGGTACCCACAGCATCCCCTGGGTAACCCAGGTGTTCGGAACATGAATCCATAGCTTAGTGCCTCACATTCAGCCCCGGTTTAAGTCCTACCCAGGACTTCCTAGCTACTATAATGAAGGCAACAGGAGATCACCTATTAGGTCCCTATTAGGCCTGATGTCTCGGCCCCGGTGGTATGACTGGTGCTGTGCCAAAGGCCTCTAGAGAGGATACTGGTGATGTCCCCAGCCATGGGGTCTCCTGATCTCCCTACAACACTGGGAGATGCTTGAGGCCTACACTGGAAAAGGTAGCTGGCATCAACATAGCCCTCATTTCTACAAGCATCACCCTAGGCAGTAGGTCCTGCCAGTCTGGGATGTGGGGAACTTCATGTGCAGGGCTGACAGTGACCTCTGCAAGAGCAAAAGAGATTTCAGCTCATAGCCCACCTCCCCCATTTCATGTAGCACTGATCTGAATCCTTGCCTTATGAGCCAGGCAGGGGGTTGGGAACTTTTCCCTGAGTGAATTATAATCACCTTTCAAAAAAAAAAAAAAAAGAAAATAACACAAAGCAGGTGGCTGAGCTCAAAGGTGGATAAATGCCCATCACAGAGCACCTGACTGAAGCCAAGCACAAGCTTAACTTTGGACTCTTTGAAGTCAGCACATCCTTTTGCTCTCTATCAGTTTGGGGCTTAAGCCCTCTGTGTGTGCCTTCTACCAATGGCTGGGTAATTTTTAGACACGTGAGGCTGTTCAGAATTTTTTTCTGTGAACCTCTCGCATGAACCCAGTGCAGCTGGTTGGGTCATGTTTGCCTCTCATCCAAAGCTCCGTAGAAACACTGTACAATATGAATCAACCCCAAGAGTAAATGCCAGGACTTGGTATCCCAATCACAGACTACATCTCTCAGGCATGCCATTCCCTGCTGCGTGGCTACTTTACCCTACCTGACAGGCAGCCCATTGACTAACAGATGTGCACACCCCTTAATTACAGCACAGTGAATCCACTTAGTGCTGTTTTGTTAGAGATCTTTTCTATTGGAGGAGCTCAAGTGGTACTCACTCAGCTCAGCAGCCCAAGTCTTTGGATATTCAGGCCCTTAATATTCACTCTGATCTGCTCATAAGTTATTCATGGGGAGTGGGAAATGCCTTACAAGAGAACTCACTCCAAGCTGCGAGTGCTTCTGAGGCACCTTGCAATCTGCTTGCACAGGGAAAGGAGGGGAAAGTAATGAATAAATGATTGTTTACAAATTATTTACTTGTCTCCACTAATTTCCACATTGTTTACCTGGCAGCATGCTGAAGTCAGGAACAGTTAGAGAGGACTTCATCCTGATGTACGAGGGGATGGAAGTTGAGCAGCATGGGGGGAAGGAAGCCAATGAAGCAGAAGAGCAAGGAGCCACCTTTGACTGCCAAAATTGGCTATTGAGTGTGGTCTTGCTTGGTCTTCACATTCCAGAAGAAATTGCTGCGCAGGGATGTATCTCTGTCATAACTTCCAAGGATGCATGGAGTTGAATCCAGGGCCATCCAGGCTGCTGAGGATTGTAAAGTCCTTAAGAGGACTACACTCTGCAGAAGATGACCAGGCCTTGCTAGGAGTTCACTGTCCATTCCCAGGGAGCCAGGACTTTGTGGGGAAAACCAGGAAAAGGTCCTTGCTGTAAACTATGCAGCAGAGTAAGACCTGGCAGAAAGGCTGAGCTGTTTCAGTATCAGCAGTGTAAAGTCTGTGAATGTGGGAATGATGATGCTTACAGACCATGGCGTGTTGCCCCAAAATCTAAATGGGAACTCTACCTTGAGGAAAAATCACCCCAGCAGATCATGGCTACCTAAGGCAGGCAGCAGAATGAGCCTGTCCTCCTACTTAAAGCCATTTTAGGCTTCTCAGTCCTATCTCAGGCTAATTTCCCACAGTAAACCAGAGACAGAAAGTCACAGTGAAGAGGAATGGGCAGCAGCACAATTAACATGTGTGCGGGTGTCATTTGGAGTAGAAAAGGGCATTCTGGCTGTGTCAGGAGAGCAGGACAAGCTGGGAACTGGTCAGTCTCAGCTGATGTGTCTTCCAGGCTTCTCCATGCTTCATTCCCCTCCTGTTGCTCAAAGATTTGTGAATTCCCTTTGGCTGAGCATTCAGATTCTGTATCCTTTCACACAAGGTGCTGTAGCATCCTAGGAAACAAACCTACAGAAGGAGGCACAAGGTGCCTGCAGAATGGAGGGGGAAATGCCTCCTGAAGCTTGAACCAGGACTGCCACCAACTGCTGGCAAAGCTCAGTGAGGGCACAGGGCTTGGATAATGCAGTTGTACAGTGTGTGATTAACTCACCCTGCAGGACAGCGACCCGCAGGACACAGAGTGATGCTGTGTATCAGGGACTGGTGAGGTTCACAGAAAAGACAGGTGGAAGTCAAATTACCCAGCTACAGGCTCTTTCCATTAGGCAGCATGGAAACATGTACAAGATGGGATAGAATCATGCCAGCAAGACCCATGAGCAGCCTGTCTCCAGCACTCGCAGCTGCCTGAGCCATGACCATACCCTGGGGACAGACAACAGTACCCAAGCCCTCAGACTGCAGGAGACTGAGCAGAGCTGCAGGTACACCAGGGTGGGAGGGGGGATTTGGGATGTTCTCACCTGTAGCATGGTGCCTGCAGACTGCAGAACACCTTTGGGACCTTGTCTCCTCCACTCCATCCCTGGTCTCAGCTACCTCTCACTGGGTAGCAGGGATCCCACCACCCCTCAAACTCCTCCATGCCCCACCCTGCTTGGCACTGACCCTGCACCCTGCAGCCGTCCAGTTCATCACTCCCTGTGAGCAACCTGTAAATCATCCTTGTACACACATCCCTCTTGGCCTTGGGCAGAGGGAATTTATCCCCCTAGCTCAGCTGTCAGAGATCTCTAGCTGCCAGAAGTGATCAGGATGCCCTTAATTCATTGCAAAGGGTGCAGGGCTCCAGGGAAGGCTCCCATGCCTGCTTCCCTGCCAAACTTTTGGTGCATGCTTGCACCCCAGACATGGAAACTTTCTAGGAAAATTGCCCAGCATGACTTAATTCTCCTGAATGAGGGCACATGAACCTGGTACGGAAGCAGAGAGGCAGGAGGGGACTGCAGGCAGGACATGCAGCTTGGGAGACTCGGGCATGCTCAGAGTGGTGAGTATCTACATGGTGGGGAGTCTCCCAGCTCCCTGGAGTGTCCTGAAGAATCCAGACCAACAAACAGCAGGCAGATGATTCAGGATTGCCCTAACCCTTGCCAGTCCCTTGTCAAGTCCCTCAGAAGCATGAGCAACACATCCAGATGCAAACATCTGGTTGTGCAGCCCCTCTCGTCATTGACCCAAGGAAATTGTGCAGCTGAGAAGGCAGGAGGGACAAACATATGGAAATCCCTGTAGGTCCCTTGCCCAGTGCATGGATCCATCAGGGATGGGCTCATATCTGGGTGAGCTGACAGGGACCTGGCAGCAGTTCACTCGCTCACACCAATCTGCTGATCTCCCTCCAAAGTCCCCCTAGAGCCTGCATCTCTGGTGTGAGATGAACACTGAGCAAATACCCCTGTTTTCCTGCCACAATTACCCTCTTTAACTTTTCAACTTATCACCTGCACCGAGGTTTATAAAATTTTAAAGCTAATGGCGTCTCTAGTAATGATACTGCAGATGTACAAGCTGCATCCTGGGATGAATAAATTATAGGAGGCCGAGTAAATTGCAATGGGAAGGACAGCAGCTGCAGGATGGAAACAGATGGCTTCACCGTGCACACAGCTTGGTCTCAGTGCGGGGTGTGTTCCCAGGGCTGGCCCTTTCGTGGTGGCCCTGAAGAACACCTGGACACACCTGAGGCTGCAGATCCCTGAAGCACCAGCAAAAGCTGTAGCCAACATGAGGGTCTGTGCAGGTGGTTGAGTGCTGCTGTGGGACTGCGGCTACAGTGGCAGTCTGTGGGTCAGCAGTAGGAGAGCAGGAGACCTGTCTTCCTTCTGCTGCTCACTGGGTTTTCACACAGGAGGAGCTCACAGCCTCCAGGAGCTGACAGGATGCTTGGCAGCTTTCTCGAGGCGGGGTGGTTTGTGGTGTCATTTACTGCTACATTTCTCCCAGAAAAGCCTTTTCTGCCTCTCTCCGTCCCTGCACATGCACACAGACACTTTGAAGAGCAGGGTGGCTCATCCTACTCCTCTGCCCTTTGGCATGAGGCATGCAAATGTATGATGAGGATGCACAGGGGGCTGTGCATCAGGTGTATGCTTGTGTCCTGTAGGTGTGACCAAAGGGACCACCACAGATCAGTGCTTGGGCTCCTTCACACTTCAGCCCCAGCTGAAGTCCAACAGTGCCGCATTTCCTGAGCTGTGGTCCCAGCAAAGCTTCTAGCACACTTGTCACATTCAGCAGGGTGACATGACAGGGCTGTCTCTGTCCCAGACAAGGGACAGGTGAACAGAGCAGCTGTGATTCCCAGCTCAATTAAAGTCGCATGCCCCCTGGCTGCTTCAGTGTTTGCCTTCCCCTGTTCCCAGGTTCACATCCCAAACTCATCCTAAAACAGGTGACTCCTCTCAGGGCATGTTCAGGGCTCCTCAAAAGATGCTGCAATCATGGCCTCAGATATTAAAAAGCCTGGCCTGACCCTCACTACAGGACTGGGGTCTCAGCCACGTATCAGCCGGAAAAGCTCAGCCCCGGTGACATTTAAGGGATGCAAAGTAAGACACAGATGTCAGAGGAGCCAGGGACATACAGACAGGCAGTCCCTAAGTCACTCTGTTCCCTGCTTCTCCTTATGAGAACAGGGTCCTCTGGTCAAAGGCATACACTGTGGAGCCTGTCTCTGTCATTGGGACCCCAGAGAGGCTGATTAAAGTGGGGACGTTGCTCCCAGAACTGTCAATGCCACCAGAGATCTTCTGACAAGAATACAGATCTTCAGTATGCAACCAGCCAGCATGGCTCCATCTCCGAGGGATCCACAGTTGATGCACACCCACACCCTACACACATGGGGTCCAACCAGCCTCACCCCTCCTGCATGGTGGTGGCACCACAATACTCCCTCCTGCTCCTCGCAGGTGTCCCTGGTCCAGATTGGGAATGTGCAAGAGGAATTCACCCTCCTCTGGTCCTGATGCAGGAGTGGCAGGAATGCCAGAGGACCACGCTGCCATCCTAAAAGGCCTTGACAGGCTGGAGATAGGGCCCAACAGGAGCTTTATGGCATTCAGCAAGGAGAAGTGCTGTCCTACCCCTGGGGAGCAACAACCCCATGCACTGATGGACACTGGGGGCCACTCTGATGGAAAGAGCTGGAGATCCTGGTGAGCACCGAGCTGAACATTAGCCAGCAGTGTGCTCTTGCTGAAAAAGACTTATTCTGGGTTGGATTGAAGAAAGTGCTGGCAGCAGGTCCAGTGAGAAGGTCCCTGTGCTCTACATGGCAGTGATGAGGAAACAGCTGGAGCCCTGTATTCAGTTCTGAAATCCAAATAAAAGGGAGATATAGGCATAATGGAGAGTCCAACAAAGGGCCACGAGATGATGAAGGGATTGAATCATCTGTCCTGTGATGAAAAGATGGGAGAGACTTGTCCAGTGACAGGACAAGAAGCAATGGGCACGAACCAGAACATGGGACACATTTTTTTATTGCCCAGCTGACCAGCCACAGGAGCAAATTGACCAAGGAGATTGTGGATTACCATATCTGGACATATTCTAAGGCCTCCTGGATGTGGTTCTTGCCAACCAGCTCTAGCTGGTTGGGCCCGGATTAAACAAAGTTTAGCTCTGGAGGTCCCTGAAAATATCTGCCATTCAGGGATTCTGTGAACAACTTTGCAGACATTACAATTTTTGCATTACGTTGCAAATTTTACATGCATTACAACTGCACTGTATTTTTTTGTGTGCCTGCAAGTTGGAGGCTGACACTCTGTTACCCAGCCAGGAGAACTTGGACACTTCTGGAGACGTGGCCAAGCCTTAGCAGAAGGGAGGATACTTTCTCAAAGCCTGTTTACATCCATGGGCTAAAGGAGCCCAGCAAGAGCAGCACCTGGCACCAGCACTGGTGGGGTTCACTCCTTTGTCAGCAGCCCAAGATACCACCTAAGATCAGGGTCCTCAGGGCATCCCCAGAGCAGAGCTGTGAGTGGGACAGGGCAGCCTTTCTCTTTGTCTGGAGAAAGTTTTACTGCACTGGGTAACACCGTCTAACTCCACTTTCTTTCACGGATTCATTGCCTCGTTCCAGAGCTATTGAGCAGGCGAGTATGTCCAAAAGCAGATGGATCCGCTAAGCAGCTCTTTCTTGCACATTATCTCATACAGTTTGGGTGCAATAAAACTTCCAGGCAGAACAAATCTTCAAGCTTGTGCCGTGCCTTATTTTTAGCTGCGAAGTACGTCTGTTTTAGTGCTCCTAATCCCTAGCTTGGTAGTAATTTATGGAGCAAGCTCTTGGCTTGCTTGGGCCAGAAGATTTGTAGTAAAACTTTTATAAGTTGCAGAGATAAATCCCATGGACTCTTGCAGTCTCAGGGGACTCTCTTCCAGAAGTATGTTTTGCTGAACACTCCCTCAGTATGGGAGTATGTTCAAGAGAGAAAGCATTAGATGGCTGAGAATAAACTATCCTGGGTGTCACCATGATCTGCAAATCACCTGGAAGGGGAAATCAGGGGAAGCCATGGATTGCCCAGTCTCAGACACTCAGCCAGAATTTTGAGAGTACCTTCCCAGCAGGAGCTGTTTGCCCTACATTTAGGCCATCTGAATAGTGTCTGGCAAACCTAGGGATAAGACATTATCAGGCTATGCCAGGCAGCAGAGATGCCTGACCCAAGAGTGGTGGCTCTGGCTTTAATGGGGTGAGTGGTGTGGTTAATCACCTTGGATCTTTTAGCAGGGACAAGGCTGTGGCTAAAGAACAGGGGCAGTAGCAAATGTCTATTTCTCCACTGCCTTGCACTCCCTCAGGGGAGGGGTTTGCAGGATGGAGCAGTACTTTATGCGTCAGTGGAGCAGGGGGATGAAAAAAGTCAAGTAGTAGAGAAGGGGAAAGGGATCAAGACACAGGACCCCAGAGGTGCCCCTTGCGGATCCTAGCGGAAACATGAGCCCATAGCTGTGCTCCCAGCTCACCTTTCCAAAGACTATGTGTAGCACCAGCCCAGATATTTTCTGGAGCTGGAAGCTCTCAGAGATGCCCTGTCCCTGAGCCCAACAGCTGGGGCAGGAGCTGCTGTGCAATGGCCATGGCACATCACAGAAGGAGGACACAGTTTTGCCGTCCACAGGCCGTGCTGCGAAAGGCTGGTGTTTGCTTTGCAGGTATTCTTAGATTCACGCAGACCCATATCCTCAAATACTTCATATTCCCAAGAGCACTTTTTCTGAAGAGGGGGAATATTTCCAGAAACCCTAAAGGAAGGAAGATCAAATCCAGAGAGGAGCTGCTGCAATTCTACACACCTTCATAACCCAAGCAGGTACCAAGGTTCGCTGCAGCTGATGGGTAGATGATCTCCTGGTGTGCTGCTCCTCCAAAAATAGAACAGCCTTCTCTGTACTTGGCATAAGGACCATGGAATCACAGAGGGGTTCAGGTTGAAGGGACCTTTAAGATCACCTTGTTTCAATCCCACTACCGTGGGCAGGGACATCTTCCACTAGAGCAGGTTACTCAAAGCCCTGTTCCACCTGGCCTTGAACACTTACAAGAATGGAGCACCCACAACTTATCCAGGCTCTTGACAACCCCCTGGTGCTGTTGCCTGCTGCTGTAGTGGGAAGGATAGGTTTTTCTCA
The DNA here is from genome assembly GCF_027477595.1 of Haemorhous mexicanus. Classification (NCBI taxonomy): domain Eukaryota; kingdom Metazoa; phylum Chordata; class Aves; order Passeriformes; family Fringillidae; genus Haemorhous; species Haemorhous mexicanus. The sequence goes on along the minus strand of NC_082381.1, from coordinate 80,944,155 downwards.
AAAGTTTCCCAGTAATTGAATCAGCGATAAAGCTATCCAGTGCCCAAATTTTGTGCCTCTGGTGTTCTTTGGCAAATGTGGAGAGCAGAGTCTGTCTCATCACAAACTGTTGGGACCTGATGAGTCTGGGCTGATCAGGAGATGGCCCTGAGAGGTATCTTCACACAGTCCTGGCTCTCCTTCCAGAAATACAGTTAGTCCAGTTCTGGTGTCCACCAGGGATATTTTCCTGGGAGAAAAGTCACCCAGACACCATCTGGAACTCGGAAACATTGGAAAACCCCCTGTGCTTTTCTGTCTCTAGTGAACGGCGTCCACAACAAGGAATACCTGACAGATTATCAGCTGTATCCTGAACAAACTTTTACCTTCTCAGCCTCCTGAATGCTGCTGGTGCCAAAAGCCTGCTGCTCTCTCTGCAGCTCACAACCCACACATCTTCTGTCCTGTCACTCTCCCCAGTCCCAGCCTCTTTCCCCATCCCTTGTAGGAACAACGTGGGTCTCCTGTCACACTGGAGAGGCTTCTGTCATTGCGGGCATCCTCTGCTCCCTCCACAGGGTTCTGAGGGGACATTGGGCTGAGCAGATCCACCCTTCCAGAACCCCCAAAGTTTTTGCCAGCATGAAACTGGCAAAAACTTTCAGTCCCCCTCCCCAGTGTCATGCAGAGATGTGGCCTCTTGGTGCACAGGGCAAATTCTGAGTGATCAGGGCTCCCCATGCAGATTCCAAAAAGCTGACTTTGTTTTCTCATGTCTTTTCCCATTTTCAACCTCATTTCCCTAGTGAATGAGCAGGATTCAAATAGCCTGAGGCAGATGACATACACCTGGAGCAATGTGCACCCAGCCGGGATGGTCACCGTAACTCACCCACCACGGAGAAATGAGGTAAAACATTTCCTGAGCCAGCAGAGGAATTGCAACAGCTCCACTCAATCTGAGCAAGCCCTGGCCTGCTGGGGGGAGGCAGCACAGGGGTAGAGGACCTGTGCAGAGAATTGTTGGCAAGCAGGTGTGCAGGATCTGGTCTTCTCCTTCTCCTTCTCCTTCTCCTTCTCCTTCTCCTTCTCCTTCTCCTTCTCCTCCTTCTCCTTCTCCTTCTCCTTCTCCTTCTCCTTCTCCTTCTCCTTCTCCTTGTCCTTGTCCTTCTCCTTCTCCTTCTCCTTCTCCTTCTCCTTCTCCTTCTCCTTCTCTCGGCGGTCTGTGCTGCCCTCGCACGGCTGTTCTGGGAGCGCTGCAAGGATCCTCCAAACTGAGCAAAGGCACCCACAGACCCAGGCTGCGCTGCTCGGCTGCCGTCAAGCCTCTAGGACACGCCGAGCAGACATGGATTTACTAACAATGCCACCCTGCTGTGAGATGTCTGCAGGGACCCCACCTCAGTGACACTCCCTGGCAGCTGCAGCAGGTGCTCTGCCCTGGGGTGGCTCACACAGACTCTCAGTGAGGGGGACACATCCCCAAAAGGAGAAATACTTCCCCCTCTCCCACATCACCCCCTCATCCTGATTCCAAGAAAGAGGCCCAGACCAGCTTCCAGCAATGACCTATATTCCAGGGACTTACTTGGGACAGTGGCTTTTGACATATTGCATAAATCCCTCTTTTCTGGTCACAGACTTCTTCATCTGCCCTACTGCTCCGCCCCTCCCCGTGCACAGCCCTGCCATGCTGCTCTTGCCACTGCAAGTGGCACCCTCTGCTCCACAGGTGTCATTTCTCACGGGGAGCAGGTCGGAACCCAGTGACACACAGGCAAACATCAGATTTTCCTGGTGTCTCACAGGAATCCTCAGCCGACAGCATCTCCCCCTGGTGCAGGGGTGGCTGTTTTTCCCTTTTTCGTATGGGTGGTCTGTTCTCCATTTAGACCTGTCCTTGCTCAAGGGATGCTTGCTGCTAAATATTAAATTCCTCTATTTTCCTGGTGCCTCTAGCCTCAAGACCTTCATCTTCTCATGACCCTGTGCCACAGAGGCAGAGGTTATGCTGTTATCCTCAGCCGTTATGCTCCTTCTCTCCCAGGTGTCCCACTCTGCTTGGAGCCACATGGAGCAGCAACAGCAGCTTGAAACAAAAGGGTCAAATGGGATGCTTTTCCCTTTTTCAAGATTGGAAAGCTGTTGCCTGAAGGAACTTCTTGGAGGATATACCAGCAAAATTCAAAGCATTGGTGAAGTTTTGAATGAGGATGGGGTGCGGCTTGGCCCCTCTCAGGAAATCTCTGTCTCAAAGACATCCTCTGTGCTGCCTAGCTGTCCCTGAACCCCAGCACGTTTCTGTTCTGTTTCTGGGACAATAATTACACCTGACACAGTCCACACAGCACAGTTGCCCTTTCCACTGTACTTTTCCTGATTTTTCACTTCCAAAACTGTGGCTTTTCTAAGGTTTTTTGGGTTTTTTTGCTCAGAATAAAAACTCCCAATAGATGTCCCCAATGCTCTCACTGTTTCATGGTTCCAGTGCACTCCTGAGCAGTACTGGGCTCCTGAGCTCCAGGGAACCAGGAGACCTGGAGCATGGAGGAGAGATGCACCTGTCACCTTCTGCAGAACAAGTCATTACAACATGACAGCTTAAAGGGAGCTTGGCTTTTAAAAAGAGGGAATTTTCACAAAGGCAGATAGTAATAAGGTAAGGGAGAATGATTTTAAACTAAAAGAGAGATTTATATTAGATGGTAGAAAGAAATCTTTTTACTATGAGGGTGGTGAGACACTGTCACAGGTTGCCCAGAGCTGTGGATGTCCCACCCTTGGATGTGTTCAAAGCCAGGTTGGATGAGATTTGAGCCCCTGGCCTAGTTTAAGGTGACCTTGCCTAGGGCAGGGGGATATTGCAATAAGATAATCTTTTAAGTCCCTTTTACCCCAAACCATTCTGTGATTCTACGAGACCCCTGCCATTACGTATCCCAGCACTCTTGGTCATCAAGCATAAGGAGCAGCACTCGGCCATTTGAAGCCTGATGCTGTCCTCGCCCCTGCCTCGACTTTCTCAGCAGTAAAAGTAGGGTCACACAGCGCCCAGGGAAGCTCCAGTTGGATGGGTCGGAATTGCTGGGCACTAAAGGTCCTGTGGGGCGGGTAAAGCGGACAGACATTTGCGAGCCGCAGGTCTGCAGCAGTCCGAGAGCCCAGAGGAGGCGAGTGCTGCCCGGGAAGTGAAGCTCAGCGCTGCTCGGCAGCCGGGAGAGGGCAGCCGCAGCCCAAGCGGCGCGGCCGGGAAGAATGCTCGCATTCCGGGCCTCGCCGGGGACTGCCCCCTCTCCCGCCGCAGCCGCCCAGCCCTGGCTGAGCACACCGTGCCCAGCCTGGGGGCGGCTGATCCCGCCAGCATGTACACACACCAGCCCCGTGCCCGACCCCGAGGTAAGCCTCCTCCTTCAGCAAAACCACGACGTGATGGTGGAGCCGGGGATCCGACAGGGCAGAGGGTTTTCACCACCGTGTTCTCAGTATCCCCATCCTATCCCTATTTCACAACTCTGTTCCATGCTACAGCATCACCCCCATTCCAAAGGCGTGGATCTGGGCTTGTGGAGGGCAGGAGCAATGGGACTTTTTGTATGAAACATCAAGACCTTTCCCATCCCATGTGAGACGCAAACCAGGAGCAGCCTCCAGGTGCAGGTGCTTAAGGAGAGACCCCATCCTGCCCAGCTTCACAGATGTCAGCAGGTACCAGGAACGGCTGCATCAGCAGGATCAGCAGTATCTCAGCTCTGCTGGGATTTGCTGGAGAGATGAAGAGTTATTCTGCCATGAGTCTGAGCAGCAGGACCATGACTGGTATATTCCTAGGTCTGAACAACCAAAAGATAGCCTGCACACAGTCACTAAGGGCTGTGGGAAGCAGCCAGGCTTGTCCATGGGCAGGATCTCCTTGTGTAGTGCCCAGGAGGTGGCTCCATGTGCAGCATCCAGATGCTGAGGGCTGGCGCCAGGGAGATGCTGCCCAGAGCCAGGAGAGAAATCCACCCTCCAGAATATTCCCGTTATTCCTTTGCAAACAAATTCTCGTATTTTTTGGGTTGGTTTTTGCTTGCTATCTCACCCTGTAAATTTAATGCCTTCAAAAAGTCATACTCAAATATTGCTATGGTCCTTCAGTGAATGTCTGCCTCGACTTTATTTAGGTATAAAACACAGATATTTAAGATGCCTAAATACAACAAAACTAATATCAAGCTCTTAAAATCCTCCTTAAAAGGGAAATGTCTCTCTCCCCTTCATAGACTTAACTCTCTGTGACTCAAAACACTGTGTCAATGATTTCAGACCAAGTGTTGAGCCTTGTTTAGCAGGCTCCAGCGCCCAGCTGTCTGTTCTGGGAGAAGGGCTGCCAAGTTGTCCATGGTTTCAGGAGTTGGCTGGCTTTCCCCTGTTTATCAGCTCACTAGCACTTTCTCCCTTTAATAGCAATGCAGTCCAGCAAGCCATGTGACCCTGCAGGGACCAGGAGCCCTCTGAGGGCTGGGAGGTTTTGTTTCATGTTCCCAGGTTGCTGGCTGGTGGCTTTGGACTGCACTCCCTAAATGCCAGCCCAGCCCTTGCTGCTGCCAGTCAGGCCCTGGCAGGAGGGCAGTCCGTGTAAACAGCCATGTGTGTAAGTCACCTCTCTCTGCTTCACTCCTCAGCTGCAAGTTGCCCGTGACTCTCAGCATGCTGTGCTTCACATGGTGCCTCCCAGCTGCTTGCAGTGCACAATGGTGGGATCAGCTGAGATGGCTCATGTCCCCAGACAGGCATCTGTCCCCAACCCCACATGGAGGTATTCCCAGTCCTCAGCAGCCTCCAAACCTTAAACTCCACCCTTAAAGCAACTATAGTCACTACCGTGGTATCCTCTCCAGGGTGAGGACCTGCCATGGCAGCAGGGATGGAACAGGCTGTGTGAAGCTGATGGCCACAGGTAACAAAAAGCTGGGGTCCAAAGAGTAAGCCCAGACTCTGCACACTGCAGTGGCAGCTGGGCAGTGCTCCCCACACCTCCTTTCAAGGTGAGATGGATGAAAATCCCTAGAGCATCAGCAGTGCAGACCTGGGGCAATGCTCACTACTGTTTTGCAAAGCAGAAGTGAAGAACCAGAGGAGATGTAGCAAGACTGGGACGTCCAGGTGCTAGCACAGGTAATGACTGTGATGTGACATTGGTTTGGGCATCCATCAGCAATTTCTCCTGGCACAGTGTGGCTGGACACATCTCGGAGAAGCCACCCTACTCACGGACAGGATGATCTTTGCACAGCACTGAGCATCCTGCCTTTTGCTCCCAGACAGGATTGCTCCCAGCTCCAGGATAGCAGTGTGAATCAGAGCAGAGCAGGGCTGGCAGGGCAGGAACTGTGCTGCAGCACTTGGGGTTTTTGCTACCTTCATTTCACAATGTGGGCAGCCCAAGCTGTGACCATAATAAATAAAGTGACAGCCAGGGAGCAGAGCTCTCTGGTTTCCTGTACACCTCAGGCTGGCCAGGGTAAACACACAACAAGCCTGCACTTCAGACGGGGCCATGCCCACAGCACGTCAGCCAGAGCCTGGACACATGCCAAGCCAGCCAGAGCAAAGCCACTGAGCAGGACGTTTCACAGGGCAAGTCCCACACAAGGCAAATAGGCTGGTGCTGAAGGGCACAGTCCCATTGCCCCAAGATGCCCTTCATCCAGCAGGCACCTGCACCTCTAGAATGATCACCTGTGTCTCTGGGATGTCAGGGACAGTCACTGGGGTTGGCTTCCAGATGTGTGTGCCCCATCCTTGCAAAGGCTGCAAGGCTGTAGGGCATCCTCAGACAGGCAGCTCTGAAATGGATACTGGGAGAGGCTTCACACCATCAGCCAGGCCTGCTCCTGAGGAGACACACCCTGTGGCAGTCCCCTCTGCACAGAAATCATGAGAGGACACCACAGATTTCTGATGCACTCATCTCCAGTCCCCGTAGTCCTCTTCCATCCATGCATTTTCTCCCCTCACACCACACAGGCAGAAATCCAGCGAGTGCTAACTCAGCCAGCAGGGCTGAGGACCAGCGTCCCCTTCCCTCAGCACATCATCATGACAGGGCACCTGCACATCAGCATGACATACTTCACTTCAAGTCTGGCCCAGCTCCAGGTCTCAAGCTCATGATCCCAAACCTCTCAATCCCTTCACCCAGCCTAGCACACAGGAGCCCAGCTCATGGATGTGACTGCTTCCTTCTGGCAAAAGATCTCAGGACATCCTTGAGCACACAGCAGCAGCAAGTCACACAAAGCTGCAGACAGGGAGGGAGGGCAGCACACAGCTCTAATGTGATGGTCCAGTTCAGCTTGTTCTGCGTGGGTTTGTGGTAGTGTAATTCAACCCCTAGACGTCTGCTCACATGTCCAAGCCTTGATCTGCCTGGACAAGAGCTGTCAGCTTCCTCTCTGCTCAAGAGGAAAGGAAAAGAGACCCTATGGTCCCTAAATTCAGTCCTTTTGGGTGGAGAGGGAGACTAGCTGTTGGACAGGATGCTGCAGACAGCAGCATGAACGTGTCCTTTTGCCATAGCAGAAAGGAGGAGCGGGGAGGTGGGTGGAGCTCATGATCCTCATCTGAGCCTGAGGATGGAGCAGATGAAGAGGTGCAATGTCAGAGCTGCCCCAAGGACCCCCTGCTGCACGCAGCCCCATCAAGTGCTCTGCTTATCCAGCAAACCCCACATCACTGTCAAACCTCCTCCTTCTTCACCCAACATTGCAGCTCTCCAGCTCTGCTCAGAGGTGGTAGCCCAACAACAGTCCAGATCCCCACTACACTCCTCCTCGCATCACACCACTGACAGCGCCAGCTCCAACCCTCTGCACAGACACCCCTTCGAATCAGGTTCTGCTCTCAGATTCCCACCCCCAAGGGTGGGCCAGGGCAGGCGGAGCTGGGGGTTTCCCCAGATCCTGGGCTCGGCTCAGCTCTCCGGCACTGCAGCTGCGGAGAAAGCAGCGTGTGGCTCCCGGCCAGCAGTGGCGCCAAGCAGCCCGGCTCCCGGTGCACTGCGAGCACCACGAGGCATTGAGGAAAGCTCAGGGTCAGCTCCCGGTGGGGGGGGACCCAGGGCCAAATGCGTGCTGCAGCCCGTCCAACTCTGCTCCTTCCAGAGGAGCTGGCCGGTCCTGGAAGATGCTCAGTGTCCCTCAGCTCACGCAGGCTGCAGAGAGCAGAGCAATACGGGGAGGTGGGAAGGGGAAAGTTAGGAGCTGGATGGAGGAAACATTTCTCTGCCCAGGACCAGCCCCTCCTACATCCCCAGCTACATCCCCAGGGCTGGTGGAACCAGACCCCACCAGCAAAGCACCTGAAAGGCCACGTGAGCTGATTCAAGGTGGGACATTCCCAGCCCTGGCACATCCCCAGCTCTGGTAGTGCAGGTGGGATGGAGCTGGCCACGTGTGGCTGCAGCCTCAGCCACAAGCAGATGTACCACATTGGGCGATTCCTTGGGTGATGTGGGCACCAAGCCTCAACCATGGCTGAGCTAAACACTCAGAGTGCAGTCAGGAGCCAGTACAGGGACTGCTCAACCCACACACAGCCTCCACCTCTCCCAAAGTCTGATTCTGATATGGTGGGATTGCATTGGAGAGCTGGGATGAAGGAAAACACTAGTTTATTATCATATGGATACACAGGAGGTGAGATAGCTCATGGACGTGTTTTTGTGGTGTTGAAGAGATAGGATTGGACAACAGCAGATAATGTTTTGTTACTCTAGGTTCAGGGGTTCGGGGGCTCAGGGATGTGCCTGGATATGGCAAGGATCAGTTTGTCACTGTAGGGTTGCAGAAGGACCCCGTGACCCTGTTTACTCCTGCCAACCTAGAAAGCCTTCTGTTTTTGCAGGGGAAGTGCTGCATGGGTGCTGCATACACCCTTAATATGTTGCCATTATCTCTGTACAGGCAGAGACAATGTGGGGAGGGAAACACTGGGCCCATCCCAAGGCTCCAGCAGTGCCATCCTTGATGGCATGACATTGGGAAACCCCAAAGGAGACCTGGCCTCAGGCGCAACCAGAGAGGAAAGCTCCCAGTGGGTCTTCACCAGTTGGCTTCCTGTTGCACACTTCCAACAAATCTTTTTCCTCTTAAGAATTTTCACTGCAATAAAATGGCAAACCAAACCCATTTCCAAGGGAAAGCAGCTTGGGTGGTGGATGTGTTCTGCAAAAGAGGGATGCAAACACACACCACAAGCTGCGAGGAGGATTGAGCCTTTTCTTCAGCTCAGGGACACAAACCCCACGGCCAGATTTCACCCTGCATGCTCCCCATCGAATAAACCACCACAACAATAAACCCCAAAGAAATGGCCAGCCCAGGGGCAAGGGAAACTGAGTCACGGGCAGGACCTGCTTGCCTGCCACTTGCAGGCACGGTTGGTGAATGCTGACCCTCGAGAGCACCGAGGAGGGTTGTGCACACTCGGGGGGTTCCTGAGCCTCGGGGGGACACCCGCGCTCCGGAGGGCCCCGCACATCAGTGCGCCACGGTGGGATCCCCATCCCAGCGCTCTGGCCGGACTGACGGGGGAGGGAGCCCCGCGGGGGACCGCGAACCCCGGGCAAGCGGTGGACCGCGGGTTCGTATCCCTCCCGGTCCCGGGGGGCGGCTCACAGGCAGGAAGCGTCCCGGGGTGGTGGCGGCAGATTGGCAGAGCCCTGCTCCAATGGAGCGGCGGCGGCAGCCCCGGCGGCTTCGCACCGCCTGCGCTACCGGCCCCAGCCAGCCCGGTGCGGGCGCCCCGCTCCCGCTCCCGGCCCGGCTCCCGCTCCGCTAGCGCCATGGACACATAGCCGCGGCGGCACGCAGGAAGGTAGGGAACAGTCCCCCGGTCCCCAGCCCGCGAGGGGAACGAGTCGCCGCCGCCCCGACTTCGCGGTGAGGGACGCGCGGCTGCGGTCAGGCAGCTCCCGGAGCTGTTTGCTGCCCGGGTGGAGAAAGTTGTGCGGGTGTGTGTGGATGTCTGTGTGTCTGTGTCCCCTCGCAAAGCAGCTGCCAGGGACTTGCCCTCCCGGTCCCTCCCGACTGCTTGTGAGTTCCCAGTGCTGCTCCCCCTTCTCCTCCCTCCGCGCCTCCGCCTTGCCCGGAGATGCTCGGGGGACTGATGTTCCTGGGCTGGGATGTCTGAGCCCCTTCCCCAGCCTCCACAGACCACCCCCTACCATTCACGATTTGGACAGCCCTACTGTCTCTGAAGGGAGTTTTCTGGAGAAAGACTGGAATGCCAGGCAAAGCGCCCCCCTGGCAGGGCCCTCTCTTCTCCTGGGGGGTCCAGGGAAAAGCTGCTCCCAATTAGGAGAGGCGCTGAGAGAGGCGCTTTCCCATGCGCGGGCGCTGGCAGGGCTCTGCCTGCCTTGTCCCTCCTTGCCCCGGGATGCTATGTCAATCCCAGCTTCCCTGTCCCGTGCCAGCCCCATGAGTGGCCAGCCCTGGGCTGTGCCCACCACCACCCTCACCAGCTCTCTGTGTCACCCACAAGGTCCCCTCCAGGCTCTGCCTCTGGGCTGGTGAAGGCTGTCAGAGGTGTCCACGGTGCTGAGCTTGGCTTGGACATCACTGTCAGCAACTGTGACCCCACTGTGATGGGGCCTGAGGGTACCTTGTGCCTGGTCCCCATGGATGGGAAGAAGCCCAGCACTGCAGCAGCTCACAGTTGTGTTGTCATGCACACAAAATGGTGTTGGACTGGCTGGCATTGGTGGCATAGCCAGAGCTGAGCTTTGTGTGCCAGGAGGTGACTGCCCCATGTCTGGCTGTTGTGTTTGCAGGAGGAGCTGGCGTGTTTGCACTCTGCCTGTTTACAGGAGGGTAGGTCACAGCTAGGTTACAGCGTGTGCAGTGACATGAGGCACACATCATCCCAGCCTGGCACAGGGAAAGGATCTTCACAGGGAGCTGATGGAGGACCTCCTGTGGTAGGGACAAAGGTGAAATACGGCCACAATGCCCCCTCATCACTTATACACCCTCTTCCCCACCAACCTGGCACCTTTTGGGCAGAAATGAAGGGGGCAATATGTGCTCTCCAGAGAGCTGCAAACTGACCGTGGCAGCCAACGTGGGACTGGAGGTGGGGGTCAGGGTCAAACTGGTGACAACAGAGTTGTTCTCAGGGCTGGATGTCACCAGCAGTGGGTGAACAGGGTATGTGGGGTTCAGTAGGGTGGTGTGGAGGGGCTCCCTGGAGGGTGCAGCTAATGGCAGAGCCTGCAGGAAGGTGGAAGAAAAGCAGCTCTGGTCTTGTGCTTCCTATTCCAGGAAGAGGAACCTCACAGGGAGGGGAAAACTTGACTTGATTATATCTAATAAGCCACTTTTTCCCCGTCCCAGCAAGCTGTCCCAGCAGCGGGGGGAGGAGGATGCTTGGCCAAGTGCAGGCCCTGTTTGTGAAGGATGAATGAATGACTCATGGCGCACTGAGTCTCCCCGCCGTTTCATCGTGGCAGCAGCAGCAGCAGCAGTTCCCCTTTGCAGCTGCTGGGCTTATCAGAAGCTGTCGTGCTGGGTGGGCACCGAGGTGGCCCACAGCTGCAGCCCACACATGAAGGTGTCCTGCCTCTCCTGCCCTCCTCACAAAGCTCACCTGGACCATCCTGAGTGGGGAAACCCTCAAGGATGGCAACAGTGCTTGGCATCCTCACCTGCCATGAACTAGCTGAGCACTCAGTTTAAACCCTTTATTTCCACTCTGCTCTTGTTCAAAGGCAACCCCAGGCTCTTCCTGCTCTCACAGGCCTCAACCTCCCTCTGGTTTCCTGCCGAATGCGTTCCTGGAGAGCTTATTCCCCTGTGGGTTTGTGCCAACATTGTGCTTTTAGTTCAAGACCTCTTCTCCCTCTCCGGTGTTTACCCTGCTATATTTATAGCTTCCTTGTTAGGCTAAGCAAGCCAAGGGATTCTTGCCTCCTCTTCTCCCGCGGGTTTGGCTCTGGAGGAAAACCCCTTGTGAGATGCTTCCCGCGGGAGGGGCAGGTGCCGGCTTGTGCCTCTGCTTTTTCTCTCTTTGGAAAATTTCAGCATCTCTCACAGCTTGTTTCCCCTCCTCTTGTTGAGGCATGAAAGTGGGTCTCTCTGCCCCTGCCCAAGATATAGCCAAGGGCAGAGCTTGGATGGGATGGGAGCTCTATCCTATAGGCAACACACAGGATCTTCAGCAGCATTTGGGATGCTGATACAATGCCAGCATAAGGGATTAGCCCTGGGATGCCTGAGTTGGCTTGCTGGGATGTTTAGAGAGTTTTTGGTTTTTTAAGTGTTCCTGTGGTTACCACAGCATCGCATGTGTGAAAATCACCAAATCTCTTTGGCCAGGGATGCCATGACCTTTTGACCTGAGTTTCTACCAGCAAATCTCTCTGCACCTCCCAGTGATGGTTTTCTTCTCCCATCCAGGTTATGAAAGTTGGGAAGGGCACAGATGCCTTGCAGCTGTGGTTGAGTCTTCTCCAACAGCCAGATTCCCATGGACCATTTCAGTGGAAAAAGAAAAATTCCTCTGGAGATTAGTAACAGGTTTGCAGGGATCAGTGTGTAATTAGGAATTATCTCTCAAGTTTGACTGCTTCCCAGGTCTGTGAGTCATCCTGGCATGGCAGTGGGATGGGGTGAGCTTTGGGCTCTTTTGAAAGGTCACCTGCAGCCCCTGGAGCATCTGCCAAGCTCTCCAGTACAGGTGGATGGCTGGGCTGGAAGGTGCAATTCCTTCCCTCTAGTGGTACAAGTCTGGGACATGGCAAAAAAATGCTCCTCCTACTCTGCTGTTTGAGTTAGGGGCATCCAGGAAAAGGACGACAAGAAATCTGTCAATAGCTGATTTGCCTCTGTCTTACCAGGACTGCTCACTGAGGTCACGTTGGTCACATCTGACCAGCACAGCTTGGGCTTGCTGCAGCGGGCATTGGTCGTTGCCGAAAAGGCTCTTGAGGAATTTTGGAAGAGTCTGGGCAGGAGAAGATCACATCCACCTGCTCATACATGTTTCCTAAAGATGCTTTTGGAGAGGACAAGGAGGCTGGAGGGACCTCGGGAGATCTGACATGGTTGGACATGGGGCTCTCCCATTCAGGTGGTGATGGCCTGCATGCAGGCAAGACTGCATTGGCCAGGAGAAGGGAGGATGCTGAAAGCACTTTGGAAATCAGCCTGGGGCTCCCCAGAGACTGCTCAGCTCTGGTCCATTCCTCTCAGTATGGAGACAGCCAAAATAGAAACTGCCTAATGAAAATTGTTATGGACCCGCAGAGATTGCCGTATAGGGAGAGGTGGGAAAGTTCAGGGCTCCACCATCTAATGAAACCCTTATGGTGAAAATAAAATCATTTGGGCATCTTCTGGTTTATTTCACCTCCCAAAGTGAAAACAAGGCATGCCAACCCTTGTTGAGAGGCCAGCACTGATGACACACTGAGGGGAAGAAGGGAAGGAAGAAGCTTCCAGCTTTGGTGGACCATCATCTTTGCAGCTGTTTGGGGAGGGTCTTCTGACCCATTAACTTTGAGGAGTATTGTGCTCAGCTGTAGCTAAGTGTCGTCCCACCTTGGAGAACTCCAGACAGGGCTCGGGGCTGCTGCATGCCATCCTTCTGGCAGCCCAAGGGGTATGGAATTCCTCACAGAAGGGCACGTGGGAGGCAGTAGGGCTGGCACATCATCCCTGGAGCCCCCGGGCTGGCGTGGCTGTGACTGTCCAGCTGTTTCCTTCGCCTTCCTGTGCTTTCACCATCCCCTTCCTTTGGGACAGAAGGCTTTCATCCTAGGCAGACCAATAGTCCCAAAGGCATATTCCCAGTCCCTTTTGATGAAGGTTGGCATGGGCATCAGTGCCTTTTGAATTCAGTAGCATCATGAAAGGCGCAGTTCAACCCTCACCTTCCTGCAAAATTAGATAGGGAAAACCAGAAAGGGCTGTCATGAAGGGTCTTCGTTGTGGTCCAGCCCAGTGCCGTGCCAGTGTTGCGACAGAGCTCACAACAGCTGTGCTGCAACAGCCCTGCAAAGGTCTCCAGGGATGGCCTGGCCCAGTGGCCCGGCATGGTTTTGCACAAGCCGCTGTCACGCAGGGTGCCCAGGCCAGCTGGCACCTCTCCAGACTTCCTTACAGGGCCAGGGCCAGCCCCCGGCTGCTGGGGAGGTCTGCAAGAGTCTTTGCTTTCCATGAGTTTTGCCTGAGGCCTCAAGGCTTAGGAGGAGCTGGTGGACCCAACCAGCTATTGCTCCATCCTTGTCTTGCAAGGGCCAACACGCAGCCCCAGGGGTTCCTCTGTGCTTCGGCTGCTTTTGATTTTTTTAGCTCCTGCAAGGCTCCTGCTGGGCTGTTTCATGGCCCCCTTGAGGCTGCTCCACCCCATCCTGGCTTTGAGTTTTGCAGCTTCTTGGCTGGAGCATGGCTGTGCCAGGGGAGGCATCCGTTTTCTCTGGCCTCCCTGATCCTGTGCCTAGCTCCATTTCCCCTCTCCAGCTGGGACTGCGCCCACAGTCCTTGCACCCCAGCATACAAAAAACAGTGTACATAGCAAGGAAGATGAGTGCCTCCATTTCCTGTGCTGGCATGGGGAGCAGTCAGTGTGAGGGACTGGTCTCTCCGAGTTTCTTGTTGACACAGCTCTAGATCTGCTGCACATCCACATTCCTCCTTCCTGGCTTTTTGCAGATATGCACTGGGTTCTCTGGCAGCTCCTAAAGCTGACTGGTTTGCCCTGAAGATGCCTTGGAGAGCTCTGAGCTCTCAAGGCACCGAGTCTCGGACTCAGAGTGGTCCGGGAGGATGGTGAGATGCCCAAGCTCATATGGAGTGGCAGTGGTGCCTACACTATGCCTGGTGATGGAGAGATGAAGGACTTGAGCAAGGCAAGGTCTGTGGGGAAGCACCCCTGGGGTGCTACTCTAAGAAAACGATGTCCAAACTTTGTCCCCATGAGACATGTCCCCAGTAGGGTGCTTGATGGTGAGCTGTGCATGGAGAACTTTCTTCTCCAGTCCCTGGAAAGGTCTCTGAGAGCTTTTTTCACCTATTTTCCCCACCTATCAAGGGCAGAGAGACTGTGCAGCATTTAACCCTCCAAAGATATGTGGGGGACCTCACATTGCTGCAGGCGACGTGGCTGCTGCATCTCCATCAGCAGCAGCATTTCAGGGATGGCAGCAAATGCCTCTCTGCCTCCTCACCACAACCAGAGGAGGGTGGAGCAGAGCCAGAGGCAGCATTTGTGGCCAGCTCTATGAATTTCCAATTACCAGCTCTCCTTGCCACTGTGTGAGAGGTTCCTGCACCTAATTTTTGGTGAAACGATCCATTTTTCTCAGTAATTTAATAGCGTAGGCAGGCTGCTTGCTGTCGGAGAGCCAGCAGCGAGCACCGAGGAGCCTGTGTGCCGGGCTGCCGGCCGTAACCACCTTCCCTGGGCGACGCAGGAATGCTGACCTAATAGAAAAGACATTTAAAGAGGAGTTTTGGAGAGCAGCTCAGCTCAGATTCAGCTCATGCGCGTGGCTGCTGATTGTAACGGGGCCTATCCATGCTCCAGCAGATCCTGGGGCCCGGCATGGGCAGTGGTGGCATCCCTGATGGGAGACAGGCACCAGGACACGAGCCATGCCAGCCATCAATTGGCACAGCAGTTGCTTTATTTTCCGGGAAAAAAAGTTGCTTCGGGGTGGTGGGGGGGGCCGTCACAAGTTGTGAACTGAGGCTGGGTTCAGCGCCCGGCTGCGGTTCTCCCGGGCTGGAAAAGCCGTCGCGTTTTGCTCTTGACATTTTCCAAATGAGATGTTTTGATTTATTCTTTCTTTTTTTTTTTTTTTTTTCCAATTTATTTTATTCCCTGCCCCAAGGTAATGTTTGGAAGACAAATTTAGCTCGATTTAACTCAAACCTTTTTTAAAAAGTAAAACCACTGAAAACTAAACAAGGCCTATCATTTAGAACAAAATGTTTTGGTTTTCATTTTCCTTTTGGCATGAAAAGCACAAACTTCTTTTTTTTCCTTTTCCTCTTGACCTACAAACAATTTTACCATTTTCTTTTCTCCTCCTTGTTCATTCCCAAGACCACATTGTGCATTGTGGCCAGGGAACAGGCGAGCCCTGGTGCTGTTCCCAGTGGGATGGGGGTCCCAGGGTGGATACTTTCCTGTGGAGACCAGAGGAATCTTGCAGAATCAAGCAGGAGCTGCTCTGCCTGCTGCCAACACTGACTCAGCTGGGAGCTCCTTGTGGAAAAGGGAGGCCCCTGGTTGTGGGTATGTTCCAGCTCTCTCAGGGGGATGTGAACCCCTGGGCAGGGCAGAGCTGTGCTGCTGGTGCTGTGCTCTTCTGCTGGGCATCCCTGTTGAGAAGGGCGAGCTCTGGCATTGCCTTCTCTCCTTGTTTATTCAGGTTTAAAATTAATCTGACCTTCCCCTGCTCAGACTTGTGCAAACACGGCACGTCCATGAGCAGGGAGCTCCTGCCAGCCTGAGGGGAGCCCTCTCTGTACCCAGCTTGCAGCGTTACTGTCCCCTCTGGATGAGGTCCCCACGTGGATCCGGGTGCTGGGGGATTGTGGGGCTTCCTCCTGGCAAAGGCAGCTCTGGCCGTCCATCAGCCCGCGGTTAATCCTCTGGTGCGAGCTGCCAGAAGACTGAGTGCCCGGATCAGGCGTCTCTGAGGTGGACCAGGGGTGGCTGCAGTGCTTCCATCCCAGGCAGGAGCCCGTGTACGAGAGCCAGCGATTGTTTCCCCAGCCTTGACCCCCTCCGCTCCCCGCCAGCCCCACCCTGCATCTTCCACCCTTTGCCAAATCCCAGCTCTCCGCTCTGCCCCAGCCTCACCGGGAGTCAGCCGGGGAGGGAGCAGGGAAGGAGTGATGGGGAACAGCACCGTCGCCAGAACTCGTGCAGAAGCAAGCACCCGACTCGTCCACCACCTGATTTTATTTTATTCCCCTCTCAGTGCCTCGTTGCATACCACAGCCGTGCTTTTTATAGCCCCCAGCTGCAGCCTCCGCGTGCTCCCAGCCAGCTCCCCGCCGCAGCCCTGCTCGCTCCATGCCAGCAGCCCCGGCCAGGGGGGGATGGACGACATTCCCGGGGTCCCTGTGGCGGTTCAGGGAGCGGAGAGCATGGGCTGCGGAGGAAGGCAGACCATTAAACCCTAACCCGGAGCCACGCTCCCGTGCCGGCGGAGGCGTTTCCAGAGCCGCATTAGTCACCCCCCGTCGCAGCCGGCACGTGCCGCGTGACAGGTCGAGGCCGAGCGCTGGTGGCCCGTCCCTCGCTGTCCCCTCTGCTCCTGCCCTGGGCTGGTTCCAGGCAGCCCGAGCCACCAGCTCCTTCCATGAGCCATCTTGCTCTGCCGTGGAGGGTGTGGTGTGTCGGCGAGAGGGGTACCCCCTCCAACCCCTCCAGCCCCGACTGCCCCCCAGCCTCTGGCGCGTTTACAGAGGTTACAGGGAGATTAGAGGTTCCTGCCCACTCCCCGGGAGCGCTTTTACGAGCATCTGGGGCTCGCTGCTGCGTTTCCACTTCTCACAGCCAGTTCCACAGCTGGGATGCTGCTATGGGATGTGGAGCGAGGAGGAGGAGATGAGGTAGGAAGTTTTGCTGCAGGCTGGCTGCCTGGAGCACCCCTTTGCTGGGATCTGGGGTTTGCAGAGCGGGGGCGGCCGGCCAGCAGGCGGGGAGCGAGCATCCTCGCTGGGAAGCAGCGGGGGGGCCCCCGGCGCCTCACTCCCCGGGCTTTCTCCAGACGTGATTTCACCACTGCGGGGAGGGAGCGCGGCCAAGGGACAGGCCCTGCTCGCCCCGGCGGCACCCGGTTCGCTTTCGGGCCCTTAGTCATTTGGGCCGTGGCTGGGGATGCGATGTGCCTCGGGACCCCGTGGGGCAGGGGGCTTGCAGAGCCTGGACAGGCAAAGGGAGAGGGATGGGGGCGGGGATGGATGGGGGAGGGGGGCCTTCCAGGCTCGCAGCACAAAGTCCCCTCCTTACTAAGCTGGGAAGGGGGGCAGAAGGCAGTGGTGAAACCAGATGTGCACTGGGCATCTCCAGCTGAGCAGGTGGGCTGGGATGGAGCCACCCTCGCTGAGCTGATGCCTGCAACTGCTTCCCAGCCTCCTGCTGTGACTTTCCAGAGCTGGACATGGCAGCATGGAGAGAGAAGCGATGCTGGGGAGAGGCAGCATGCGGCTTCAGGGATGGATTCGGGGAGATATCCCAAGGAGAGGGCTTCTCCAGAGGTTTGTGGGGTCCCTGGGAATGGGAGGAGCCCCATGGGACCCTGCCATGTCCCCCCTATTTTGGATGGGCACAGGATGTCGGGTGCCTGTGAATAATTTGAAGTCTTGACCAAAAGTCCATCCAGCTTATTTTACGTCCAGCAGGGAGGCAGGGAGAGGCCAACCAGTGGAGTACCAGTGGTGCTGCCATGTGGCTGCTGCCAAGCAGCTGGAGCCTGGCAGCTTTGGCTCCCTGCAGGCAGGGCAGCGGACAAGGGAAAGCAGAGAGTTGTGGCGGTGACAAGGAAGGGATGTGCAGGGTGGGTTTTACAGAAGCACAAAGTTATGTTGACCCATATTGGATCAACATTAGAGGGGCACCCTCCCAAATCTTCTCCCTCCTAGAGACAATGAGTTTCAGTCCATGAGGGATGAGCCCTCACTGACAGCACCTCAGCTCCTGGGTGAGCTGGGGGTGGCTGGGGGGGCTGTGGGAAGGGGGAGCTGCTTGCGCTGCCGCCCAGGTGCCGAGCATGATGGGAGAGGGGAAAGCCTCGGAGACTCGTTCTGAAACAAGGCTGCCCTTTTCTTCTACTTTACGACTGCATTTTAATATCCACAAACATCCCGCCCTCCCCGGGCTGCTGCCAGCAGAGCCTGCATCGCCTGCGCTTGGCCTGCCGAGAAACCCTGGCCAAACCCTGGGCCCCAGCACAGGGGAGAGGATTATTTTTCCCCCCTCATTTTTTTGTAAGATATGTTTTCTATAGCTCTAATTGGACGGGCTTGAGTCCCGGCCAAGGCAAACACACCTGGGGGAGCCTCACTTTACAAACCCCATCTGCTGTGTCGGGGGCTCTGCTCCCCACACAGCCACTGCCTGGCCCCTTTATAGGGGAGGGGGCTGCTGGGGTTGGGGGGGTAGGACCGCTCCCACGCCAAACCACTGAGCAACCTCCGTGGAGGAGGAGAACCCAACGAGGCGGCGCAGGGAGATGGTGCAGAGGCAGCGGGGGCACCCAGCAGAGCCCTGTCCCACAGCAAGATTCCAGCCCGACGTGGAGCTGAGGTATCTCTCCCCTGTCAGTGCTGCTGTGGTGGCACAGGGCTCTGTGCCCACTGGGTGGGATGCTGTGGGTGGGAGATGCAGCAGGTACCAGCAATGTTTTGCCCTCCTGGGGTGAAGAACAGCATGTTCATCAGGGGTTGCAGTCCTCAAAATCTGTGTGTGCCTGGGGAGGGAGGATGTGGGGGTTCCCCAGCATGTTGGGTTGTGTTTCGGGCTACAGGACCAGCTACCCTGTGAAACCCATTCAGGGGCTGTTCTGGACAGCAGACAAAGGACATCAGCATGCCAGACCACTCCAAAGGCTTGCATTGACATCCAAATCCACGTTGAACTGAGCTTTAGGTACTTCTTCCTGCAACTGTTGGCTTTTTGTGGGGCTTTTTAGCTGGGCTCTTCCCCTTCCAGCTGTTTCAGGATCTACCTCCAGTGCCCCACTACCAGCGGGCAGAGCAGTGCTGGCACCCTTCTGCCAGGGTCTCATGGGCTTCACCTCATATGTGTACTTAGCCAAAGCCAAGAAAGCTGTTGGGAGTCTGACAGCACAATGTGTGCCAAGGAGCAGCAGCACACTCAGGTGGCACCCAGCACTTGGCTCATCCTGATGTACATTTTTTCCTCCCTTCCACACACCATCTAACAGGGGTGTGCAGGGCACAGTGCTGTGCCTCCACTCCATCCTTGGGGATGTATCAGCACACCATCCCTTCCTTCTTCACCTTCCCTGGGTCACCCGGCAGCACCAAAGAGGCATCACCGCTGCAAAAAGCGCTCCTGGTGCCACTGACCGCTCCCAGGAGGAGCTCTGGCACCTGCTGCATCCTCTCCCCTCTGCCTGCAAAGGGTAGTACTGTGTTTTCTTGGGGTGCATTGCCTCACACACCCCCCAGCTCACCCAAGTACTTTGCACCAGAGATGCTGACTTGGAGCAATAAGAACTGAAGTGGCAGCTTAAAATAGAAAGCCGGGATCCAGCCTCACCAAGGCCTGCTGTCTCATTCCAGGTGGATGGGATGAGCTGTTGGGAATTACACAGGCTGGAATGTGCCTCTCTTCCCCTCTGGCCAGGCCAGAGGATCTCTGTGTGCATGGGGGGGAGATTTGGGGCACAGACAGAGCTGTGGCAGTGCACAGGGCAGCTCAAGCATTTCGTGAAGAATTTTAGAGCTGTCCTGGCCTCCAGTCAGAGCAGGCTGCAATGGGAACATTTCGAAATTCTTTTGGATGAGGAAAATTCCACGGGCAGCCCCCCTCCAGAGAAAGTTTGGGATGGCTGAAATGTTTGGAGTGAGAGGCTGCTTGCTTTTGTTTACTCTGAACTATAACATTGGAGGGGGGGAATCCAAATGAAAAAAGAGAGACAATAGGAGCCTGTAAATAGAGCTGGCCCCGAGTGGGGCTGGGGCTTCTCTCCAGCACTGGGGAAGGAGATGTGTCAGCACACTCACTGCATGGCCCTGCTTTCCCCCTCTTGGATGCAATCACACTTAATCTTTCAGAACTTGGCTGGGTTTTTTTCCCCTAGCAAAAAACGAGCCGGATGGTGTTTTTCCAACCTTCTCAACTTAGGCAAGGCTCAGCCCCCATCCCTTGGCCCTGTACTACAGCCCCCATGTTTTCCCTTCTTTCCCCTTTTTGCTGTGTTTCCATCTCGTTTTGGCTTGGGCACTGCCATCTAGTTGGCTTGGGAAGAAGTGTGGTGTGGGAGCATGGATGCTGCCCTCACTGAGCTGTTTTCCCAGCCTCTGTTCCTGCCATGTGCCTCGCAAACGGCTGCCAACCCTGAGCCACCTCCAAGTGGCAAATTTGATGACCTTAGAGGTTTGTTCCGACCCTAATTATTCAATGATTCTATGAAAGCAGGTAGTGTTGACTCCAAGCTTGGAGAAGACAGGTCATGGTTATCCCACCAGGTGAAAGAGCCTGGCACCATTATCCCCACATCCCCCATTGTTGGGGGTCTGCAATTTCTATCCCCTTGCCCTTCTCCCTACAGAGACACTGCTGGTGCTGTACAAGAGGTTAATGGGACACCCTTTGCTGGTGGCTTTATTTGGGCCACCCCTTGCTGATGGCTTTATGTGGCTGCCCAGGTGGTCTTTAATGACTCCTGAAATCCTTCTCTTGCCCAAAAGGGATTTTGTTTTGCAAAAGGAGTGACAGCAAATTGCTAGCTGGGGGAGCATTTGTGTAAGGTGAGCTGTTTATTTTGGCCCTGCTGCGTTTTGGCTGACCCATGCGCCTTCGTGCCTCAGGGATGGAGCTGAGCCTGATGGCTCTTGGGCTCTGGCCAGCTTTGGAGCAGGGGGAGGGAAGGGGGAGCATCGCCTATGGGGGAATGCTGTGGGGCCCTGCTCCTGATCAGAGTTCCCAGCCCCAGGCTGGAGTTCATGAGGAGCATCAGAGGGAGCTGGGTGCGCCTGGGATATTCACAGGTATGTACGTGTGTGTCTGTGCCCTGCATTTATGGATGCATGCGCTCTTGTGTCAGCTCCAGGGCCAGCTTATGGGGGAACTTTTTTCTGGGAGGTGCAGATGGTCCTGGGGGAGCAGGCTGCAGGCTGGTGCCTGGCTGCTCTGCCGTTCTGGGAGCTGTGTGCTCACTTAATTCTCTGCCAGCCTGGGCTGAGCCCAGGAGCAGAAAAATGTCCCAAATCCCAAAATGTTCCTGGGACAGGAAAAGCCTTTCCCACCCTGCTGTAATCACAGGGTGGCCCAGCTCTCTGCTGGCAGGTCCCACCCCTGTCCCCAGATCCAGCACTGTGCCCATCCCTGTCCTGTAACCATGTGCCAAGGACAGTGGGGATTCAGCACCCCCTCCCACCAACTTCCATGCCTCCACCCTAAAAATAATCTCCAAGCTGTAAAGAAACCCACCAGCACTGCAGCTACAGCACTGGTAGGTGTCTTTACAGCCGGGAGATTATTTTTAGGAATGTCTTTGGCACGTGGCTTTGCAGAGAGGAGTGTGGGGATGGGGATGGAGAGGGGGGCGCCCCTTCTCTCCCCCTTCGGAATACAAGTGCTGCCAGCTGGCACAGTGTCAGGGCTGCTGGCTGCTAACAGAGCCCTCGCTGTTCTGGCCCTTGCCGATGCCTCCAGTTACAACCAGGAGCCAGAGAGTTCTTCCTGCAGGATGGAGCAGAGAAGAGCGGAAATCAGGGCGTTGGGGTGAGAGTTTCCCAGCTGGGGTAGGAGCAGAGCCTGACCTCCGTGGTGTTGCTGGCATGATGTGGTGCGTAGGGGCCCCCCAGCCCCAAGCACCAGGAACTGCTGGCAGCTGCTGGCTCCACAGAGGAGAGAGGTGACCCTGGGGTTATGGGGGGGTTTGGGCTTGGCTTTGGACACCAGCGGGGTGGGGTCAGCTGGGTATCACCAGGGGGTTGGTCTAGTTTGGATGGAGGTGTGCATTGTATCTGGCTATGGACACAACTGATTCCCTGGATGACGTTGGGGTTATCCCTGTGTTTGGGCTGAGCCGGGCTTAACCTTATGCCAGGGTTGCATTTGGTTTAGCCCCACATTTGAACTGTGTAACCCCATAGCTGGGCTGTGCTGAGGTTAACCCTATGTTTGAGCTGAGCTGTGGGTCAGCTCCACTCCTGAGCTGTCCCAAATTTAAACCCACATTAGCATGGCATAACCACATGTTTGACCTGTGCTAGGTCCAGCCTCACATTTTGGCTGAGCTGGGTTCAGCCCCACTCCTGGGCTGGGCTGAGTTTAACCACACATTTAGACTGCCCTGGATTTAATTGTCCTCTGGGCTGGGTGGAATTTAATTATCCTTCTGGGCTGTGGGGTATAATCCAATATTTGGGTTGCCCTGAGCTAAGCCCTGCATCAGGACTGTACTCGGTTTTTTCCTATGTTCAAACTGTGCACAGGTCTTAGGGGACTGCACTGGCCTCATAGGGAAAGACTCCAACTGGTTTTACTGGTTTAACTGGGGTAATTCCAGTGTGCTGGGATTGCACTGGCTGCAGCTGTGCATGTGTGTGTTCTGGCACAGCCCAGCATGCATGGTACCCCCCGCCCCCAGCAGGCATGGGGGGCCAAGCACCCCACCAAAGTGGTGCAGAGGAAAACAGACCTTTTTGAGGTCCCCAAGGCACTGGGGTGAGGGACTGGGGACAGTGCTCAGAGCATCACCCATGCAGTGCCCAAGGTGGACAAGGTATTGCCTCAGGTGCTGCTGGTAGTCCTGGAGACTGTGCATGGCCCTGGTGGCCCTGGTGGGGGTGGGGGACATAGTTCCCTCCAGCACCCACTGCTGGGCTTTCTCTGGGCACCCAGGGAGGGTGCCAGCAGCATTTGGGGGACAGGGGTGGCTGTTGCAGGGAAGCATCCAGCAGTGGGTTTGATGCTCCCCTCACAGTCACACGTTCATGCAGTGATGGTGGAAGGCAGCAGTGCTGCAGGGATGGGGTGATTCCAGGGCCCTGGGCAGATCAGCAGCCACAGGGACCTCAGACCATGCCATGGCTCCACAGAGCGAGGCATGGTGCTTCTGCAGGCCTGTCAGGTGCAGAGGGATTAGCAAGGCACGGCTCCAGAGGCACATTTCCCCACAGGGAAACAAGGAGAGGGGAATTCCTGCGGTATTCTGCATTTCAGCATAGAACATTCTTCCTAGAGCAATCACTGGCAGACAGGAGAGTTTGTAGCAGAGGGCCAGGGATGCTTCCCCAGCTCAGGGGATGCTCAGAATGGGGCCATCTCTGGGGCATTAGAGACAGCTTTGGATCTCTGCCTGTGGCTTTTTGCAGGTGGGTGACTCCCATCAAGGCCTGGCACAGGGTAGGCAGAGCTGCTAAGTGCTCTGGGCTTATTTGCCATATCTCTGTTGCAGCAATGCTGCCCCTGACCACCCTAGGAAGAGGTTAAGAGGCACCTCAGCTCTCTGTGCTTAGTGGGGAGCATCCCAAGTCTTCATGCTGCCATCTGCAGCCTTGAGGCACAGTGTCATCTACTTCTGTCCCTGTCTCCATCACCCCAGCTCTGTGCAGCCCATTTGCTTTGAAGAGCAAATTCAAATGAAGAAAAAAAGAGTAAAAAAACAAAAAAAACCCAACAAAAAGCTAAGAAAACAAAACCCAATGTCTTTCAAAGCCCTGAACACAATGGAAAGTTGGCTTCCCCCAGGAATCTGTACTGGGCTTTGCCAGGCCACGGCAGGGCATGGCACAGATCAGCTATGCCAAGGGAGCTGTCACACCCAACCCGGGCATTGGTGCCAGTGCACATGGCCATGATTTTGAGGGAAGTTTTGGCTTACAGCACTTCAGTTTGCATGCAGGAAAGGGCTTATGTCAGGATTTCTCCCCACCACTGCCCAAAAACTTTTGCATGAGCTCAGATGGTACCCAGCAGGATCGGGGAGGTATGGAGAGTAAAACCTTGCATTTCTGGCTCACACCCACGGGTGCCAGAGCTGCCTGGTCACCTTGGCCATGACAGTGACAAGAGCATCCCGTGCTGAGGGAGCAGGTCCAGCCCTGCTGCCCTTCTCAGCAGGACCAAACCACGCCCCCAGGCTGAGCTGGGTCCCTCTACCCTGGCTGTGGCAACGGGATGTCACCCAGCCTGGGCTGGCGGCAGGCGTCTCTCTGGCCAGGATTAGCATGAAGGGAGGAAGAAAAGCTCTTATTGTTCCCTCTGTCCCGGCTCGGCTCCAGGACCACTGTGCCGGGACTGTGTGTCCCCAGAATGTGTCACTGCTGGTGCAAGCATCAAGGGATGTTTTCTCTGCCTGTGTGCCCATCTGTGGGGGTGTGGAGCTACCAAGGAAGGTAGACCTGGCCACTCACACACTTGTGTTCATTTGCATGCCTGTTTTTCCCTTGGCCAGGGAGTTTGGTGGCAGAAAATAAGGGGATGCTTTCTGGCCAGGCTGTCTTGTAGCACCTGGCCCCCTGCCCTGCTTCTGCACCTGGGGCCGACAAGGGCTCCGGGTCTTCTCCGGCTCTGTGGCTCTTTCCCCTTTTGTTTTTGGCCTTTGGGCAGGCAAGAAAGGGCTTGCTCCTTCTCTCTGCAGTGATTCCGTGTCCCCAGGGATTGTTTTTGGCAGTGCTCTGTGGGTCATTTACCGAGTCAGCATGTCTGGAAGGGCTCGGTGCTGCCTTCTCACACTGCGCCGGCACGGGTGCCCCTCTGAGGGAGGGGAGCTCTTGGGGTCCTGGGGTGAGGATGGGGAGCTCTGGGAGGACCCTGGGACAAAGGTGATGAGGGGTGGAAAATAAGGACTGGCCATCAGGATGAGCAGTCTTAGGGTTAGGTTTAGGGTTAGAGTTAGGGACCACTAGGGTTGGGGTCTGGGTTAGTGGTCCCTAACCAGAGTTAACCACGGGTCATTATGGAGAGGGGCTGGATACCCTCTGCAGTGTTTGAATGAAAAACCAGGGGGGTCATGAGAAGAAATTATTTTATTTCATAGCTGTTTTTCTCTCTGTATATTAACACACTCTCCCTTCTTCTGACACACACACATACACCCACTCCCCTTCCTCCTCCCCCCAGAACTATTCCTTCACTCTAGCCCACGTGGTTTTTTGAGTTATTTTTGGTCGCTGCTTTTAAGAAAAAATATACTCATTTTCGTCTTTTTCTTTTTTTTTTTTTCCATCACCAAAATATTTTACTTTCAGGCCAAATGTTCCCAGTTACTTACCAGCATAGTTTTGGCAGAGACTTTTTGACTGATATTTCTTGGGAACATTTCTAGGGTGGTTTGGTAGGAAAAGCTTATGACAGTCTCATGAAATTATTTACATTTGGGGCTTGTGTTTGAGGCTGCCTGGCATGCTCAGAGCGGGGTTGATGTGGGGTGCCACACGCCTTCCCCCCTGCAGCAGATTGCCTTGTAGCTCTTGCTTCCCTCGCCAGGCGGTTTGGTCTGTGGCCATGGGCAGTCGGCCACAGGAGGGGAACTGGCTGCTGCTCTGGGGTGCCTTTGCTGGGCTGGAGCATCCCTCCCTCCACTCTCTCAGCTGTTCAACCCAGGGGGACACAGATTTATGCCTACAGATTTATGCCTGCTCTTGGGGCTGGCAGGGAACTCACTGCCTTATGTGCCCTCAGCCCCTGCCTGCAGTTGGGAGCAGAGCCCAGCAGTGTGGGTGTAAATAAACAGGCCTGTCCAGTTGAGAGGGGTGAGCAGGGGAGACTTCGAGGGAGAAATCATCCATTTCTGACTGACAGAGACTGTGTGGCACTCCTGGTAGGGACAGTGTGATGCTTGCCAGGATGGATGCCCTGGGGTGATGCTTGCTGGCACAGACAGATTGGGCTGGGATGGACAGGGTGACACAGACTGATATGTCCTGCTGATGCAGGACTCTGCAGGTGGGTCTGGATCCTTTAGGGTAGTGCTGGCTGGCACAGAAAGAGTGCTGGATGGGATGGATATCATAGAGCACTGCTGGCTGTGATGGACAGGGTGATGGTGGTAGGGCAGGACAGGGCAACGCTGGCTGTGTTGGCCAGGATGGCACTGGCTGATGTGCCCTCGGTGGTGTAGGTTGGGATGGAAGGGGCGTACATCTCTGACCCTGCATCCCCTGCCCCTCTCACTGGTGATCACTGAGTGTGAGGAAGGGATTTCAGCCCCATTCTCTCACAAATGGAGACTTACCAGGACCAGCCTCACAGTGGGTGCAGGCATGGGCAGTGATGTGAGACTTGGTACAACCTGAGCTATACCAGCCCTGCTCTCCCCGGCTGTGTGAGCCTGTTTAGATCTGATTGCTGTCACCTGCCATGTAAATACAGGCCAGAATTTCTCCTTGGTCCCTTCCCACCCCAGCTGCACATGCACAGGTCTCTGGACCACCCTGGGGTTGGGAGCCAGCCAATGCTCCTAGCACAGGACTGCAATGGCAAAGAACCCTTAATCCCCCAACACACACAGCCCTAAGCTCCTGGTCAGTGTTTGCCCCCTGCATCCCTGCTCCAGGCATGGGGTCTGCTCAGCAGTCAGGAACCAGCTGTGACTGTGGCACAGACACTGCCAGATGTCCCAGCTGTGGTCCTGGGATTCAGTCCCTGTTCTGTCTCCAGCAGGATGGGATGAGATGAGAGGGAGATGCAAGATCCAAGGCCCTGCAGGAATACTGTGGGCTGTGAACTGTGTCAGCTGCCCCATTGTAGGGAATAACACTCTCTCCTCCCCTTGTCTGCCTCCTCCAGATGCACAATTCCATCCCAAGCCTGGGCAGGGTGATGGTGTTCCTCGCAGCAGCCCTGGCATCAGCCTCCTTTGCTATTCCTGAAGACTGGGGAGAGGAAGGTGAGACCCCCACCAAGTGCCCCCATACAGCAGCCCTCCCCATGTCCCAGGCATGAGGATCGTGAGGGCACCCTATTTCCCCCAGACAGGAACAGACCTACCAGGGCTACATGAAAGACAGCCCTACATCCTACAGTGATGGCCAGCCTGTGTTTCTGCTCGTTGCCCAGCCCCAACTGAGACGAGTCCCCTTACTAGTCCCCTGTGGTGGTACCTGCATGAAGCCAGTGCCCATAGCCTGTGCCCACTGTGTGTGGGATACAGCCCCAGGGACTCCCCAGCTGCCCCCCCAGACCTGTTGTGGGATGGTATGGAGTGCTAACACCCGTCTGGGGATGTGTGTCCCTCCAGGCGTGCAGTATGGACAGCTGGGGACAGATGTGACCCTGTCATGCCCTGGTGTCCATGCCAGGTAAGTCTTTTCCGTGCACATCAAGGGATCTATCCAATGGGATGGTTTACAGGGTGGGCCTGGGCATCCCTGTCCTCTCACTTAGCCTGCCTGGTCTCTCCTCCCCAGCTCAGCAGTGCGATGGAGGCGAGCGGGCGCCACGGCGCTGCCAGAGGGCTCAGCCATCCAGCAGGGATCCCTGGTGCTGCCGAGCGCCAGCCAGGCCCTCGGGGGAACCTACAGCTGCCACGGAAAGGATGGCAGCCTGCTGCACACCGTGTCCCTGCGTCTGGGGCGTGAGTAGCATGTCTGTGAGCTGGGCTCTTATAGGGGGAGCGTGGTGCCTGCAGCCCTGCCGGGGCACTGCCAGAAGGGGGCTTGGTGTTGACACAGGCATCCCTGTGTGCTGGAAGGGCTGCAGGGTGGGGGACTCCTCACTGACTGCTGTTTCCCCTGGACCCCAGACCTGCCTGGAGTTCCCTTTGTGTCCTGCAGAGCATCTGACTATGAGAATTTCTCTTGCTCCTGGACCTCCAGTGTGGAGACCTTCCTTCCCACCAGATACATCACCACATACAGGTGAAGTACCCCCACAGGGCATGGAATGGGCTTGTTATGGTGTGAGCTCTGGGTCACAGCCAAGGATAACCATCTGGCCATCCCACACATGCCCTGGGTTCACCTCCTGCCCCAAGGACCGTGCTGCATCCCAGAGCAGGTCCTGTTTTGGGGTGAGCAGAGCACCAAGCCTTTGCTTGCTCTCAGTGGGGGTCTCAGCAGCACTGAGGGGCTGGCACAGGCAGGCTCCCTCCCTGCTGACAGTTCTGCCAGCACCAGAGGGGCAATAAAAGAGAAGCAGGTCATCTGCAAGCCTCCACACTCCAGCATGCTTTGGGATGAAAGGAGCCCTGACAGCATTGCTGCTTCTAATTATCCCTGCAAGCCAAATTAGCGGGCGGCTTTGAAGTCCAGTGGAGCTCATAAAGCACAGCCCTGCTGAAAGCTGCAGGAGCCAAGGGCTTGGTGGGGAGGGGGCTGAGTGGAGCATCAGGGGCTCTACAGGGAGGGGGAGTGGAAGCATGGGATTTGGCAGGCTTTAGGGGGAGGGTGAAGCCAGGCTCTGGGGAGCTGCTTTTATCAGTGTCTTTGCTTCTGTGTGATGAAATCCCAGGCAGGGAAGGGTGTCCCATTTCTTTTCCCTGGGATCACCAGCTCCTGCTGCCAGGCTGTTCACTAGAAGAGCTGGACAGGGTTCTGGCTCTTTCCCCCATGCTGTCACATGTGTATGTCAGCGTGGGAGTGTGGGGCTGCTTTGCAGTGTGGACTCCTGTCCCTCCTCTGGGTCATGGTGGGGTTCACTTTGTGCTGCCCCCTCATCCTAATCATCCGCTTTTCCATCTGTCTCCATGGCAGGAAGAAATCCCTGACAGGCGAAGAAAAGCGGAGGTAGGACTGACTCCCACCCTGCTCCTGCTCCCTAGGGACTGGCCCCCATCCCAAAGGCTCTGCTGCTGTCTTCAGCAGGGACCCTAAAGCAACAGCTGGGGGTCCCCATTAGGGAGCCAACTACTTCCCAGCTACCCTGGGAGTCTGGGAGAAGGGTTTGCCTCAGTGAGAAGGGTTTGCCTCAGGGAGGGACCTTCCCAGGCAGAGTGTGGAGCTGGGATGAGGGTCCTTTCTGTCATGCTCAAAGAGATATGCCAGACTCTGGAAGGATGAGTGCAGCTGAGCCTGAGGGGCTGCCTCCTCCACAAGGGTCTTGGCATGAGGGTCTTCCATGGCACCTCCTTGGCAGCATTTGGAAACTGCAGGGTGGGTGGATCGGAAATGTCACCAGCCTGCCTCTCTGTCCGCAGGAACAAGAACGGGCACGTGGGGCTGTGCCTGCAGGATCCGTCCCGCCCCAGCACCTGCACCGTCCACAGGTCAGAGTTCTGGAGCTCCTACCGCCTGAACATCACCGAGGTGAACCCCCTGGGCTTCAGCTACCGCCTTCTTGACATCACCATGCAGGCCATCAGTGAGTGCCCATCCATCCACCTGTCTGTCCCACTGTTTGTCCGTCCCTGGGGAGTTAACTGAGGGTGACAGTGGGGAACCCTACACCCCTGTGCATGGCAGTGCGGGGTGACAAGGGCTTGCTGTCCTTTCCCACACAGTTAAGCCAGACCCTCCAGAGGGCTTGGTGGTGGAGCCCATCCCCCTGGCCCCACGGCGACTCCACGTGAGCTGGAAGTACCCTTCCTCCTGGCCAAAGGAACCCCACTTCCAGCTAAGGTTTCGGCTCCAGTACCGACCCGTCATCCACCGTTCCTGGTCCGTGGTAAGAGTGCAAGGAAAGGCAGGGCCAGCACAGGAGCAGGGAGAGCATGGGGCCAGGGAGAGGTGCCCCTGCCTGCCCCACAGCTCCCCTCTGCCTGGCACAGATAGAGACGGTGAATCTGTCTGAGGTTATCACGGATGCCTTTGCCGGGCTGGAGCACGTGGTCCAAGTCAGTGCCAAGGATTTCCTGGATGCGGGGAATTGGAGCGAGTGGAGTGCTGAGGCCCGGGCAACACCAGTCAGAGGTGAGAGAGGGACAGGCTGCAGCCCCCAGCAACCTACCACATTGTGCCATCCCTCCCCAAAGTCCCTCCAGATCTCTGAACCTCCCCTCTTCAGTTCTTCCCCAAGGCACTCATTCCCCCAAATATCAACCAGAGTGAGTCTCAACTCCAGGGCCACTTTAGGTAGGGAGGCAGAGCTGCAGGCAAAACTGCCTGAATCTCCCAGCCCCTGTCAGTCTGCAGCTGTGCTGATGCCATTTGGGGATTGCCTCCCACAGGCTTGGGACAGAAAGGGGCTTCTAAAGCCCCGTTAGCACCTCAGTGGCACCCTTGGGCTCGTGGGACCTCTGGGGCACAAAGACACCCTTCCACACTCCTCTCTGTGGGTCCCTGGGGTGCTGCATCTGCTTTTGGTGAGTGTTTCCATCCCTTCTGTCCTTCCAGACCTGGTCTCCACAGCAAGTGAAGAAACCACTACAGATGCCAGACTGGAGAGCCTGGCTGAGGAGCCCTCCCAGGCTCCCAACCCTGAGCCCATCAGTGAGTAGAGCTAGGGGTGGTGGGCAGGAGGGCCACGTATGTTGCTGAGAGCAATGGGAAGGGTCTCTTGCCCCAAGCCCATGTGTGGCTGGGCTGTTGGAGTGTCCAGGAGCTTGCCATAGGGTCCCCCAGGTGCTGGGGACTGTGACATCCCTCAGCTGTGACTGTCTCTCTGTCCCAGATGGCAGTGATCCCTTGGAGAAGATGGCCGTCCTGGTGTCCCTTGGGATCTTTGCCTTCTTCATCCTGGCTGCTGTTCTTGTCATCACCATCCTCATCTGGTAGGCTGGGTTTGGAGAAGGAGGGGCTATGTGATTGCTGTCCCCATCCCATCCTGAACCCTCAGCACGGAGTGCCCTGTGATCCCCCAGCCCTTCTCTGGGGTCCCTGCCAAAACACACCCAGTGATGCCCTGTAGGGTGGTTTATGCTCCCCTTGCCCCTGTGCCTCACCAGTGCCTCTCCCCAGCACACCCATTACTGCCCAGCCCACCTGGGCTCTTTCTTACAACCCCAGATCCAAGGGAGCTTTCTCTGACTCCCCTCAAGATGCTGTTCCTTCTAATATCCTCCCAAAGGCTCCTGCTGGAGAGTCTCACACTCCAGAGTCAGCACAGACATCCCTCCATGTGCCTTTGCTCCCTGGGAATCCTGTCCCCAGGTCCTCTCCCATCCTGCCTCCACGGGATCTCCCTGCCATGCTCTGGCTCAGCTGTCAGTCCCAGTTCCCATCCCAGTCCTGTTCTATCTGGTGACCAGTTCCTGCTGTAGCCCTGGAGCAGGCCCACAGCAGAGGTTAAGCTGAGCTGGGCACAGCTGGATGGAAACACAGCAGGATCACAGGAATCTGAACAATCCTGATGCTCAGGGAGGCTGATGGGGTCTTCAGGTGCCATTGCTCTTATCCCCAGGCTCCGGGTGAGGAAACATGGCAAGGACAAGACCAAACCCAGCTTTTTGGTTGCTGCCACCCACTTGAAGGCACTACCAAGTGAGTTGGGGTGCAGGGGGGTGAATGGGGGGGGAATGTGGGGCATGGAATGTGGAGCATGGGGCAGGGCAGTGTCCCCCTTGACCCCCTGTCCTCTCTCTTGGCAGAAGCTCAGATCCTGTAGTGAGCCCTGGCAGATCCCTGCTCCCTGCACCCGCTTGCCCACGCGTGGGACTTGATGCCACTGCTGGCCCCCAAGGACCCCACGCCTCCTGGGTCACCCCACAGCTGTGGACATTGCCGGAGCCCCCGACACCCTGGGGTTGCAGGATGGATCCTAAGGAGAGAGGCTCTGCTCTCAGGAGCGTTGGACTGCCTGAGCCCACCAGGAGCCAGCTGGAGTCACTTCAGGCTCAGGGTGACAGGCCAGCTCCACCTCTGAGCGCTGCTATACCAATGGGGATAAGACACTGAGCCAGCCCCACTGCACTGCCTAGTGTTGAGGGGGACCATGGGTGTAGGCTCCGGGGGTGCCAGGCATCAGTGCCAGACCAAGGGGTGCTGATCCCTGCCTGTCACTCCCCACCAGCTGCCAGCAGGCAGAAGAGAACACCCCCTTCCCCTTCCCTCTGCCCCAATCCCCTGTGCTGTGGCTGGACAGAGCAGAGATGCCAATAAAGGGGATATGCCAATGCTATCATTGGCACTGTCCAGGCAAAACCCCTTTGCAAATGGCGCTGGGCCAAGGGAGGGGTGAGTGCCAGCTTGGGGATGGTCCTGGCAGGAGGTGAGCAGGCAGCAGGGCTGCCTCCCAAACTGTTCAGCCCTCTCCCCAGGTACATGCAGGGGCTGAGAGACACCCATGCCAAGGCTAAGTGCCAGAAGAGGATACAGGCAGGCAGCCGTGTGGGACATCTCCCCTGCCCTCACCAGCATGACAGCTGAGACAGGACCCTCTGCACAGCCCCCCTTGCTCTGCATGTGGCCCCCTTGCTGCACCTCGACTCGGCCCCTCTAATGGCTTCCATGTGTTGGCACCTCCAGACCCCGGTGCTCCGTGCCAGCAGCCCAACGAGATCCAGATGGAGCTGGGGGGAAATTCAGACAGCAGCAGCATGTGGAGCATGGGGAGCAGAGCCAGTGCAGGGTGGGGACCCACCTGGGTCCTGGGGCTGCCCGTGAACCCACAGTGCAGAGGGAACCTGGACTGGGGCAGCCACAAAAGGTCTTTGTGTGGACTGGGTTGGAGGGAGCTGGGGCAGGCTGTGCCTTTTGCAATGTGTTGTGTGCCCACAGGCTCCCTGGTGCTCTCACTGGGTGCCCTGGTTGTGGGGTCATGAGGGCTCTCCATGCTTGGCTCTGTGGGGTTGCAGCCCCTCACTGTTCCTCATGAGCACAGACACGCTGAGAGAGAGATGGGGGTCAGACCTCTATCTGCAGTGTGCTGCTGGCATGGCACTATCTCTGGACCAGAGCAGAGCTCTCCACAGGGCAGGTAAGGCAGATCACCAGTCTAGGGAGCTGTAAGGAGCCAGATCTTGCCTGGACTTCTGGGGAGGCTCAGCAGCCACATCACCTCTCCCAGGTGTACCCCATGGCTTGACAGCTCCAGCTATATCACACTGCCATGACCTGCTGTGCTCTGGTCCCTGGCACCCAACACAACCAACACCCATTCTCATGTGTCACACAGTCCCCCTTGTCATGTCATGGTCACCCTTGTCTCTTCTCAGTCCCCATCATGGTGTGGGTAGCCTTCACCATTGGAAACCTCTTATCACCACCAGATCCCAATCCCCTGACACTATGGAAGGGATCAAGGCAGTGATTGTCCAGAGGTGCTGTAGAACACAGGTGATGTGCATCCCATAGTTGTGGCTCCAGTGTTGGCAAACAACTTAGTAATTTCCCAGCATCTGGTGCTGGTTTGGAGACTGATGCCTGCTTGAGATGTAGCAGCACAGCAGCCAGAAAATGGGAGACAGCAGCTCTGGCCCCTGTAATCTGCCTGTTTTTAAACTCCAAAAGGTCCATGCATGCTCCAAATAGAAGTTTGTTTCTGCAGTCTGGATAACCCATAGATCTGTTGTCCCTGTGTGCCAAGCCCTGTGTCCCCTTCCTTAGCTGGGGCTTGCCTGGCCAGGCAGTAGGGACACCAGTACTGGTGACTGGGGCAGCTTCAGGGCACAAGAGGCACACCTGGTCCTCATCACTGCATCCTGCTGCCCATGGCCCTGGAGGGTGTTCCCTTTCCTCTCTGATGTAAGGAGTCATGACCTGCCATCCATTTGGCAGCTGAGATACCAAGAGCAGGCTGGGGGTCTGCATGCCACCACAAAGTCCTGCCTGCCTGCACTGCAGCTTCCTGCTGGGATGCCCCATGGCTCAGCTCCCTGCCCCAGCAGCCTGTAAATGTGACACACAAGCCTTGGGGACCCAAAGGAAGCAGCAAATTCTGTGCTTTGGGGAATAAAGGTGCCTGATGCTGGGTGCTGCCCTCCCCGTTGCCAAAGGGGAGGATGTGCTGTTGCTGAACGTGGGCAAACAGGGCTTTCCAGTGGACTGAGAAGATGCAAGGGGAGGGCTGGGGTGAGCAGCAATCTGGAATAAAGGAGAGGGATCCAGATGCCAAAATCAACTTTGTCTTCAAGCTGTGGAGAAGAAAAACAGGAAGGGACCATGAGACCAGTCCCAGTGCCGGCACCTCCCTGTCCCACTGTGGGGCCAGGGCACTTCCTCCGGGCTTGGGCTCTCTGGTGGCTCACGCAGCTGCTGAGTGAGCAGGAGGCTTCCTGCTGCAGGCTGGAGCCCTGCCTGGACGCACCCTGTCCCAAGTAGGCAGAGGCACATCCAAACTTGCCTTTGCTGCCATATCCCACCCACCCCAGGGTGGATGCTGTGCCAAGATTGCCAGGGGAGCTGGTACAAGCCAGGCCTGGAGATGCTGAGAATGTGCCAGGTCAAAGCAGCCCATGGACTGCATCCACATGAGGCAGGGATGGATCCAGCTTCCTGGCATGGAACAGGGACCAGCCCAAGCCCAGCAGGAAAAAAAAGTGCAGGAGAACATGGCCTGGGATATACTTGGTTTGAAAAATTTCCATCAGCCAATGCTACACACCAGGGAGGGCCCCCAGCACTGAGACACACAGACATCCATATCCATTGTCTCCATCCAGCACAGGGTGACCATATCATGTCTCAGGCAGGGGCTTGTTTGGGAAATCCATCGCTTTGGCAGAAGCCATTGCAGCAGGGCACTGGTTGTGGGCGGTCATGCATCACTGCCTGGGCTGTTTGACTGCCACCAACCCTGCCAAATTTCTGAGCTAGCCCTCAGGATTAGCCTCCTCCTCTCCCTCCCTCGCTGCCAGGATCAGCCCGCATTTTGCAGGGGAGGAGGCGAGTTGCACAGGACTGTGAAGCAAAACAGTCTCAACTTACCTCTCATGGCTGCTTCTGCTTCCTTCTGTGCCAAATGCTGAGCCAAGGAAAGAAGTAAAGGCAGCTTCAGCAGAATAGCCATGAAACATACATCTCTCTACATGTGTCATGAGATGATGCAGAGAAAAAAGGGTACATACACAGTCAGTGGTTCAGCAGGGAGGGAAGGAGGATGCATGGATTGAGGGAAGGAGACATGCAGGTGTATATGTGGATGCGTGAATCAGTTGTCAGAGGGAGAAAGGGACAGATGAATTTATAGATTAATGTATGGATAGGTATTTGGACACTCAGTTACCATCCCAAGCATCAAAGATGCTCGCTCTGCAGGGGCTGACTTGTGAAGAGGGATGAGAGGCCCATGGGCAGAGAGCAAGGATTGTGTTTGGGAACAAATCTTGGGTGTGACCTAACACCCAGTCCTCATATAAATGGCATCTCAGCTGATGTGAGGAGACAGAATCTGAGCTGTCACCAGTTCAGGTCCTGAGAGTACTGGGGAGCATGTGGGCCATCTCCAGAGGGATTGCATCCCCCTCAGGAGCTGCTTCCATCTCACACTGCCCAGACACTGAGAGTAGGAGAGACACTGAGAGAGCAGGGACTTTGCCCACAGACACAGTGAATCCAAACATGAATGCTTTAAAAACGTAGTGCTGAGTGTTCACCCTGACCATGGCTTTCATCTCACTTCCATGTGGATACCTCTTCCTGGGAACTCACTAGAGATACAAGACTGAACCCATTAGAGACCCCTGCAATCCCCCATACTCCCTCTTCTTCATCCTCCCTCCCTTTCTAGCTGCTACAGCCCTGAACATTCCTTGCTCTTCTTTCCTGAAACAGAAGAGGAGACATCACCTGCCAGACCAGATGTGGAGAAGGGAGAAACCTGAGCCATCTCTGGCTGCTACATTGTCAGCTTCTCCCTCTAGAAATGGGTTGTTTCTTTTTTTGCTTGCTGGGGCTGGCCCTTTCCCTGCCTCTAGGAAGCTTTTGCTGTTTCACAGATGGGAAATGCCAAGCACCTGGCCACAGAGATGCTGGGAGGCAACAGCCAGCAGCATAACTCTGCCCAAGCACTGCTGCCTGTGATGCTCTTGGGAAATGACTGCTCCCTGCTCCAAGCAGCAGCAGCAGCCCACAATTTTCCTGCTAGCTTTTTCTTTTTTCTCTTTTGTTTTTTGGGGTTTTTGTTTTGTTTTTGTTTTTTGGTGTTTGGTGGGGTTTTTTGGTTGTGTTTGTTGCTGCTGATTTTTTGGGTTTTTTGGTCTTTTTCAGCACTGGACTCAGTCCTGCTGTCCAAGCAAAACTTACCAGTGCTTTGTGTTCCTGCCCTGGTGTGTGGGGTCGCTAGGGGACACGTGCTGTATGCCCCCCATGCACACATTTCTGAGGACTACACCTCCTCAGGACTGCCATGTTACTTGCTCAGAGGAGATGATCTCCTCCATTCCCCACGGCAGGAACTCCATCTTCTCCTCCAGCTGCAGGGACTGCAACAGAGCAGGACATGCTTTAGGAGCTTCCCTAGCCAGCCTCTCTACCTGCTCTCCTCCCACCAGCTGCACCTTTTCCTTCCCTTCCTTCACTGCCACATCAGCTGCTTTGTCAGCATGGGCAGAATAAACAAGTAGAGGTTGTGGACAGCATGGCCCAGACCTCTGAAGAAACTTCTGAACCAGCTGGGGCACTCCAGTGCTCCCCATGTTTCCAGGATTCCATGGAGAAGGCACTGGGCAGACAGAGCTCTATACAGACGTGCCTTAGTCTGCATCCTGAATATGATGGACCCCAGTTATCTGGGGAGTCTCACGTGCTCTTTGTAGGGTCACATCACATTCAAGCAACTCCCAGCCTTTGTTCTCCACTGGGAGATCCACCAGATGCGGGAGCAGCTGAGCTCCACATGAATTCCAGGCACTGGCACCAGCATAGTCACCTCTGTGCTGGTGGATCTGGAGGTCGAAAGGTGCCAAAAGTGTCCGATCTGTCTGAGATGCCCTCCTGGGATGATGGCTGATCCCCAGGATGATCTGCAGGTCTTAAAGGCTCTGATTCCCAGGGGAAAGCTAACCTGGAAAGGACTGATCACTAGAAATAAGCTGACCTCGAAGGCACTGATGCCAGAGAGGATGCTGACTTGGAAGGTGCTGATTGCCAGTGGAGTGCTGGAGATGCCAGTCTGGAGGGCACTGATCCCCAGGAGGATCCTAACCTGGAAGAGAGATGCCTGGGAGGATGCCAATCTGGAAGGCACCAATCCCCAGCGGTTTGCTGATCTGAAAGGCACCGTTTATCCAGAACATGGTGCTTTTCCCCTACTGCAGAGCACTTCTTTCAGCTCCCCACTTTCACTGGGCAGCAGCTCGGCCAGGGTCCTCTCCAAGGGCTTGGACTAGGGATCCACGCCAGGCAGGTATCCATGGCTGGCGGCAAAGAGCCTGGCGAGCCGCCTGGGGGAAGCTGAACCAGCACCACCTATTCCAATTTTCCTCCTCCCCGGAACTCCCAGCTGGGAGCCGTTGCCCAGCTATGGGCAAGGGGGCGTGTGGCTCCCGGCTACTGCCGAAATCACCGCCAGCCGCGTCCTTCTGCAGGGGAGATACACAGACTCTGTTTTCCCACTAGATGGCAAACATTGCCTTCAAAAACAGCCCTCGGAGAAATTGTGTCCATCCCTCTGAGAGGAGGCTGTGAAAACGCTCAGGGAAAAGCCCTGGGGGTGAGAGGCTTGAGGCTTCTTCAGCGTGGGGCTGGGGATGGCAGGGACCCCGGCATGCTCCTCATCTTGCTTTTTCTGTTATTTCTGAAATGGTTTTCCTTTCCCACCTGCCCGGTTTCTGCCTGGTCCTGGAAGACCCACCCTTGCCCTATGCTGGTGGGACTGACCAGGAGAAGCATCTGGTTAACCCTGTGTAGCACCTTGAACTTCCACAGCCAGAGAGCGAAGCCCAGAAGCTTCTCTGGGAATTAATTATGCTGTGGTTTGCAAACCAAATGAGTGTTCATTCCTCTCTGCAAGTGCCCAGGTCCACAGGCAAGCCATTATGCTGTGTGTAAACAGAGGAGGCAGGGATGAAGGCTGTGCCTGGGGATGTGCACCCTTTTCTGAGGTCTTCTACCAGCTCAGAGGTATTTCCAGGCTTGTTTAAGTTTTAATTCAAGATTTTCAAGATTCCAGATTTTTGCATAGCCTCTGTATTATCCTTGTGCAGAAGTTTCCTGAGTGCTTGCTGCTGGCCCTGGCATTGATGCAATATTGCTGTGTGGTTAAACATGATGTGTCATAGCTAATGAAGGAGCTAACTGTGGATGGTAAATGTTTAATATGGACAAATCAAGCCAATTAGGCAATGTCAAGAGAAAAGTGTGTCATCTCAGCTGTGTCTGTCCTGTGTGGAGGAGAGGTTCTGTGGAAGGGTAAAACCCCTGTCACTGCAGAATCAGCAGCTCCTAACACCAGCCAAGTGTAAGGATGCTGGATGCAGATCTTCCTGCAGACCTCCAGTCCACCCTGTGGGTACCTTCACCTGTGGGACAAGGACAGTTTTTTCAGAACAAGGCTTTGTTTCTGGAATGCAGACCTCTGGTTGGCTGGAGGGGATGGCAGCCATCTCCAATGCCGTGCTGGCAGATGAGGAGTAGTAAATCATCTCACTTAAAACATTCCTTGTAGACCCCCAACTGGACTCTTGGTGGTTCACAGCATGTTGCCTGGCTTTTTGGCAAGCCTGTGGCCTGGTTTTGTGGCAAGCCTGTGGCTCAGCAGTGCTCAGACAGGAGCACCATGGATCCCCAAACGTAGCAGCTCCTTACTAAGCATTAATTAAGTAATGGCAGCAGCTGTGTTCCCTCCACAAAGCACTCTGGGGCCCTGCTCCTCACAGCTTCCTCTGCCCTCCCTGCCTCAGTTTCCTCCTGGGCACATTGTTTGGTATCATTAACACTTGTCTTAGAAGGATCCTTCAGGTGTCCTGGCCACTTCCTTCAGGAAGACATCATTGCCCGTTCTTCCACGAGGGCTGGCAGCTCCCTCACAAGGCTATTTATAGTCACAGAGAAAGCTCTGGAAAATGAAAGGAATGATGTGTCTGGGGAATAGAAACTGAGGGAGCTGTTGGTAGCCAGTCAGCAGCCTGAGGCTCAGGGCAGCAAGCCAGGGAAGGATCATGATGAGCTAAGCAGGTAGAAAGCCCTTCTGGCCCTTTCCAGCTGGGCTTCCTGCCAATCCTTGCGTTGTGTGTGCTGGTGGCTGGGGACAACAGAGGCAGCAGTGACAACATGGATGGTGTGGGCTCTGGGGCAGCAGCCCTGGGGCGTGAGGCTTCCCATCTCTTGGTGAAACTCACAGCCTCTGCAGGCAGCAGAGAAAAGGATAAGCACAGATGTGGCTGCTTCACTCCTGAAGCTGAGATTTGCCTCCAGGAGGGTTTGACCTCTTGGCCTCAGGACACCAAGGAATGGACAAGTCCCCACGTATGGGGCTCTCATGTCTTTGCCTTGATGTGTGCCTGATTCCAGCTTTCCAGTCCAGGTCCTGGGAGTGGTTCTGTCTCTTTCCTGTAGGCTCAGAGTTCTGGGGGTGCCTTCCACCAAACAAATGCTTCCTGCCTCTGCATGACATCTCTAATTGGTGACAGGCTGCCATGGGCAGCAGCCACCCTCCCACCCCCAGTCTTACTCTAGGCCTTGTCTCAGACCCCTGGAGGCTGGTCCCTGTCAGGAGTGGTCTCAAGATAACCAGCAAACCAGGGACTGAAGCAAACTGGGGGCCATGTTCTCTCCCCTCTGCAGCAGGGTGACACTATCCACATCCCTCAGCTCATGCTGCCTGGTGAGAAAATCGTCTAAGCATAGAGCTGGCATGCTCCAGAAAGTCTGGTAGAGCTGCACAGAGTAAGGACCTGCACTTCTTTCCCTGGTCTTGCCCAGGATTTTGGCATGATGTGGGGCACTGGTGGCAGACTCAAAGAAGCTGCAGGGGACTGGGGCTGGACATCCCCTTTGTGCTTGTTCAGATGCCCTAGCAGGTGATGGATGAGAGGCATGAGCATCAAGGTAGCCAAAGGAGCTGGAGAAATGCTTTTGCTGTGTGCAGAGCTGAGGGATGAGTCTCTCCAGACCCATGTGGCAGGGCAAAGGCAATAACCCACCACAGCACACCAAGAGCCCCAGCAGAATCATCATGCAGAAACCGACACCCAGGCCCTCACAGAGAGGAGCAAGGATGCTCCAGCTACCTTTGCACTAAGAAATCAGCTCTGCCAAGAACTGCTTTCTGGTTGTTGCCTGTCTTTGGGGTCAGGCTAGCTGACCTGGGTCAAAACCTGCCAGAAATTATGCCCAGAGTGTTCCAGCACAAAGGGACATTTGTTTCAGTTGTTGTCACCTGTGCAGCCCTGATGCTCTGCACTGGGCACTGCTCTGTCTTCAGGAGCACTGGGACAGTCAAGAAGGTCAGACTCCTGTGTGTAGCCTGGCTAAAGAGAGCTGCTGAGCTCAGGGGCCCCCTGGAAGGAAGCACAGTATAATTAGTGTGCCACCATTGCTGGGAGGGCAGCCTGCTGCTGCCCAGCAGGAGGGGAACCCAGCAGAAAGCAAAGCCTCAATTGGAGGAAAGAGGAAGAAGTCAACACTGTTGGTGTCTCAGATCCTGCAGCGGGTTAGTGGCCTTCCCTTCCTGAGGGATTTTTGCTGTTTGCTTATTCTTATTACATCAGCATAGGAGCTTGGCTCTGCTCCAGGGCCCAGTTCTGCAGAAAATAACCTCTTTCTCTTCCTTTTTGCACCACAATCATTTAAAAGCAGCAGTTCCTAAGCTGTGGCCTGAGGATCCCTGGTGAAGACCTGACAGGTGATCTACAGACCTGCTTCAGCTCTGCAGTGCTCCTTGCTCTGCAGGACTGGAAACCTATTAAAGTGTTAGAACTGGGATCTGGAGCTCAGAGGAAGTATACTGATGCCTGAAAGGTCATGCTTTCGTTTCTTCAGGAAGGCAGCCACTTCAAAGATAAAAAACAAAAAGGATCTGCCACCTCCACTGGAACATCAGCTACAAAGGGAAGCACAGGTTCCCTTTGCACAGGCTCCAGCACAGCCCATGGTGACTGGTACTGTGATTCCCCTACTGTGCAGTAGTTCTGATACCCTTCCTCAAAGCATGTCTTGGATCCAGAAAGTAAGAAAAGCCCCAAAAGACAAGGAGACTAGTTGTCAGGGGGATGGGCAGCAGCTGAAACCTCACGCAGTGCGAGAAGGGGGTGCTGCCCCCCCAGCTGTGGGGTCTTGCTCCTGTCACACCAAGGGAAGCCCAGCCTCTTGGTGTCTCTGGGATCTGGGCTTATGATGTCTCGTATCTCTCCTGTGCTCCTCATCTTTGCCAAGAACAGCAAGGAGACAACACAACTCCCCACTGCTCCTCTACTCGTGCCTCAGGCCAGGAGACAAAGTACCTCTCCAAGCCACACAATCCATCAGCAGCAAAGGACAAATTACCACTGGCAGCGCAAAAAGAGAGAGGATAAGACCAAGGTATGGAGCTTGCAAGTATCTCTGCAAGGAAATGAACCTTCATTGTAGCACTGTGAGTATTTACTGAAATGTACACAGGGCTATGTAACCTGCAAACCTGAGCAGACTGTAAAAAGGGGGAAAGGAGCCAAGTCCTCCCTTTATCATTTAGATTTACCTTCACTTCTTTCTTCTCTGAAGACAGTTTCCAGGCTAAGTTTTTGTATCTTGTACCCAATAAAGATACGGAAAGCCCTTTAATCTACTGCTGTGTAATCAGCAGCTTGTTTCACTGCAGAGGTAAATGGCACTGGTGTGAGACATTAGCTGTGCACAGCTCGGAGCTCTCTAGAAAACATCCCTGATTAGCTGGGAAGTATTCACTGGCATGCACCTGGGGCAGGCTAAGCAGGCTAACCTTACCCCATCCCTGGCTGCAAACCAGGTGGCTTTCTGTGTCCTCACACGGGTACAGGGGGCCATGCACAGCCTTGTGACACCAACCAAGTACACCAGGAGGGTGCCAGGAGGGATAAACCCAGTGGATGGCAGGATGGAATGTGCCTAGGGCTCTGATGTGATGTCAACTCTGAACTGGCACTGGCTTACATCTACCAGCATGGGAACCTTGAAAAAGAGAAGCAGAGACCCACCAGGAAGGAAATTTTGGCTTCTTCTCATGCTCACTGTGTCCTGTGCTAGCTCTTTCACCATAAGCCATGGACATGTTCCCTGTGTCCAGCTCCCACTGCCTGCCTGCAGCCAGTGCTGGTTCTGGTGGGAATTTGGCAGATGCCTTCTCCTTGCTCTGTGCTTGTGTGAGGGGGGAGTTATGGAGGGCAAGGCTTGTGGACCCGTCCCAGCACATCACAGACCCCTTGAGATGGGGTCTCTGGCAAAGACAAGCATTACATGACTAAGGCAGGGCTCCCCTTGCCTGGAGGACTGTAAGTGTTTTCCTGTGATATTAGGACAGTAGGGAGGTTTCAGTTCCTGCACACCAAAAGGAGCATCGGCACTCAAGTGCAGGATGTGCCAGCCATGTGTGCCTCTATCAAGGAACTGTTGCTCTTACACGTGCTGTCCAGAGACTCAGACCTGCACTAGACCCTAAAGCCCTCACAGTCTTATCTAAACATCCCAGGCATACAATGAATGGAAGAGCTATCTGCCACTCCTGCACACAGGGAAGGAGGAGGACACTGAGTGACACACAGAGACCGTGGCAGGGATGAAGAGCCTATTGTCACTGAGGAGCAGAGCTCAGCAGCACCATTCTCCCAAAACCCAGGTGCTCCTGGGCTCAGACCTGCAGCTATGTCCGTCTGATAAGCTCTCTGACATAGGCAGGGAGCAATCTCTTCTGCTGGGGCTGCTCCTCCACCCTGGGGCATGCTGGTGACAAGGGACTTTTCCCTAAGCATGACCACGAGCCCTCTTGTCCCTTCAGAAATGGTGTTTGGGATGCAGCAACAGCAGCTGCAAGAAATTTAGAGTAAGGGCAGGCATCTGTCAGAGCAACCTCTTACTTTGTGCCTATCTCTGAGTCCTGTCATGCTCACCCCAAGCACCCCTGTCCACAGAAATCACTCTCCTTTTCAATAAAAGAAACCAAAACAACCAACAAACAAACTGAATGAAACCCACAAAGAGAAACCAAACCACAAAATATTTGAAATATGTTGGAGTGACCCATCAACATTTTTCAGTCAATAGTCAGCACAGATGTGGTCCAGGGTGCTGTTTCTCTACTGCAAGGAACTGGAAGTACCCATTGGTACCATTTGTGAGTTAATAAATGAACTCACATAAAACCAGCCCAACCTTGTGCATCATGTCCTGAGCCCTGCACAGCCCCTGGATGCCCTCAGGCAAAGTTCTCTCCAGCTTTTTTATCCCTGCTGCCAGTTCTGCGGGTCTCCAGGATGTGCTGCCACACTCCCACAGCCTGGGATGGCTCCGTGTGACAGCTAGCCTTGGACTTTCCCTGCCTGAACAAAGACAAGAAGAGACCTGGTGGTGCCTTCCTTCTTCCCAGTGGGTGGCTGGCTTTTTCTGCTGGCTGGGATTTTTCAGGGTGTCAGGGACATTGGATCAAGCATTGCTAGAGCAGGGCAGAGAGCCAGGAGAGCTCTTGTTCCCATAGCACAGGAGGTCAAAGGACTAGCACGCTCCATCCCGGACAGCACTCACAGCTCCTCTGTCTGCAGCCACTTCCTCAGGATGTGAGAAATGCTGGGTAGGAAAAGATCTCTTGGGGATGAAGGACAGGGAACCTCTGCTGGTACTCCTCATCCCAGCCCCCTGTAGGGTGAGGAGTGCCTCAGCAAGCACCTCACCCCTTTCTGCCTGGAAAGAGCAGCCCCAGTACCTTGTGGAGCTTGTCAGAGGACACCAACAAGGAAGGTGAGAACAGGTTAATGAGCCTCTTTGATCATTGAGGAGAGTGGCAGTATATACCTCTTACAAGAATAAAAGGATGTGAAAGGCATCACAGGAAATTCCACAGTGCAAGCAAGAGCTGAAGGAAACAATCCAAGAGCAGCAGTGCTGGGTCAGGACAGAGGCTCTCTCACTCTGTCTCTTCTCTTCTTTTCTGTCTCTTCTGTCTCAGTGGTAGCTGAGACCACTACTGGGTACATAGGAGAAATCAGCAGACAGAGAGGAATCCAGAGTCATCCTTCCCTGCCATCACCCAGGAGTCACCAGTGCAGGAGCTTCCCCA
This sequence comes from Haemorhous mexicanus, assembly GCF_027477595.1. Taxonomy (NCBI): domain Eukaryota; kingdom Metazoa; phylum Chordata; class Aves; order Passeriformes; family Fringillidae; genus Haemorhous; species Haemorhous mexicanus. The sequence continues at coordinate 80,900,493 of NC_082381.1, read as the reverse complement.
GGTGGAGCTTGTGTGGGAACGACATTCACCTACCTGTGGTGCACCTGTCCAGCCCCTGGCTGTGCCCCACCAGCGCCCTGTGCTGAGAGTTCAATGGGTTATCCACAGAGAGTGTGAAAAGTGCACTGCTGTTGTTTTTAAACTTTGACCTGAGCATTTCAGGGATGCACATGGAACAGGAGCCTCTGGGTTCAGGACCCTGGCAATGCTGCAGTGGGCTGTGCAGAGGATGTTTCTGACCAAATTTGACTGGGGGTCCTGTGTCAGCCTCCCTGAAGAAGAAGGAGTTTTTAAAAGGCCTTTAAGGCTTCCAGGGGATCAGTGCACTTCTAATGCTGCTGGGGTAGCTTTATGAAAAGGGAGAGGATCTCAGGGGCTCAGTCACTTTCAATGCTGCCCAGTTTCTGATAGCTTCTTTCCAACAGTTTAGAAGTCTGGCTAACACAATGCCTGTGCTTGGAGTGGGACACATTTTCTTTTCCCATCCTTCTGACTGTTGTCTTGATGACTCTCCCCTCTGTTTCCAGTAAGAAAGGATGCACAAGCAAGTCCTTCCTAAGCAGGGCATGGAGCCAGTCTGCCTTATCAGGCACAGAAGAGTCAGCCAGGGACTTCCCATTCCTTGCTGCTGTGCCCCTTTAGGAATACCAGCCTAGTACATCTTACACGCTTCAGAAACTTCCCTAGCTCCCCCTGTGCACTCTCAGCAGTTCTGTCCCAGAAGATTTAGCTTGACTTTCTTTGATGGCTTTTTCCTGTTCCTGATAAGCCTCTGCCTGGAAATCCTTGGACAGGGGTATCCCACAGGAAAACTGGGAAGGATTATGCTGTTCTGGAATAGTACAGCCCCTTTGCTCCAAAGGGAAGCTCTCAAAATCCCAGCCACTGTGGCCTTCTCCAGCAACCTTTGCAAGCAGCTGAGAAGAAGCCTCATTTTGGAATTCTGATGTTCTGCTCTTTGCCTGTGCTGTCCCTGATGGCTCAGACAAGCAAGGCATGAAGCTGCAGACTCTCTTCACAACAGAGCTGTGCCAAGACTCCATCTCCTGGCTATCAAAGAAAGCCCATTGTAGCAGCTCCGTATCAAATCCCTGCAGAGCTACCTGCCCTCCACATTGACACACACTGTCCAGAACAGGAGAGCAGAAAAAGGAGAAATGCTGGGTAGATTGAGGCTGTTCAGACTGGAAAGTACTGACTCAGAAGGCTTTTGTGTAAGTACAACCAGACACAGTCAGCGAGGGGCAAGATCTGGACCAGGAGGAATTCCTTCCCGAAGTACACTGAAGGGGTTCTGGAAACAGAGAGGGCAATGACCCTCCTGAAGACCAGCCAGAGTCCTTGTGGAAAAGCACCTCAGGGTCACATTCACAGGGGTGAATGCCCTGTTGAAAGAAGTTGTTTCCTCCCTACCTTTGCCTGCCCACAGCACAAGAAAGACTTCAGCTTCAAAACTAGTGGTGCAAGTGAGGCAGAGCCCTCTGGAAAGCTGGAAGGTTCTGCTCATCATGGACTTGTCCCAGCTGCCAGCGCTGCCCATGATGAATGGCCCCAGCATGTTCCAGCACACCACAGCCCCCCAGCATTTACTTTAGACAGCTGCAGCACAAGGAAGACAAATGAGATCCAGAGAAACCCAACCTTCTGTTGGCCCCCTCCGTCTCTATTTACATGTCTGTTTTCCCCTCCAAGGCCATGCATCTCCTTTGTTTAGGAGAGTGTCTGGCTTCTGATCTTGTTCCAGATGTTTTTTTTGCTTGAGTCCTTCCTTATTCTGCTAGAGCACTGAGTGCAGACACTTGAGGGCCTGATTTGATTAGAGCTCCCTTGACTCCAATGCTTCAGAGCTTACACCAGCCCAAAACCATGGCCTCTGCTTGGCACTGCCCTGGGGGCCAGGCAGCGCACATCCCCTGCCAGCCAAACTCTCACAGCTGCCTCCCACTCCAAATCCTGGAAACATCACAAGGGTGGGGCTATACCATGAGGTGGAATGGTCTCCATCTCTCTGAGCTCTCCAGAGAGATGAAGAACCCTGCAAGGGCTTCCCCCTTGAGAAGAGCCTGAGCTGTGCCCTTGCTCCAAGCTGGGCTGAGCATCAGGATGCTGGCGATACACCCATCCACTCCACCGGAGCATGTAGCAGCATGAGAGCTCTGCAGGGAGCCCAGCCCTGCGAGGACAGGTGGTCTGGGAAGTGTTTGGCAAGATGGGAACAGTGTGTTCTGCCAGCTAGCTCTCCAGCTTCAAACCAGCCTTTATTTATCCCTGAGCGAGGCTGCACAGCTGCTTTCAAAAGGCGTTTGATGCTAAACTCGTTGGCTTCACGTTCGCCCTGAAGAGCTCTTTTCTGTTATCTCTTTGGGTTGCTTTCCTTTTTTCCTCAAGCCCAAACTCAAATTATGCTGGTGAAACAGAGCCAAGCCTGCCAAGGCCCTCCTCAGGAGCACCCTAGCATGTGTCCCAGATGGTGACAGCAAGAATGCTGGTTTTCACTGCTGATGGTTCACACTCCACTATGAGCACGGCACAGCCTGCTCCCCTTCAAAGGCACTTCTCATGGAAGACACACAAGATCTGTTTCTTTCAGTCTGGTGTGGCAAGCTCTCCCCATGCTCCCAAGGCACCTTCATCATTTGGGCACTAGGTCAGATCCTGGATTTGCATCCAGGAGCAAGGGTTTCCTGTGACCACAGACAGCCTCACATCAAGCACCCAGCAAGCAAATGGAGGCTTCAGAGTGTAACTCCATCCTCCCTTCTCCACCTTTTAGAGAGATTCCCAGGGTCATGGGAAGTGAAGGATTTCACACAGCCCTCGGAAGTATAGCATGAGGCTGAGAAAGTCCACCTCAGCCTCTAGGAAGCTGGTAGGACAGTTAAACAGGGGGGAAAAAAGGATTAGGAAGGGCTGCCTGGGGTGGTCTAACCCATCCTGTGCTGAGCCAGCACTGCTGTCAGTTTTCTGACAAGCTCTGGTCTCGCTGGAAACGAGCACTTTCCAGCAGTGGACATGCAGCATTTCTTCATCTGCCTCTTCCTGCTAAATGGAATTTCCCCCAAAGTCTGACCCCTGTGGTTTCTTGACTTATCAGAATTGAACTCAGTACTTCTTTTCACTTTCTCTTCGCTATGTCCCTTAGTGCACTTGGAGACCATGTCATCCATTCCTGGAAGCAAGATTAAATCAAGTTCCTTCAGCCTGTTGTTTGAGGCCACATCATTCACACCTCTGATCAAACTCACCACTGTCCTCCACATCCCTCCCAAGTGGGTGCACATCTTTTCAGAGTCCAGCTGTCCCATCTGGGACCACACCTCCCAATGAGACTGATTTTTATAATTCATGCCCTACAGGACCATTCATGAGTGATGTCCAAAATCCTCACTAAAGAAATCTCAGAGATAAATCAAGCAGCCACCCCTGCTGAAAGGGAAGGGGACAGCAGCTGGATGCAGTGGCAGCAAGCTGCAGGACATGTCCCCTTTTTCCCTCATCCCAACACAACCCCCACTTCTCCTATTAGCTCTGCACCAGCTGCCAAGTTGGGCTGGAGACCTGAGCACCTCTTGGTGTGAGGCTGACTCACAAATGGCTCTTTGTGGTGATTTTTTGCTTGAGTCTGCAGTAACTCAGTTTTAAACACCACCTCTACAGCACGTAGGCATGCCAGGAGATGCTATTTTTTGCAGCAAACCACCTGTGTTGGATTTTCTGGCAGCAGGGCTAGTGAGTAGTTTAGCTGGAGTCCAAATCAAGGTAGAGAGAGCATCCTTCCTACCATCCTCTGTCAAACTGCAAAATATCTGCTGCTCCAAGTGTCTGTAGTGGGATGGGGGGCAGAGCAGTTCTAACAGGACAGAGCCTGCCTACCTGAAGTGAGAAGTGCTGAGCTGAGTGACAGCAGCTCCAGGACCTGCTGCCCTCCTGAAGCCAACTGAATCCCACAGGCTCAGCAAAGGGCCATTGCACAGCGCAGGCACAGCCCTCAGAAACAGCCAGGTTCCACACAGCAGGTATCCTCCCTGCTTTCACCCCAGGCAGGCAGTGAAGCCTGCAGCCCTGTTGGCTCTGACACTGGGAATTCCCTGGGGCAGTTGTCCTTGACAGGGTCAGAGGACAGTGCAGTGGCTGGGAAATGAAACCCAGCACTGTGAGAAGAGGCTGAATCTGTATCTATAGCGTATCCGGGACACTTCTGCTTTTGTTTTTTGCAGAGCAGTGGCTGTCATCCATCACCATAAACACACACTGGTGCCTTTCCAAAAGCTGTGTCAGCTAAATAAAAAGGTGGTAAGCTATATATTGCAGGTACTTTCAAGGAAAGCACTTGATTTATTTACCAAAGACCACCTCAGCAGCTCACATTTCTGGAGCATTGTCCCTCCCACACAGAGCAGAAAGTCTCTGCTTGAAAATTTAAACAGGATTAAGGAGCGTCCATGTAAACAGAGTTGTGGGCTTGCAGAGCACATCTCAGCAGAGAAGGGGCTTTCCCAGCCGTAACATCTGCAAGAAAGAAAATGTTGCTTTCTGTGGGAAAGTGGGGAAGAATGAGATAGGTTTGAAGCAAGAAATAACTAAAGGCTGTAGCAGGTGAGCCTCCCAAGCCAGGAAGCTTGTGAAACTCCACACCTTGCAAATCTGCATTGACACAGCACAGCTGCCAGATCCTCTGCACAGGCATAGAATAGTTTTGATGCCACTAAAATACATCCAGGGCAGAAGGATCCAAGGAAACCAGGCAGAAACTGGGCAACACGGGGCCAAGCAGACAGAGTGAGATGCCAGGATTAGAGGTTTGTGCTTGTTAGATCTAAAGAAAGATTGCAGGAAGAGCCCCTGGGTGTGCCTTAATCTTCTGGCTTTCCCTTTTCACCATGGACAAGGAAAGATTTCTCATGCTTATGGGTATAATGCATCCCAGCCAGTCTCAGGCTGCACACCAGTTTCACAAATCCATGAGAACATCCAAAACCTTCTCATCTTTGCTTGCCCCATGGCTGTCCCTCTCATCCCAAGCAGAGCTAACCCGATCTTTGCTAGCCCCCTCCAAGCCCCATCTCTGCAATCTGAGCTGGTGGTGACCCCTCACCACAGTCTCTGACAGAAACAGAGACTTTTTGCCCTGTATCCAGGCCATTCTGCTGTGGTTGCAGAGCAAATGAGGAAAGAGGGGAGGATGGGTTTCCACCAGCCTTCTGTGTCTGGGCACACAGTTGGAGAGCAGAAAAAAGCCTTACCTAGAGGCACAGCTAAGCAGGAAAACAGGAGGGAGAGGCGGGGAGGGCCACGGAAATGGCACTAAGCCTGCTCTCACTGCCTACTGCTTGTTCAGGAGGGATGGGTAACAGGTACTCTCCAGAGCATTCTCCCAGCAGGTTAAGTCTTCTCTTTGCTTCCTCTCCTGGTTTTGTCTTTATGTCCAGTTCTTAGTGCTTCTGTGCGAGTGAAGAAGATGGGTGCGTCTGAGGGCAGAGAGGAAGGGTCCTCCCTCCCTTTCCAAAGGAAGCCCTGAGACCTGAGCAGAGCTGTGCCTGGCTTGTGGCTCAGCCCCCACTGCAATGAGCTGCAGTTTCTGCTACTTCTAGTAACACAAAGCTAAGTCAAGTCCTGCCCAGGCACAAGGGCCTCCATGTAAGACAGCTTCTGGACTCAATTTGACTCCAGGAGCTCAGGGCAGGTTCCCTGGTCTAATGCTCCAGTCCTGGGGATCAGACCGTGGAGGTGCAGGCTGGGCAAGCCACCAGGAAGAGTTCAGCTGCAGGAGGAGCATGGCAGGAATGGCACCAGCTCCTTTTTGAAACCTTGCAGCCTGGCTAAGAGTGCTGGCATCTTCCCACAGGACAAATCTCAGCAGAAAGTGTCCAGACAAGCAGCAGTGGTGATGACATGCTGGGAATGAGGGGTTAGCAAGCAGGGGCCTGAGGATTAGAGATGCCAGTTCTGGATCCTCTCCATCTTCCACACATATTGTTTAGGCAAGAGCAAACAGTACAATGGAACAAGACTAAAGGGGCTTTTCCTCAACTGGCTTCCCACCCTTCCCAGCCATCCACATGTCCCATCTCCTCGTATAAACCCAGACAGCTTTTAGCCCCCGTGGTGCTGCTCACCTTGCCTGCAGGTCCGTGTGGGGAGGATGCAGTTGGTCCCTCCCCAGTCACTCCAGGAGCAGCATGTGCAGCACAAGGGGGATGCTGGTGGCAGAAAAAGCCCCTGTACATCCTGTCTTTGGAGGCAAGGGACAAAACCAGTTCCAGTAAATATGCTTCCTGGAAAGGGTATTATGGCATCAAGGGAGACCAACATAGCATTTCCCTTGGTGCCCTGCTTACAGAGAAGCAAATGGATGTTTTCTGCCATGGAACCTTCACTCCTACCTCCCAGCTGGGTATATCTGTGCCAGGTCAGACCTTGAGACCACAGCAAATTGTGCCTGCTGTGTCTGGTGCCCCTTGAACTCAGCCTGGGCAGCATCCAAGACTGCTTTCACCATGCCAGGCAGACACACAAGTGTTCTTGATCCCAGCTGTGAGTGCTGGCAGCCAGGGAGCAACCCAATGCCTGCTCAGTTTGCTTGCATAGATGCAGCCTTGTCCTTTCTCTCCTGCCTTGTGCACAGTCACCAGGAGAGTGGCTGTTTTGTCAGCTCCTTGTAAAAGCTTTGCAGTTGTAGCACCTTATTGCTCCACAATGTTTGAAATACAGGTCCCCAAGTTTGAACAAAGGCCTGCAGGGGATTCAGCCAATGCTCCAGAGCCAGAGAGATTCCTGCATGTAACTCCAGAGCTTCTGAGGCTATGTCTGCATAATACTGCAATGGACTCTGGCCCTGTACCACCCACCCCCGAGGATGCAGTGAGGTTAGGAAAAGAGCAAGGAAAATATGTCTGGGGAGAGAAAAGCAGGAGGACTTTTTTACTGAAACTAGCTTTGGGCTGGGAACCAAGGTTTTTGACACAGCAGTGACTAGCTACTTTCCCTGAGGAAAGTGGCTGCTTCCTTCTAAAGAGATCATTGACATTTTGAATCAGAGAAACTCACTCCCTAGTTTACTAAGCACTGAACCAGTCTTAGGTTTTTGACAGATTTCCAAGAGGAGTTGGGCTCTGGCTTGGATGGAGAGGCTGCTACAGGGCTGGAGGAGGGACAGGAGCCAGGAACTCATACCTGGTCCAGGACAGTATCTCTTCTGGTCCTCCCCTGGTGGGGAGGTGAGAGCAGCATGCTGCCAGAGCTGGGATGTGGATCATCATCCACTTGAGAACCACAGCAGGCAAGGACCTAGCAGGGATCTGTGGTGTGCAGCTGCACTGCTCTGAGGAGAACACATTTACTGCTCCCAGGAGAGATGAGAACCCTGGGCTTTGCAACCGTGCTCTTGGCTGGTTGGCTAAGAGATCCCTGAAACTCTCATGTAAATGGATTAACCTGCTTCCAATGTCCAAGAGACCAGTGTAAGCCCCTTCTTCCTCATTTTCCCTGGTCCAGGACACTGTTCTCCTTGTCCTGGTAACCTGCAGCTAAGGATGAATCTAATGCACCCCAGGCTAAGCCCTCTGGCAGTCTCTGCCCTTCACAGGGACCTGCTCCAGCTGCAGCAGCTCAGCCTCAGAGTAGATCCATGCCAAGCATCCTCCCCCTCCCCAGCCACGGCCCCCTCACAGGTCACTGAGCGAGCACAGGAAGGCTTCTGTCCAAACCAGCACCAGTTATCCTCATTTCCCACTCACACTGTTTATCTTGGCCCCTCTTCCCATACCAGCCTTCCTTCTCTTCCTCCTTCTGCCCAGGATTGAATTTCTGGGGCTGTCACTATAGTTAATGGTCTGGGACAGAGCTGGTTCTCTGTGAGAGTCACACTTGGAGACATCTGAGCCCGAGGCGTGGTGTGTGCACATACCAGGGAGGGGTACTCCAGAGGGGGCAACGCCTGAAAGAGAAATGAGCCACCAGCTGAGAGAGGCAGGTGACCAAGGGAGAAGAAGGGACAGGGTTAAGCCCGGATTCAAGAGCTGTCAGCACAAAGCCATCAGGTACCTGGGCACTCCCTGGCTTGGACAGCCCAGCCACTGCTGCTCTGTGGATAACATCCCCTGAGGGCTGTTCTCCTCGCCTTCAGAAATAGTCCCAAGCCATTTCTTTCCCAACCTGTGCCCAACTAGCACCAAACCTGACTAACAGAATGATGCAGACAGTCACACAGCAGTGCTTGGGAGGAGAGGATGGTGCCTGCCTGTTGGACGCACTAATGCTTCAGCTGGACAGAACAGCTTTGTTCAGACATCCCCTGGACAACAGGGGACAGAAGGACACTTTGAGACAGCAAGACCTTATTCAGAGTGCACAGGAGACCTGAGGCTCAGGAGGAAAAGGGCCACAGACTCTCAGCTTATTGTTGATAAGTGGCAGGAGCTGGGGAGGTGCCATCTGTACCTTAATCATGGATGTGCCCAGGAAAAGGTGGCTTCAGCAGTCTCCATTGCCCCAAAAGCTTATTGTCCCACTTATCTGCACCCCAGCTGCCAGCAAGTACTGACCTGCCAGAGGAATCAACCACACTGTGCCTCAGTTTGCCTTTACTGCAAGGTCAAACCTCCTGTTCCTGCAGCACTTCTTCCATGTCCTCTGCTCCTGCGGAAGCTGAGAGCTGGGGAGATCCAACCCAGCATCTGCACTGGCAGGACTGAAGCGTCTGGGGCTGGATGGTGCAACACTGGCATGCTCCCTCCTACCCCATCCCTGCACACCCATAGCCTGGTTGAGCAGTGCAGAGCAGGGCACCTGTTTTGCAGGCTGAGGGACTCCCAGGAGAGACCTGCAGCCCAGCTGCTGTGTCCCTCATCCCTAAGAACCTCCCTTCCTTCTCCCCACATCCCAGCACAGCCCCCTTGCCACTGCAGCACAGTAGGCAGTGCTGTCTGCTCACCACACACTCCACCACTGGCTTTCAGGCTCAAACATGAGGCATGACAACTACCTGCTGGCTTTTCTTTTTATTTAACAAAATTACAGCACAATTAAAAAAAAAAAAAGAGAGTAAAGAAGAGGCATACACATGGAATTGTTGCAATGAACAGACCTAGCAGCAAATAACCTGAGAGCAGCACAACCTCCAGGCGTGGGCATGGGGCAGGGCTGGACAGTGGTGTCAGGCTGAGAAAGGGTGCAATATCCCCAAGGAGAGCACGGGTTAAGAGCCACATCTCTGCCTGCTCCGCATTAGTGGCTCTATTTCTAACCGTGCAAGGAAGGGCAGGAGGGAAATGGTGCAGGGAATTCAGGGGTGAGAGAGGAACCACATCAGCTACGCATTTTCTGAAGGCATGTGGGTTGTGCTTGGCAAGGACCAGTACAATGTATGGCCATTGTGGAACATCTCCATCACTCCCCTCCAGCCACACACTGTTCTATGCTGGCAGCCCTTCCCAGGGGTGCAGAAGGACTCTAGGCTGGGACTGGCAATGGAAACCAAAGGGATCAGACTATAGCTGGAGGTCACAACTGCTGTGTTGATGGGAAGTCTGAGAGTCCCAGCTCATCTCACAGATCAGTCCATCAAACAGCTTCCAGCCTGCAAAGGTTATGGAGTCCAGCAGCCTCTGCCTCAGTCTGACACAGGCTGCTGGGTCACATTGTAGGCAGAGGGAAAAGGAAAGAGCAGACAGGGCTCTGCCTAGTCCCACATACTGGCATGAATCTCAAGAAGGGTCAGCCCTGAGGTTGGAGGTGGAAGCAGGTTGGCTCCGTTAGCATCAGACTCACAGCTGGGAGATGGTCCCCTCCAGCTGTTGGGACCAGCCATGGCTTCTTCAGGACCTACTTGCCCTCTGGTTTGTCCTGGGGAAATGAAAAACCCAACTGATACTGGTATGCTCCTTGGGTACGAGCTTCCCAGGGTCCCTTCCCCTGCTGCACAAGCCATGGTAGTGATGGACCAGTCAGGGCTTGTAAAGCACCCACCAAGCTCATCATTAGCCCTCTCCATGAAGATGCACAAGCAGCAGACTCCGAGCTTACAGGGCAGAAGTGAGAAAGGATTTTGCTCCCAGTGCCGTTTGCCATGGCACACACCAGGCTCAGACAAGAGTGACACTGGGTAGACAAAAATCCCAGGGCTGCATTTATTTGAGGTGGAAGAGGGACTACTGAGGAGGCAGATTAGTCCCAGTTGTAGGCAGGACAGATGGAGACCAAGACAAATTATCCATGCCTTGGTAGAACATCGCCCTGCTCTTCCCAGCAGCCCAGTCACAATGGGAAAAGCCTGTCTGGCAGTGGATAAACCCACCCCCTGATCTCATACCTGGCTGAGAACAGGAATGGTTCTTACCCTCTTGGCAGAGCTGGCATCCAGCCTCTCTTGGAGACGAATCACCCATGGGGAATGGAGGGGTGCACAGAGGCGCTTGCCCTTTGTGGTGATGAATCTGCCAGGCCCATGAGGGAAAAAACCAAGATGTAGTGACAGGCACTCCATGGATGCCCACAACAGCTCAAGCTCTTACCCACTCCCCACCTCACTGCCCTCCCCCGTCTCTGCCTGTAGATGACTTTCTTCCCTGGCTTTTGTCCTGTGCTCTCCCCTCACACTGAGCCTCTGGATCTCCAGGACCTCTTCTGCAGCTCTCCCTATTCCTTCACCCACAAACCCCACTCAACATCCCTCTGCCATCCTGCTCTGCTTTCCACCCTGCCTCCATGCAAGGTCCATCCCTTGGCTATCACGAGTCCCTCAGCCATCAGCACTTGGGCTCTTACACGGCAGCAGGGATGTCACAGCCATCCTGCACCATCTGGAGCCAGTAATCCTTGACGATCCGCCGCGGGATGGGCACCTCGCTGGTCCGCAGGCAGCAGTCGAGGACGTTGTTGCCACCGTGCACTGGAGGAGGAACACACCATGCAGGCTGAGCCCAGCTGCACCTCTCCCAGCTCCCCCAGAGGGCTGTGGCAGGACGGTGCCTGCAGGAATGCTGTCACACACCACCCTGACTGGGCACACAGGCACCAGCTTTATTGCACTCACACCCCAGTGCTGAGAGCCCTTTGCCTACTTCGGATGGAAAGCAAAGGAAATGGGGAAGAGTAAACAAGCAGAAGGCAACCCTCCTGCTCCTCAGCTAGCAAGGGGTCTTTATTTACCCCGCTTCAGGGTGCTGCAATACAGACACGCATTTCTGAGGGGTTGGGGATGACTTCAGCTTTATTTACTGAAGCAATCACAGCTTTGGCAGCTACCCCACCACCAGCCCACCCCACATGGATCATCCTTATGACAGCTGAAGGACATAGCTGACAATGCTTCTCTGCGGGGAAGGAGATCCAGAGTCACCCTCCCAGCAAATCCTGTATTCACTGCTAACACTTGACAAGGCTGGCAGCACCCACGGACGTCTGTACCCTCAGCAGCAAGGTGTGGTGCAATGCCACAAGGCTGGACCCCCCAGCTCCCCACCACATGTAGAGGTTCTGATGTCATCCACCCAGACAGCTGTGACCTGTGCAAACACTGCATCCAACACCAACAGCCTGTCAAACATCAGCCCTGCCCGAACAGACATCTTCCCTCGGCTCCCAGCCCTGCCACTTGCCTCCAGGCTGCCCTATACCACAGGGTGACAGGAATGTCACCTCGGTGGTGTACTGGGGAGAATGGGACCAAGACAATCCCAGTAAAATGTGTGCAAGCTGGGCTAGAGCACTGGGAGGCAGGATTGCTCCATGGCCCTTTCCCAAACACACCTTCCCTGCCCCAGAGCCCTGCAGGCTCCTGTCTGGACTTTGGGCAGGACAAAGTCCCTGTGGACAGTTTCAAGAAGAGGATGCAGGAGGGCTGTGAGGAAGCAGCAGCCACGTGTCCCTCTAAAATCTGCTGGAAATGCAAAAGAGAGAAGAAACAGAAACCTCTAATTTCCCCAGGAAAGGCAGCCTGAGAGATCCCATCTTACCATCCAGAATATGTCCCAGCAACAGGAGACTGAAGCAGAGAAGATGCAGCCGCTGCATTTTGCTGCTAAGTCTGGCAGAGGATGGGCTGGAGGCAAGGGAGCACCAGGCAGGAGAGGTGAGCTCTGCACAGCTTCCCTGTGCCCTGTTGCTGCTGCTCCCCACTGCTTATATATCCTTCCAGCTTTACTGGCTTTCACTTTCTTTCGAAGGCTGGGAGGTTGTAAAATGAGTTACAACAGGCTGGATTTTAATCTTTGAGCAGTTCCCGAATATCCCAGCAGCTGCTTTCCCTGCAGCCAGCTGCTCTGCAGTCCTATAGCCAAACACTCTCTTACCCTCTCTGCCAGCACTCAGGCCATAGATGTTGCTGGTAAGGACCAGGCAGTTCCAGGATCCCTTTACCTTGTGAAAGCACTCCCAGGGCACCTGGAATAGCACCTGGTGGGCTCTCACCCCACACATTTCCCAGTCTCTTCTCTGAGATATCTCTGGGGCATTCACAATAAATATCACATAGTCTCAACCCTCTGATGCTATGGGGGGGTAGAACTTGCCTCAACCCCATTTTTGGGGTATATGTTGGTACTGGGGTGATGTCTGTCTCCCCCCCAGAGTCTCCCTGGCTGGTTTCTGAAGCCTAGCTTCCCCCCTCTGCCCTCCCTAGTGCCTGCAAAGCTGGCAGAGAAAGGAGAGCCCAGTTAGTGCTCTCCACTCCAGGACCACGATCTCACAGGCCAAAAAAGAACCTGATTTCCAGGTGTCCCAGAAAATGGGTTCTTGGCCAAAGGCAGCTACAGAGCTTCCTGTAAACAGGTTTTCTCCATGCGAGAGCAGAAATCTCCCAAGGAGGCTGTGTGCACAGCGCAGGGTGTCAGCATCTCACCCGCTGCGTGGGCACTGCCGAGAGTGAGGACCAGCGCTCCCGCTTTGAATCTTCACAGGAGCACAGGGATGGGGGTTGTTTCTCCTTGGTAGGGTGACTCACCACTGTGCCAGTGCCAGTGCCACCTGTAGTGATGTCCCTTAAACCAGGCTGCTTCAGTCCCTTGTGGAAAGCAGAGATCACTGGGGTTGTGCAGCCCAGGAAAGAATGACGGAAGGCTCAGTGCTGTCAGCATCTGCCTTGTAGGGAGTTGGATATGCCAGAGTCAGGGTCTTCTCTGAGGGGCCCTGGGGCAGGACAAATGTAAAGGCATCAGATGCACCTAGATAAATTCCCACTGACAAAAGGAAAAACATTTTGCAGCAGGGGCGAGCAAACCCTGCAGCAGAGTCTCTATGCCTGCACTTTTGCCATTGCTCCAGCTTTGGACTGTCCATGCACCTAGGTGGAGAGCAGTGTACAGAGCCCCTTCCACCCGGGCACAAGGCACACAGCTGAGACCTGGGTACCTCAGTGAGTCCCTCATGCTCCTCTCAACAGTAGGAGAGGTCTGCCCCTTCCCCACTCCATGCTAAGAAGCAAGAGGAGACTCCAGCCATGCTACCAGACATGGTGCTGCATCCCTGCACTGGCACTGGCACTGTCACCAGCCTCATGTGTGGGGTGATCTCCTTCACCAGGAAAGCATTGCCTCTGGCTGTTCCTGTGCCCTGCAGTCAGGCGGGGGCTGGTGGGCAGGAGGAGTAGCACAAACAGGATGTGCCGGCTTAACTTCAGTCAGCACCTGCTGACACTCCCAAGCCAGCAGAAGTCGAGTTTAGGTGGTGGAGGATTAGCGTCATCAGCTCCCCGCAGGTTTGGGGATGTAGGCTGGTTCTGCAGCCTGGTCTCTGCTAAATCTCCTCAGGACACTGCCAGAGAGATGTCACAGCAGGGAGGATGACAGCTCCTGGTAGCTGGTGGCCAGAACTGCTCCCAGCCCAGAGCCAGCTCCTCGCTGGGGTTTGGTCTGACAGTGTGGAGCTCTCTGTAAAGAGTGGGTTCCAAGAGCAGCACCCTGACCCACAGGGGGGTTGGGGGCTGCTGGGGAACTGCCCAGCAACAAACCCTTACTTCCTTGCATGTTCGATGTGTTTGACAGATCTTGGAGCACAACCAAGGGCTGACAAGGGGTGCTGGGACTCCTGTGCCATGGGACTCCCCTCCAGGCACTGCTGGGTCCTGCACCCCATGGCAAGCAGGGGTGTCCCCAGCCACCACTTCCCTGGAACAAGGTTGTCCCACCTCCTGCTGGCTTCCAACTGGCTCTACACCAAAAGGAGCATGCTGAGTTGGGGATATATCCATCTGGAACTAAACCTCTTAGCCGCCTCTGGCTGCAGGGCACCCCCACCCCTTGAGCTGCCCACAGCCCCTGCCAACAACATGGGCAGGAAAGGGAGGTTGTTCTTCCTCATGACAGTTGTCAGGGAGTCTAGTGGGTCAAAGCACAGCAGCTTCACACGCCTCTGCTCCCCAGGAAGAGTGAGGAAAGGGGCTTTCCACTTGCATTGTGAAAGGGGAATGAGTTGGGTTTCCCCCCTCTTACTGGGGTCAGTAAGATTTCTAAGAAAAGTGTGGTCATCTCTGAAGTGCATCCCTGTGGCACTCAGGAAGGTCACCCATCCCCCTTGCAGGATTGAGCTTCAGGGGCTAGAAGAGGCAGTGCAGATGGGGAAGACAGGGATCTTCAGGGTCCAGGGTCCCCAGAGGCACAAACAGGCAGGGGACTCTGAGGAAAGAGCATTGTTCACACTGACTCATTTAAGCTTCTTCCTGAGCAATTTGGGAGCACTGGAGCTCCAGCCCCAAGGACACCTCAGGATACAGCATGAAGCATCCATGAGCACTCACTCCTGCAGAAACCTCAGTGATGCAGTTGTTAATTTAAGTGGAAACCAGAAGGGACTAATGATCCCTGTGGGAAATCCAACCCATTGAAATGTAAACGGACCATGTGGGTATCACCTTCACCCCTGGGCTCTCCTCAGGGGGCACTGACCATGCTGCTGCCTTCCTGGAGAGCTGACAGCCACGGGAGCTGCTAGGACAGCTACTCCCCGACTGTCTGGTGGTGGTCTGCCTTCCACCTCTGAGCTACAGTGCTGCAAAGGGCAAAGGGGGAATTTCAGCAAATTCCAGCCACAGCCAGTCCCTGGGGGTGGGATCTGGGCTGACTGCATTAATTTCATTGGGAAATACTGGGAAAGCACTGCAGCTGCTTCAATTCCGCTTGCAACACCCAGCTCGTGGCAGCCTCACACAGCTCCCAGCACATTCCCAGTCCTGGTGCAGCACAAGGACTGAGGCCACAGCAGCTATGGGGCTCAGGGCCCCACTGGATCTCCTCTAGCTGAGTGAACACAGCCAGTCTGATTTAAATGGACATAAGGGGGTGAAAATAGCAAGTCACAGCTTTGCCCAGAAGTAGCAAAGATGAACCTGAGGATCTGGTCCAGAAGAACTCAAAAGGTTCCAATTCCTGCTCTGTCTCTAATACTCATTGTCTTCAGTGCTTCAGTGTCACTAGTGTTGAGATCACCATGAATGATGAGCAGCAGATCCAAAAAAACCTTCAGCTGTGTCTTGCTCTACACTCCTAGGCAAGCAAACGTCTCTCAAAACCCCTGCAGCACGTGTCCCTCAGCATCACTTTTGGGCTGCAGTTTCCCAGCCAGATGCTTCCAGCAAATAGCACCGAGATGGCAGTGGCTGGGGATGCCCCCAGCCCTGACTCCCTGCCATCATTCTGCCTGTCCTCTCTGCAATCCCTCCCTAAAAAGGGATTTCAGAGGGGATGACGGGGGACAGCTCAAAGACCTGTACAAAAAGCAGACAATCAGCAATTTCCTTGACACCCCCTGCATGGCTTGGCAGAGAAGGATGCCCTGTGAGGCTGCACACCCCATGCACTTGTGGACAGATCTACAAGAAAATGGGACAGAACAAACCCTTGGGGGCTGCCTCACTGCTCTGTTGGCTCTTTGACAACGGGCGGGGGAGACTGTGAAGTTCTTGGTTTGTTGCAGCTCTGGGACAGGGCTCATGTTGGCCCCAACACAGGATATCCACAGAGCAGAGCTTTTCACAGCCGAGGAGCAGGTCTGCAATGGGGAGACAAGGATGGGAGCAGAGTTCTGGGGAAATGGAAGGAGGAATAACAGCATGAGACATGCCAAAGCTAAGGGTCTTCAGACAGCAAAACAGAAGGTGGGGGAAGGAGGACACTTGGGAGTTACACATAGCCAACAAAAGGGTTGAAAGGAAGCTCTGGGCTGTGCCCTCTAGGACAGCATGAATGCCAGGGGATGGCCACTGGGAAATACCATGGGGCAGAAGGGTGAGAGCCCCTGTTGGCCACCAGCCACTGTCCTACATCCTCTCTGCTCTCAAGACCATAATAGACCTCAGGAGCACAGTGTTGATGAAGAGAACACCAAAAAAGAACCCCGAAGCTTTCCTAGGAATCCAAAACCTTTCTTACACCTGTGCAACCCCAAAAGCAACCCTTGGCCCCCACCTGGCTGCTGCAGCACTGCCCATTCCTGCTGCTGGGCAAGGACCTGGGATGGAGGGATGGAGCTGATGTGCCTTTGTCCAGGTGAGCCTCACTGGAGCTCCACCTGGCATCACAGCCCAGAGCACTGCACTGCTGGCACAGCCCTGGAGCATCGTCTGCACCAGCTAATGCCTTGAGCTAATCATTTGGCCTGGGCTCAAGACTTTCTTGGCTGCACTTGTTTCCTGTCTCGCCTGGCTGCCCTCTGCTGTCACTGAAGCCTTTCTGTTCCAGAGTGGCTGAGCTATCCCAACTCTTTGCTCAGCTTTGCTTCCTTCCCTGCAGACTGAGTCTATGTCTAGGTGGGCTTTTATACATCCCTTGCCCACTACTACACCAGCACTACTTCATCAACACAGCCTTATCTTTGCACATAGCATCAGGCTTGTCCTGCCCAGGGGTACAGCTGTGTGAATTCCTTTCTGCTGCTTCACTGCTGCACCACCTTAGACCTTCTTCTTCACATCTCTTGTCCCAGCTGGGGTCCATGGATTCAGCTCCTTTGTGAAGAAGGAATTTTTGTGCCTGCTGAGTGCTGCAGGTTGCATCTCATTACTTCTCACAGGGAATTTCCTTGGAGGTGTTTCCCTGGTGCCATCTCACAGTAGCAGCACTGTGACCACCTGTTTCACACCTGCCTCGAGAGGCTCCCAGTAACCCTGCCACCTTGTCTTCCTGGAAAGCAACATTCAGCAGTCAATCTGGAAGGAGAGTGCAAACACCTGTGTGTGTGCAGGCACAGGCACACGTGGGCTTGCATTTGTGCATCTGTGCCCATGCTCATATGTGCCTTCCTGAGCAAGGGACAAGATCCCGTGTGCTTCCAGACCCTGTTTTTTTGTTAAGTTTTAGGGCAAATCAGAACACCACCACTGGTATGTCTTTTTAACCTGTTTTAGCCTAATGGCCTCCTTGGATTTAAAGGGAAAATGCTCTCCTGTGTGGTGTTTTCTTCCACAGCCACAGAGACACCAGGGCACATTTCACATGTTGGCTCTCTCCAGCCATATTCTCATGCTTAGCTGTTTGTGGTTTCAGAGGTATTCATCTAGACCTCATTTCTAGGGAATTTTTGCAACCATTTCACAATCCCCTGACACCACAACCAGCACAAGGAGTTCATCAGAAGCAGGGCCACTGAATGCAGTGTGTCCCCATCAAACACAGGGCTGCCTCCAGCCCTCCCAAGGCACCCCCACTTGACTCCTTGTGTGCAGGTATCAGCTCCCAGGTTCCCAGTAAAGCCCAGTCCAGAGCATAGCCTCATTAATAACCTGTTTTATTGCTGCTATCCCAAAGCAGCGAGGAGCACAGAGTCCTTGCTTTGAACAACCAGTGCACATCCCAGATGGATTGGAGTTAGAGGGACAGGTTCAGCAATGAGAAAAGATGCTGTGTCCAAACCAGTGTTGTGCCCATGTTCTCTGGCACCTCAGAACCCCTCACTGGGGACAGATGAGCAACCAGGATGTCTCTGCCTTGATGGGAAACACAGCTACAAGAGGGGGGACTTGCATTGCTCCCCTGTGCCAGCAGCTCCCAGCCCAAGCACCCCCGGGATGCATCGCACAGGAGCACTGCAAAAGCCTGGACCTGGGGGATGATGGTGAGTGGGGCAGGAGAACACCCTGCCCTGCAGTCCTTCCCACCCCACCAAAGCCCATCACAACAGCCAGAACAAATTAATTTGGTTATAAAGAATACATTTTATTGCCACACATCCTGTCCAAAAGCTGGTCTGGCAGACAGCCGGGTGTTCAATGTGGAGGAGGAGACAGCTCAGTGCCTGTCCCATGCTCGGGGCCAGTATCTTGGACTTCACAGTTACTTTAAACAGCCTTAAAATGAGAGACCTAAATGCCCTATTAATAAAGCAACCAAACCAGATACATACTTGGTAGAAACAGTCAGCTATAAGCTTTACTCCAACAAACACACTGCCCGTGCTGATAGTGTTAAGCTCTGCAAATCCTATTATTGCATTTATATGATTTAATAGACCTTTACTGACCAAAGTCCACGTTCAAAATCTCTGCAAGCAGATAGCAGTGTGGCTCTAGCGCAGCTGTCTAATTTGCTCCTTCTCAGCCAGGGAGAGTGGGCTGCAAGCATAGGG
Source organism: Haemorhous mexicanus (assembly GCF_027477595.1). Lineage (NCBI taxonomy): Eukaryota > Metazoa > Chordata > Aves > Passeriformes > Fringillidae > Haemorhous > Haemorhous mexicanus. The sequence goes on along the minus strand of NC_082381.1, from coordinate 80,881,941 downwards.
AGATGCCATTTTCTCCCCAGCCCTGTCCCAGGGATCTGTCCCTCCTCCACTTGCAGTCTCACCTAAAGGTATACTCTACTCAGTGACTTTTCTAACTAAAGGTTTGGGATAAATCTGCTCTCAAATGGCTGCAGGATATCTACAGCGAATTTTACAAAATCTGCTATTCCCCCACCTTTACAGCCTCACATGTGTTTTTCACCATGTGGGCTTTTCAGATTTGGTAAATATGTATGAGAGAGTTGCAGGGGCTTTTTCTTCCCCCCAGAAAACTAAGCATTTGTCTTAATAGTGTCTGAAACCCTGACACAAGCAAAGCCAGGGGAAAGAAGAGGGTAAAATTCCACTAAAGTGAACAATTTGTTCTGATTTCATTGCAATTTTGTAGCCAGGGGAGCTAAAAGGGTATAATTCTACTAAATTGAACAATTAGTTCTGATTTCACGGAAATGTTGTACCTAAAAAAGAAAATGAAAAAACCAAAGGGACAAATTGTGGCTATCTTTATACAAACTACAATGCAACAGTGTGCCATAAAATCTGAAAGATTAGAACAGTCCAGACGTGCTGTTACCACTGTTCCCCAAAACTCTCCATCTCAGCTGCTATTAATTGCTCTGCAAAGAAGCACCCAGCAAGCAGCTCAAGAAGGAACACAGGGCTTGGGACCTGCCTGGTTCCCCATGCCTTGCAAGCCAAGAAGGAGCAAAGAGATGAGAGGAAAATAAAATGTAGCCATGGTTTATTTGGTAGAAAAATAAGATAAATCTTCCAGAAAAATCCAGCCTGCAGCATAAAGGCTACTTTGTGAAGCATAAGGAGAGAGAAGTAAAGCCTTTCAGGAAGACTGAAAGAAAGCACAGTTTTCAAATATAAATACAAATGTATAATATCCCCCAAAAAAAGTCATAGGAAAAGCGTCCATCCTGCTAGGCTAAATAACTCCCATTGAGTAGGAAGCATGTCCACTTCCATCTAGAGGCCATGGCTCAGCTCCCATGCCCAGGTCCCCACTTATTTAACCGTGGGACGAGTGAGGACCTGGGTGCCTGTTTTGCTGAGAGCACCCAGGCACTGCAGGTGCTGGGGGATCTCTGTGTCAGGCATAGCAGCAACAAAGAGGTGGTGGGGCAGAGGGAATCCTCCTCAGCCTGCCCCATCCCCGCCCTGGGGCTGGCGGGTGGGTGGGTGTGTGGTTTGTGTGTGTCCATTGCCATTGCCGGGCCGTGGGTCAGTCACCAGTGGGAAGGCATCCATCCTAACAAAGGCAAGGAGGAGGGGGTGAGATGGAGAGGGTCTCAGCCAGATCATCCACCCCAGCTGGGGGCCATTCCCTAGTGTGACCTGCCCTGCCTGCCCATCCCCAAGCATTGCCTTATCCCAGCAGCTCCAGAAACATATTTAATTTCAAGGCAAACACAAACCACAACAGTTCCCTAAGTGCCTCTGTGCTCCAGCCACGGCTCTGACAGCTCTCCCAGGCTTTGCACTGGGAGCTGAACGCCCACCCTCCCACAGAGAAGGATCTAGGATGGGATGCAGCACCCTCACTATACTCACTCCCCTCACCTACCTCTTCAGGCCTGACTTAGACCCGCTGCCGCCTCTGCTTCTTGGGTCTGCCCCTGGGACGCTGGGTCTGACCCTTCTTCCTGTTCTTGTCATTCTTGGCCCTCTTGTCCAGCTGCTGAATCAACTTCTGTACAGTGTCGTCAGTGGGAGAGGCACAGATTTTCCTGTTCCTCTTGGTGATGAGCCTGGGGGAGCAGCAGAAAGATTTTTTGGGGAGGAGCAGAGGGAGGACAGGGAAGGGTTTGTCTGCAGCCAAACTGTTCCAAGTGGTCCTGGCCACCACAGGGTACTCACACAACAGATTGGAGGTAACACCCTGACTCGGGTCCCTGGTGGCGGTAGGATGTCACCACGCCACTGATTTCCTTCTTCAAAGGTCTGTTCTTCAGGCAGCAGTCCAAGGCTGAGCTTCCAATGCCTGTGAGCAGGGAGGGCATGTGGGATTTGGGATCACCAGTGAGTCAGGGCACCTTCAGCACAGAATGCCAGCTGACAGCACAGGGCTTGTTTGGTGTCACAGGTCAGGGTGATCCTGGGCACCACGTGGGGTTGGAAGCTCTGAACCCCAGTGCCATGTGGGGTTGGAAGCTCTGAACCCCAGTGCTCAGGTCAGACCTGGCCCCAGGAATATGGGACACCGCATCCAAGAATGGTAGCGGGGAAACTGAGGCAGAGAGGAGCTCCTTGAAAAGGTACTGAACCTTGCTCTCCTGTTCTTTTCAGCTTGGGGTGCTGCTGCCCCAGCAGCCACATGCACACAGACACACTCCAAGCCAAGCAAGCCCTGCCAGCCAATGCCACAAGCACACACACAGAGCCCTACACACACCCGCACACCCCACAGGCCAGGGCACTACAAACACCGCCCTCATCCCCCAGCACCCTGCACATGCCCCAGCACCCTGCACATGCCCCAGCACCCTGCACATGCCCCACCACCCCAGTGAGGATCCTCACACCCTGCCCCATCCCAGCAGGAGCAGGCAGGAGGGCTCCTCACCCCTCACCTTGAGCCTGGCTGATGAGGAGGGTGGCAGCCACCAGCAGCAGCAGCAGCAGGAGGGGGCGGAGAGCCATGATGCTGCCACGGGCGCTGAGCAGGGCAAGGCGTGGGAGCAGGACAAGGCTTGGGAGTAGGACACACACTGCTGCCTCGTGCTGAGGCTGCTCCTATTTATCTGTGCATTCCTTGCTTTCGTTTTCAGACAGCCTGGCAGGCAGCCCACCAGCCGGCCAAGGGCTGGGTGATGCAGAAGTAGAGGGTGGGGGATTCCTGTAAGCTGCAAGCCCCCCTTTACAGACACGTCCTGTCTTGTTCCCAGCTGCCCATCACAGTGGGGTGCCAGGTAGGGGACCTGCTGGAGATACAGCTCCCATCACAGCTAGATGAGTTTGTGGGCTCCAGTTTCCTACACAGTCTCACAACCTGCCACTACCTGTTCTCAGAGGGTCGGGTGTTTATTCCCATGAAATGGATCCTGTAAGGTGGCCAAGCCATCAAAGAAACCAAGGAGTCAACCTGTTTTGCTCCCCCATTTGGTGATTTGCTTCCAAGCCAAACCACCAACACAAATAGTAGGCGAGAAGTGGCTCAGGGTGAGCCCACACCCCTTCCCTCTGAGCCCCCATCCGTGTCTGGCTGCCTTGGGGATGAGCCCAGCTGAACAGAGCTGAATACAGCTGCAAGGCTGGGATGTGTGAGGGCCAGACTGCAATGGGGCCGGGGAAAACAGCACAGCCCATCATATTTTGGTGCTGATATCAAATTGTGGGGAGCTGGGGTGAGTGGGGACCTTGACAGAATGTGCAGACAAGAATGTGAAAACCCACAGCAGCATGACACAGCCCTGTGCAGCTAGACATAGCTGGACAGATGGGGACTACATAGAAGTGAACCCAGAGAGCTGTACAAGACCCCACAGGAAATTCCTGTGGTGACAAAAGCCATCCAAAGAGATTATTTTGTTATGGGACCAAGCCCTGAGCAACTAGTGTGACACCAGTCCTGCTGTGGGGAAAGGACTGTCAGAAATTTTTCAGGTAATCACCAGAGCATCATCTGGAAGAGATCAAGGGTGATGGTTAAACAACTGGTTTGGGCCACCTGTTCCAGTGCTTGATACATCCCCAAGTTGAAAACATTTCCCCCACCATTTAATTGGAATTTCCTGTGATGTGTCTGGTGTCGCTGCCTCTCGCCCTGCTCCAGAGCCCCTCTGAGAAGAGATGATGCCCCAGCACCACTCCATGCCCCCTGGACAACCCCCAGCTGCAAGAAGTCCCCCTTGCCATCCTTCACGACCGACTGCTAACAGCCCCCCTTCGCTCACCCTGGCCTCCAGCCCTTGGACAGCTCCTGTCCCAGTGCTCATGCCAGCCGTGTCCTGGGAGCCCCAATGGAATGGGCAGCTCTCATGGGGTCTAACCAATGACAGTGGGGGTCAAACCCCTTCGATGGCCCTGCTGCTTGGGAGCTGGGTTGTAACACCAGGACCTTCCACCAGTTTCTGTTAATGACCCTGATAAATAGTCATCAAGGACCATGAGTAGCCCAGGAGAAGACCAAGTCCCAGCTGCTGCAGGAAGCAGAGCTGTGTAAGGTGCCCACTCTCTTGTTCCCCTCAGGAGGGAGAAGGCAGTGCTGGAGTCATGGATCACCAACAACTGCCAGCCAGGAGAGGAGCATTCCTCTGGGACAGTGGGGCAGTGTGCCAGGGTTGCACTCCATCCCTCATGGATGGAGATCCCATCCAGGGGGTACCCACGTACACAGATTGTGGGGCGAAAACCCCACACACTTGTGCAGCACAGAGGCTGCTCTGGAGTCGGTCAGCAGAGCCTGAGGCAAGCAGGAGGTTGGGCAGTAGCAGGTTGTCTGCAGGTGCATCTCCCCAGGGTATTTGGCAGCCTGGGGAAGGAGTTCCCAGATGCATCCTGTGTGATGTCACCCATGCCCCTAATCCCAAAGCATTGGTGGCATCAGAACAGGGCAGAAAAAGGAGAGCCACGCTGGTACTTAGTGCCTTTCCAACCCTTACTTGTGCAGCCTCCCCAGACAGCAGTGCCTGGGTGCTCGCAAAGGAGCCCAGGGGAGCTCTGCAGCCCCAGCACAGCAAAGATTCCTTCCTTGCCCAGTCTATGTCCCACTAAGGCAGCAAGCTCCTGGAAAGTCCCTGGCGCTCTGAGTGTTTTGAAGACACCACAGCAGCAACCTCTGGCCAGAAGCCAGCCCCACAGTCTGAGCTGCTGAGTAGGGTCAGGGCACGTGTTTCCCTTCCCAGAGGCATCAGTCTTTGGCAATTCCCTCTTGCTGTGGCTTGCACCTCTAACAAAGCATCTGGATGAGCAGATTCTCATTCTTTCTGGGGAAGGTGGCTGGAGAGGTCCCAGGAGGGAAAGGGGTACTTGGCAATTGCAGATGCATCTGCATGCTTCAGCAGTAGGGCCCCTTGGAAAGCAGTCTGGGAGTCCATGCCTCATCTCCCTTTCTGCTTCCCTTCCCTCAGACCATCCCCCTTCACTCCTTCCTCTTCATGTGCCTTACTCTGTCACCTGTTCCCACAGCCCAAGGAGAAAGAAGGGAGCTTCTGACAATGAGAGATGAGTGAGCATCCCTGTTTGCAGGGATGACCAAACTTTTGGGACACAGAGGAACTGACAGTGGTGGGGGTAGAGACAAGGCTTTTTAGGGGTCTCAAACACCAGCAGCCTCTAGCAGCTGGCCAGGCACAATTTCCTACACATAACCCATTCCTCATTCACCTGGGCTTCTGCAGTGGCCACCTTTTTCCATAGCTTATAGGTGCAGGATGGAGGCAGACACAGGGAGGGATACACAGCCAGGCAGGATGCCCTCTGAGGTGTCACAGCTACAGAGAATCCCTCTCTGACCACAGGATCTGTGTCTGACCCTCTACAGAGCCATTGCAACGAGGTTTTGTACGATGATGCCTCTAGCTATCCCTGTGCTCAGGCAGCCCAGCTCCAGCCCTTTGCATCCCTGTGGTGGAGGAACCTCCACAGTGTATGAAGAGGGGAGATACCACAGTCTAGGCAGAGACTGTGGTGTCCCCACACACAGAGTGCACAGAAACAGAGGGACCATAGCAAAGGTCACTTCTCTGCCTTGCTCGTGATCCCTTCCCAGGCAGTAAAACCACCACAGGTCTCTCAAGCCTCCATCCCAAGTTTGCACCCTGCACCAGAGCTCCAATGCCTGGAGTTCATCTGTGGATTACTCCCCCGGTTTCTAGCATCACAGTTTCCTAGCACCTCAACCCATATTGCCAGGAGACCTGTTCTCCTGAGCACTCAGCCCTCTGCTCATCCACGCCCGGGCTGACCACCGGCACTGCAGAAGCCTCCAGCTCTGTCCCACTTAACCAGACTGCAGGGTCTGCTTCCCAGGCAGCTCTGGGCTGGGAGCAAAGGTTCCTCCAACTGAAGGCATCAAGAGGGGCCAACCAATGGGACTGGGAATTTCCAAATCCTTGTGGATGCTGCCTCAAAGTTACAGTCACTGCTGACAGGAACAGGGTCGCACGGCTCAGTTCAACCCGCTGACCAGCACATTCCTTCCTGCAGAGGCCCCGATTCCCAGGACCCAGCATAGAGGTAGTTTGCAAAGCCCAGCATGGAAAGCCCCCGTGTCTGGGAAGGGGAGCTGACTGCCAGGCACAACGTACAGAAATGTCAAAGAGCCACACATTCCCTGGGATGCGGGAAATAATTGCTGGAAGCCGGCGGCACACGAGCCGGGCAGGCTGCCTGCTGGCTGATGCACTGTCCCCGGCCTTCAGCGGGGCCAATGGGAAGAGCAGGATAAGCATAACATGTTGAGAAGGGCAAGGAAACAGCTCCTCGGGAGTGCAGTGATGCTGAAGCCAGCTGGGCTGGGAGAGGGTCTTCAGCCTTGAAAAGTTTGCCCACACACACTCTTCGTTTCCCCAGATGGAAACTTGATTTCCCAGCCTGGTGCAGGTTAACCTTCGGTTGCTAGCATCAATGCAGAGTGACTCAGGTTTAAGGCAGGATGCTGAAAATGTTCAGGGGCTAAGTGAACAGGATGAGAGGGGCTTGAGCAGATCCTGCACCCTGGAATAGAGCTCTTTTCACTCTGCAGGGTGTGCAGTGCTGCACACAGTGCTTGCTCAGACCCAGAATCAAAGGAATGGGCAAGTTTTGTGTGCCATGGAAAATGCATAGTCAGCATTGCTCAGTTCTCAGCTCCCTGACCAAGGCACATGAGGTCCTTTGGACTGTGGCTGTTGTGAGTGTGCACTACGCCATCAGAAAATATAGGGGAGATGGCCCAGAGCCTGTCCCTCTGTGGCATGGTGGAGACCCCAATGGGGTGGCCAAGAATTGTGTGGGAAAGGTGACAAGGCAGAGAGTGGGAGACACTTCAAGGAAGAGAGGTTTAACTGCTTGCACAGTCCTCCAAACACAGTGTCCCTCTCAGCTAGTCCTCATCCCTTCCACCAACCACAGTGTGTACAACCCTATCTCTTCCATCAAAGCACATCAATACTCCATCCAGAAATCTCATGGGTCCTCAAATGGAAGCGTAAAACTCAGTGGAAACTACTGGCACAACCCAGCCTTCAGTGAAAGTGGAGATGTAACGAGTCATGAATCCTCTCCGGGCAGAGCGAGCAGCAGCTCCCAAAGCAGGGTACGGCGTGTGCCAGCCGGGATGGAGCTCTGGGAGGTGGGAGATGGCTGGCTTGGACAGGCTCTGTCCGGGATGGATGCGTGCACTTTGTGCGACGGCATCGCTCTGGTGTGTGAATTCACAGAGACTTGAGAAGCTTCTGGGGGAAAAAAGCTGAGTGTTTTTGGAGAGGAAACTGCTCCTTCTCTCTTGGGGTGTCGGACTCTGGCACCAGGCAGAGCCTCGCTGCAGATGCCCGGCAGCCTGCTCTGCCCCACACTTTTGGTACGAGTTCACCTCCCTGTGAGCTTGAACCAGAGGAAACAGGAGCTGGCACATTCAGTGAATTCAGCAGTGGGGCTGGCAGGGGGCTGTGTGTGTGGAGACAGAGGAATTAAAGACAGCCAAAGGGAAAGGAAGCAAAACATCGAGGAGGCTCTGGAGATTTTGCAGAAGACATTACAGCAAACATAAACTAGGAACTAGATATGTTTCAGCCGAGACTGGAAAACTCCAGAGAAGGGCTCTGCTCCTTGTGGTGGCTCAGCCAGACACCCCAGCCAAGGAAGCAGCTGCCCAATGCCCAGGCAGCAGTAGAAAAGGCAAACAGCAGAGAGAAAGCAAAGAGAAAGGAGATGAAGCCCCACAGCAGGAGGAGGTGCCAGGCACCAACACCAGGCAGGGACACACCATGTTGCTTGTCAATTTCATGGGCCGCGAGCATCAGGACTTGGCACCAAGGAGCACCAGTGCCAGGCGGGCACCTGAATAGTCACTGGCCAAGTTGTTCCCAGCAGCTTGCACAGAAAGGAAACAGTTCCTGGAAGAGAGGGAAGTGGATAGGGGGGCTCTGGGAGCTCAGCTATGCAGGGGACAATTCTCTTCCTGTGTGGATATAGCTAGAAGATAAGAAGTTACATACCCCAAGCTTAACGATAACTGGCCGTGAACAGTGATTCAGAGCAGTAGGGCAGAACAACAGAGCCTTTAGAACTTGGCAACAGCTGGCTCATCCACAAGGCCAGCGCTAGGAGTCATGAGGACTGACTTGAGGGTCATTTTGGCACCAGGCAAACACGATTTATGCAGAGGGGACACCCTGCACCACCCAGGAAACCTGCACGATGCAGAGCAACCTCCTCCCAAGCACACCCAGGGCAGGGACTGACCCAGGCACACCAAGGACCTGGGGAGTCAAGACTGGTGTGTGACCTGGGCATCACCAAATGGGTGTGTCCAGGAGGATACATGGGAAAAACATTGTTTGGAGCTGGGGCACTGCTCGAGAGGCCGCAGACAGCCAGCATCTGTGGTTCAGCAGGTGGCTGCAGGCAGTGTGTGAGGGGCTGGGAACAGTGAGAGGGGCTGGAAATTCCTCTTGGGAATGGGGATCAGGCAAGCATCTGTTTACATCAAGGGAAGAAAAGTAGGCCCAGAAGCCATGATGCCTCCTGGCAGCAGCAGCCTGCCAAGGCCCCACGGATCCTGCAATGGCAGCTCTGGAAAAGTCAGCCAGACAGTTGTAGAGATTCCCTTTGATGGTATCTGGCTCAGGCATCAGGTCAAAGGGCAGACATACCATCATAGCTACCAATGGGCTGCATCCCAGTGCCCTGGCAGCAGAGCAGACCGTGCTTGCTGCAGAGATCTGGAGGGGTTCATGGCTACCAAACTGAGAATAAGTGCAGGCCCTGTTCCATGTCCTCCAGAGCTGGCTGACTGTGGTCACAGGCACAAAGGGGAAATTGCCCACCAAGAATACCATGAAGGCTGCAGCCCCAGTTTCCAGCTGTGCAGGACTCTGACTGAAGGCTAAAGATCCCTGTGATAGGTGGCAGCATTGTAAACCCCACATGGTGCCCCAAGGCAAGGTTATAAAGGCAATAAAGAGGTTTGTCTGACCAGTTGCTATGGTTGGCATTTATCAGTACACAGGGAGAGCATTCTCAGGACAGGTTGCCCAGAAAAAATTGTGGATGCGCCATCCCTGTCAGTGTTCTAGGCCAGGTTGGATGGGGTTCTGAGCAACCTGGTCTAGAGGAAGATGTTCCTGCCCATGTCAAAGGGGTTGGAATGAGATGATCCTAAGGGTCTTTTCCAACCCGAATTATTCTGTGATTGTATAATTCTATGCTGCTCTCTCCATTGCCTGCAGCTACCTCCCATGGAACAGCGGATTCCTTGCACAAATACCACAGCCCCTGAAGGACACAGCTCTGGCAGATGTGGCCTATCCCATTCCCTTTGGGTTTCTCCCTCCACTCAGTAGAGAGATGAAGCCAGATCAAAACCTCCCCATGGGTTTTCAGACACAAAAACTGTTCTGCCTCTTCCAATCTCTTCCTGCTCTTAGGTTCAACGCTGAGTTGGGCAGAGCATGTCCCACCAACAACTGGGGACAAGGGTCAATGGCTTCAAATGGAAAGAGAGTAGGTTTAGATAAGATACTAGGAAAAAAAAAAAACATTACTATGAGAGTGGTGAGGTACTGACACAGATTGCTCAGAGAAGTTGTGAATGCCTCATCCTGGAGATGTTCAATGCCAGGCTGGATGGGGGGTCTGAGCAGCCTGGTCTAGAGGAAATGGAAGATGGCAGGGGGGTTGGAACGAGATGGTCTTTAAAGTCCCCTTCCAACCCAAGCCATTCTGTGAACTCACAGCAGTGGCCTCACCCTTCCACCACAGCCCTGGGGTAACACAGCCTTATGTTAAAATTGGCTGATGAGCTCTGGTGGGTTAACCCCAGTAAGCAGCTAAACATATGGCTCACTCATTCCCTGACAAGTGGAGTGGAGGAGAGAATCAGAAGGGTAAAAGTCAGGAAGCTCGTGGCTTGAGATAAAAGAAGATTTAATAAGTAAAGCAAAAGCTGCATGTGCAAGAAAAACAATATAAGGAATTAATTCACTTCATCCCATCAGGAGGTAGGTGTTCACCACTTCCAGGAAAGTGTTCATCATGCTGATGAAGTAAATACTTCATCACGTGTGGTGGCTGTTTGGAAAGACAAATGCTATAACTCTGAAAACCCACCCTTCCTCTTTCTTTTCCCCACATTTTATTGCTGACCACAACACCATTGGTATGGGGTACACCTTTGATCTGTTGGGGTCAGCTGTCCCAGCTGTATCACTCCCTACTCCTCATGCACTCCCAAATTATAAGAAAGGCATTGAGACTATGCAAACACTGCTCAGCAATAACAAAAACATCCCTGTCTTATCAACACTGGTTTTGATCACAAATGTAAAACACAGCACCATATGAGCTATTATGAAGAAAATTTACTATTTCCTGGATAAAACCAGTACCATCTTCACCCCTTATTTGATACCATTTAGGTTATGCTCAGGTCCCACACCACCCAAGACCTTCTCATTAACTGTTTCCTCTCCCCTTTCCCATCCTCTGATTTATAAACAGGTATCAGTCCTTAGTCTGTTGGCCATCCCAGTGAAACACCTACAAAATGACCATTGAATTCACTTAGTCCATGACTTTGGGCTCCATCTCTTATGGTGGTTGCTGGGGCAGGAGAGGGACTGTGTTGGGTGGAGTTACTGGGCACCAAAGCCAGCTCGGATGGGCTCACTGCTGCACTTGCACTGCTTCTCGTGAGGCTCATCCTCCACTGGCTCAGGGGGTTCCAGATACAGAAATTTCCACAACGTGCAGCTCAAATCCCAGGTTGCCACGGTGCAAGGTGACAATTTCCACCCCTGGTCTCTCTGGGTGATGATCAGGGGGTGGCAGTCATGATTACACTGTGATGAGCCCCTCCCCTTGCCCCTGCCCTGCCATAGACTCATCCATGGGCTGCAATCCCTTTAGGGGAGAGCCCTCTGTGATGTGCAGATACTTCTGGCCCCAGAGGCTCCGAGGTGTTCCAGCATGGCCTTATCCACGGCCACCAATGCTTCACTGAGTACCTGCTGCAACATGGACATACCCATGGCCACACACCTGGGGGCACACCACATCCACACTCCAGGGACTCCATCTACAGGTCACAATCCTTTAACCCCTTTTCTAGGAGGTCCCACTGGAGTTACAGCCTGCCCAGTGCAGCAGAACTGGCCATCTGCCAGCCCAGGCCCATTGGCATGGATGTTATCAGAATGTTCCCAGGCACAGCACAAGAGGGTGACAAGCTGCACAGCACTGCAGCAAACTGCTAGAGCAAAAAGTAGCCACTGAGAAGCACTAGGGTCCAGTGAGTGTGTGTATATATATATATATACACATATATACATATATATATATATACCCAGTATATATATAATACTTCAGGATCAGGCAAGCAAACCCCATGGCAAGCACAGGAACTCTGTCCACTGACAGCTAAATGACAATGCAGGTATAAACTTGGTCTAACACATTCCAATAAAATCTGTCATTATCTCAAATGCTTTGAGCACCACACTGGGTGCCAAAAAGGCCTTTATCTCAATAAAACCACATCTGCCACACGTCACATTAATGCCTCTCCATTTCATGGTTAGTGCTTCACACTCCAACAATACCCATGATGCTGTGGAAGCCTCAGGTAAGCATGAAATGCAAGAGCCAACCTTCTTCTGCCACTGAGGTCAAGATACAACAGTCAGGGAGATTTAATTTGATAGACATGAAAGATGGGAGCAATGGTTAGGTTCAGCCTGTCCGACCACAGGCCAGGAGCTATCATCAACACGACTGATCAAGTCCATTCCTCTCCTGTAAGCACAGCCCAGAGAGCCCTGCTGTCCATCAGCATGTTCAGTATCAGTAATTTCAGTGGCCAAAACAACCTGTACTTACGAAATGTGTGTCTGCCACAAACACTGGGAATCACAAACATGAGCTGATGTGCCCTTCTGCACATGAGCATCAGGGCGACTCCTGACACCACCCAGCTTTGGAGTCAACCTTTCAGGAAAAAAATGGGATAAGGCATTGAAAAAAGGATGAGGAGGGACACACCAGAAGGATGGGATGCCATCCAGAGGGACCTGGACAAGCTCAAGAAGTGTTCCCATGGGAACATCATGAGTGGTGCTGGTGCTGCACCTGGTCTGGGACATCCCCTGGTACCAGCACAGGCTGGGCATGAGCAGCCCCAGAGCAGCCCTGCCCAGAAGGACTTGGGGTGCTGTGGGTGAGAGGCTGCACATGCCCTGCCATGGCACTCACAGCCCAGAGAGCCAAACGTGTCCTGGGCTGCATCCAGAGCCCCGTGGGCAGCAGGGCAGGGAGGGGATTCTGCCCCTCTGCTCTGCTCTGCTGAGACCCACCTGGAGCACTGCATCAGCTCTGGACTCCCAGCACAGGAGGGACAGGGACCTGCTGGAGTCAGCCCAGAGGAGGCCACCAAGATGATCAGAGGGATGGAGGATCTCTCCTATGAGGAAAGAGCTGGGATTTTTCAGACTGCAAGAGAGAGGGCTGAAAAGAATTGTGGCCTTCCAGTACCTGAAGGGAGCCTACAAGGAAGATGGAGAGATGTAGCAGTGTGATGTCATAGTTTATCTCAGGTACCCTGTCCTTTCCCAGGAGTCAATCACTTCCCCCCCTCTCCGCCCTGACCCCTTCTGGGTGCTGTCTGTCAATCCTGGCATTCCAGTGGGGCATCGAGTTCATTGGCAGAGTTCAAAAGATGTCCTGCATCCCTGGAGGTCCATTGGCCCACCCGGGTGTCTCTTGCACCTGAGACCTGCCCACCCTGTACCTGGTGGGTGGGTTCCTTACCCCTCCCCTCCCTCTCTCCCAGGGGTTAAAAGAGCCAGCAACCACACAGTTCAGTGTTCTGTTAGTAGTTGTTATGGGGTTTAGAAGACTGCCATCTGAATAAACTCTGGATCAAAACTCTAGCAGAATCCACTCCTTCCTTCACCATTCCTCTTAAAGCATCTGCGACAGAGGTAAACTGGGGCTTGTGTGTGCCTGAACTTGTCTCCAGGCCAGCTGCAGCACCCGGCTTAGCCAGAGGTGTCTCTGGGGTAAGACCACCGCAGTGCCGCCTTTCGGTCAAGCAGCAAAGGCTAGACAAGCCCGGGCAAGCCCCATCCGGACATATATTGGATTTTTTCAATAGAGAGAGACAATTTACAAGGACATGAAGTGAGAGAACAAGGGAGAATGGTTTCAAACTGAAAGAGAGTGGGTTTAGGTTTGATATCCAGAGGAGGGAGGTGAGACCCTGGCACAAGTTGCCTAGAGAAGTTGTGGATGCCCCATCCCTGGCAGTGTTCAAGGCCAGGTTGGATGGGGCTCTGAGAAATTTGCTCTAGCAGAAGGTGTCCCTGCCCCTGGAGGAGGGAATTTGGAGTGAGATGATCATTAAGGTCCCTTCCAACCCAAACCATTCTATAATACTGTGCTGCTCATTTCCAAGCTAGAAACCCCCATTTATAGCACTGGGAAGCTTTAATAGATGTCTCTAATGGGGCAGGAGACTGGTGTGCTGCCTTCACAGGCACCCAAACATGTAGTGTCTCACCAGCTTCATCCCATGACAATATTCATCAAGCCCATTTGCCATCTCGAAGCTGCAGGGCCAGGCCAGAGAGCCGTAAGCAGTTCTCCCTGACTCTGTTTGGCCATGGAAAATAATTTGTTCCCCACAGTAACTGTGATGATGAGCTCTCTCAAGGGAGTGTTTGTTTCCATGACAAACTCTCCACAGAAGAAGAAACATCAGGTACAACTCCCATCTAGTGTATCACAAGGAAATCCTGCAATGGGCAGCTAGGACTCACAGCTTTCCCAGGGAAGGAGAGCTGGTGTCATTTGTGGAGATGGGAGAATATTTCCAAATCCCCTGACAGCCTGAGGCTCCTCAGGTGGTGCCATCAGGTCAGAGATCAGGATGAACCTGACCCAAATGTTCACTGTATCCCGGTGCTCCCAAATCCCTGTGCTTCTCACTCCACAGGACAAAGCTGCCCTGGAAAGAGGATCTTACCTGGAAAACAGTGAGGAGGCTGGCATCTCTTCTGAAGAAGAGCCCAAATCTTTCCTCTCTAAACTGGAAAGATGTATCTGGCCTATCTGGTACTTCCCACAGGCCAGAGCTGCTCTGTCCTGATGGACTGGTGTGTTCTGTCTCCATCCTTGTCATGTGTCTCCAGAGCCTTGGCAGGCAGACACTGTCAGGAGGTCACCCAGCTTCTGGCCCTACAGCTCTTCCCTTGCTGTAAACAGCCACTCGTGTGATCCCCAGGCCCAGAGGGAATTTCCATCCCCTCCAATTGCTCCTAGACCATCAAACCAAACTCCAGAGCTCAGCTGCTGCCTGGCTCAGGGTTCCCCCTGTGGGCTGGTGGGTGCCTCTTCCCTTCTGACTCCCCTGAGCAAACAGTTCAGAGTGACACTCGGGGCCTCTCCCCTAGGCTGAGGGTGATGGAGGCAGCGTGATGGTCTCAACTCCTCCAGGGCTGTTGTGGCATGTTCCCATTCCAAGCTGGTCTGTCTCTGGTGGCCCAGCTGATGGGTGTCCTTGAACGAGCCCAAGGGTCCCTGCACTCTGCACTGAAGGTCCAAATCCAGATCTTAGGAACAGGGGTCCTGTACCGCCTCACCTATGGGTCTTGCCCTGACACCTTGGTTGCAGAGCAGACCCTACAAGTTGCAGGAGTCTGGGGGAGCTCAAGGTTGCCAAGATGAGATTCAGACCATAATCTCATGTATCCCACCAGTAAGTGACTGTGGTTGCAATCAGCATGGGAATTTTGTACTCCTAGAAAGACCACAAGGGCCATGACCCTAATTCCCATCTGCACAGGGCTCTGCTCCAGTGCTGAAGGTCTCTGTGAGAGTTGCCAGCATTGCAAAACAGCCTCCCTGGAGGGAGAGCAGGAAGATGTACAAACTAGCAGCAGAGGACTGTGTGCCAGTGCAGTGTTGAAAGCTTTGGGGATGTTCCCGCTCTCCCTGAATTCACCCTGTGCTCTCCCACCTCTGGAAGCAGGACTGCTGAGGGGTCCACAAACCCAGAGCTCATTCCCCTGCGAAGTTGCACACCAGCTGCCCAGAGTAAGGACATTTGCACTAAAATCCTGGGAAACCAAACTTGTCTTCCCTCCTCACTGCACAATGTAGCATCCCTTCATGATACAACAGCCAAAGCTTTGTGGCCAGAGATGGAAACTCAATGCTGGAGAGAAAATCCAGGGCAGAAGAGGCAAGGAGAAGAGTTCAGAACATCTCCTGCTGCTTCTAGATGGGCATGGACAGAGGGTATGGTTATCCATGATAACCACTGGCAGTGTTGTAGGGTTTAGAGCTCCAGATAAGGAGCTTCAAACCCCACACAGACACACACAGACACACAGACAGACACACACACACACACACACACACACAGACACACACACACACACACACACACACACACACATCCCAATTCGTCTCATGCCTCCAGAATCATGAAATGGCCCCACATGCTTTTTTGACAGCAGAATTCCCTTTGGAGCACTGCCTGTATTTCCCCTTCCGAACAGCAGGACCCCAGCAGTGCCGCATCTGCCCTTGCTGGAGGGGTGGTAGCACTCAGGAGAAGGAAATGAGGATGCAACCTTCAGCACAGCCACACCCCCACCTGGCAGCATATCCTGAACACACCTGGTGTGAGGGACTCCCTCCCTGCTGCTGCAGAAGTTGTGTGGCCTCCTCAGCTGCCTCACGCTGTGCCAGGACAGCACCAGCACCTGTAAAGGTTGGTCAGATTTGGGCAGCAGGATTTGGAGCACAATTGCAAAGGTGCTTGAAAACACACAAGACACTTCACTCTCAAAAGAGGGAGATTTGTACAGAGAGACACCCAGCCACACACCTCTGCCTGTTTCCAGCTTCTCACGAAAGTAAACTCTGTTCAGGGGACCCCAGCGTGCCACCCTCAGCCCCATGGCACTGACCCAATCTCCACCCAGTCTCTCACTAAGTGCCTTTTCACCTTCCATCCCCATGATGTTAGCTTCTCACTGCCTGGGATAATAGATCTTCCTGGAAACTAATGAAATTTCCAATTGCCCATGTATCATAGGGAACTAAAACATTAAGCATTTCTTAGGGATAATGAGCCTGAGTGGAGTGCACAGCTGAGATCGCACACAGCCGCCTTGGCAAGAGCTCTTCAAAGATAAGGGTAATGCTCCAAACATCCAAGCAGCTCTTGGAGGTCAAGTTGTTCTCCCTTCCCACTTGATGTTATCTGCCTTAGGATCTGCTGGGTCACACAGAGACTTCCAGAAAAAGTTCTGCCTTATTTAAAACATTTTGGTTTCCAGAGACATCGTGCAGCTTGGGTGAGTGCTGGGGACCAAGTTCCTCACCAGACACATGCACCATCTTTCTAGTCACTCCTGTACCCCTGTCAAATACTGGCATAACATTTTCTTCTATATCTTCTGGAAATTCCCACTGTCCTGAGACTTGGCTGGTGCCTGTCCTCATCATGTTTTGCTGAAACAGACATTTTATACATGCTAAAGAAAATGATGTGGGACATTAGAAGAGCTTGTCACAGGTGACTGCAGCCTGTCTCTGGCATTGCACCCCAAGACCTCCCTTTAAAGACCTCCCTGAAACACTGTGCTGGGTTCATCCACCTCCACCACAGTCTCTGGACTGTGAAACACTCTAGAGTGCCGGCCTTAGGCTTGCCAAGAAGACTACAGCTGGTGGACCCGCAGCCCAGGCCCACCCCAAGCCCACTGGGCAGTCAGCAGCATCCCTTGTGGGTCTCTGTGAAGGCAGCAGCACCTCCTGCCCCAAAGCAATCACAGTGGTCTGTGATCTGCACTGTGCAGGGCTAAGACTGAGCAACCCACTGGTCTCCTCCAGCTTTAAATACCAACTCATTTAAGCAGAAGCCCAAAAAAAACCCGTGAAACAAGGGGAGATGTGGTACCCACACCTTCTGTCCTCACTTTACAGCCAGGGCTCTCTTGCCCCTCCCTCCATGGATGCCAGAGCATCTGCTGGGCAAACACACTACCTGCTCCCTTCTCCCACTCCAAGGATGCCCCCATGAAGAGCTGCCCTTCCAGTCCCTTGGCACTAAACTCTACGCTGCAATTTCTGGGAAGCTTTGGATCTCACATATGTTTGTCCCACTTCCCCGGCTCACCAGCTGCCCAGCTGTTCCTTTCCATTTGAGCTAATCACAGAGATTAAGGCAAAGACCCAGCCTGGAAGGTTTGCAAACAGTTCCAGCCTGTTTCTGCAAGCAGCTTTTGCAGCCACACTCAGGCACAAAAGCACATGGGCTAATAAACACTGTGGCATCTGTGAAGGGAATTCCCAGGAAGGGGTCAGTGCTAACCCAGGCAAGTTAGCCACCAGTGTGGGGACACTGCAAACCATGGAGTGACCAGGCACATGCCCTTCAAAGGGGAAGAAAAGGGAGACAGCAAGGCTGGGGGAAAGATGCCCAGAGCTGTCAGAAAGGATTCACATCCATAACACATCTCACCAGAAGCCTAGACCCCAGTCTCCCTTGCCCCCCCAGGAGCTCTGCTTAGCTGTCCCCCCCATCCTCCTGAGCACATTAACACCCTCACTCCTCAGGAGGAGGCTGCCCACCACCCTCCAGGGCTCAGTGGAGCTAAACAGCCAGCTCAGGGCAAAGCAGAGCCTCCATCACAGTCCTTCCAGAGAGATTCCCCTGTCCTTGTGCTGCCTCCTGCCTGGAGGCAGTAGATGCTGCTTCGAGTTGTTCATTATTCAAACAACCCCAGATTTTGCAGCCTTCAAACCCCTGTGGCTCAGAGACCCCAAGCCAACACCACAGAGAAGCCATCCTGCATCCGTCCAGCTGTGTGCTGAGGCTTCTGCAGCCTCCCCCTGAGGCAAAGCCTCTGTTTCTGTCAAAGGAAACAGGCTGTCCTCTCTCTACTCACAAGCTGAGGGTTCACTCTGGACCCCCAGACCATCTGTATGTTTGCCACTCCATAAAGCAAGCAGCTTGCAGCTGGCCTCACTGTGATTGCACGGAGAAAGAAGGGAGTGCAGCCATCTGGGGTTCCTGATGGACTGCAGTATAGGATGAGCAGTAGGGAAACATGACCCCTGAGTCCTGAGGAACAGACACGAGTGTGAGTTGGAGAGGAAAGAGAACATCAGTGCTCCTGCAAGAGGGGCTTGTGGTTGAAATGTGATATTTTCCCCCCGCACGGTGCAGAGGGTCCCCCAGTATTGCTGGCTTTGGGGTGAGGGAGACATTTATTTGGGCAGTTTCCCTGTAAGAGCATGACAGTGGGATAAAATGCTCCGGCCTGATGCCCACGTGCTGTGGGGACACAGAGTGGCTGATGTGCTGACGCCAGGGCAGGAGCAGAGCTCACAACCCCTTTCCTGCCAGTGCAGGGACCCAAACAAGCCTGACAAGCTCCAGGCACGCCGGATGGGGAGGTCTGTCCTTCTCTCCTTCCTCTCCCTGCCACCAGCCCCCTCACTCTCCCCAAGGCCAGCACAACACAAGGCTGGGGGAATTTACATTTGGCCTTGATTGCAGCCATGCCAGGACCTCCCCTGCCTGCCCATGGGTAGCTCTGAAGGCCGGCAAGAGGCAGTGCTTGTGCTGCTGCTGCCACACACGAAGCTCAGGCTAAGCACAGCCGGATTTTGGCAGGGCACAAGGTGACCAGAGATCTCCATGACCCAGATGCAAGGACCCCGAGTGCCCCATCTGTGGTGTCTCAGATACAGAAGGTCCCATCCCCTCTTCAGCTCGTCCAGCTGTTCCCAGGGTGATGTCTTCCAGGCATGAGAACCCAAAGTTTTGCCGGTAATACAAACAGAACAACTTGGACTCAAAACCTGGTCAGTTCAACCAGAAACATAGCTCAGATTTAGAGGGGAGATTTTGAGACAAACAGCTTAATTAATTAAAGGAACACAATCAGAGGAAAAAACACTAGAAGTACTTGTAATTTTTTTTTTCCTATTTTTCTTATTATCTTTTTTTTTCTTTTTTTTTAAATAAGAATGTTCCTGAAAGCCATATGGGTGAAAGTTCAAAAACATGGGTTTTCCAGTCAGGAAAGCTTCCAGAGGAGCACTGAGGACCCTAAAATGGCCATGGGACATTGTGAAACCACAGCACTGATGACTGCCCTCTCCCTGAGCCATGGCAAGATAGACGACAGTTTCTTGCTAGCTGGGAGGACAAAATCATCCCAGAGAATCACAGGGACTTGATCAGATAGAGAAGCCTTTTGGATTACTAACAGTCCATGATGAGGGATGAGTAGGCAGAGGAGAGGACACAGACACAACTTCCCAACTTTGTGACCTTTGTTACCCTTAGGAACAGACAAACTGCAGTGGCCTTTCTGTTTGTCCTTTTTCCCTGATGGTTTCTCCATAGATGCAGGCCCTGGTCTGTCAGCCAAGAAACCAGGGATCACCTGTAGCTTCAGAAGACTCTTGCATTGGTTCCTCCTTTTTTACTACTGCAGAGTGATGGTGTTGTCCTGAAGTGATGCTCAGAATGCAGTGGCACCACTGTAACATCCCTGCATGTGCTGGCAAATCGTCTGCACGCTCTGAGCCAGGCCAGCTAATGCCAAGCTAAGTGCATGGGGGCAAGCAGAGCCAGGGACCATCCTCGAGGGATGGGGAAATGCAGCCACTCCATCCAGGGATGAGAGAGCTCTGCCCAAGGCTGTCCCTGCCAGCTGGCCGCGCTGCCTGGTGGCTTTGTTGTGCACATTTAATCACCTCATCCAGACTCGGCAGTTCTTTCATTAATCACTGGGAACACAGGTCCCACCAGATGCTGAGACAGCCCAGACATCTTCCTTGCCCTGTGCACCCTACCATTCCCTGATTTACAGCCTCCTTCCTCTGAGGCGTAGGCGTAACCTCATGCCCTGCTCCATTCCTGATGCAGATGTCAGCATCCCACTGCTTTTTCCCCTAGAAGGTAGTTCTGGCCGCCAGCACCCGAGCAAGTCAGGCCCCAGCCCTGCTCAGGACCCCCGGCCCCACATCACTCTCAGAGCCTTGTCCCACAGTCCTCTGCATGAGGCCAAAGCGTTTGCAAACATGTTCCAAGTAGCTCCATTAATTTCCCCTCTCCCATCTCCTTTGGAGCTGGCAGAAAAGCATGTTGGATGAGTCTGAATCCAGAAGGATATGATGGAAGTTGGCTTTCTTTCTTATCCAGCTTTTTTGCTTCCTTATGCTGTTTGGTCCTGCTTTTTCCACCAGCTCCAAGAGTCTTGTGCTCCAAGCAGGTCCTTGCCAAGGCAAATTCTTCTCCAGTCTCAGACCAGGCACCAGGGACTGGTGGTAGAGCAGGCCTGAGGTAGAGCAGGTTGTCCTCTCAAGTATCCAGCTTTCCCCTATCCCTCCTTCAGGCTCACTCTGCACAAGACCACTTCCAGTTGCTGGTCTCCCCAGTCTCCTTCCTACACCTTCAGGGACTGACAAATCCACTCAGGAACTCGCAGACCAAACAAGGTCTCAAATCCAACCTTCCATACAAAACAGTGGGATCAGAGAACCACAGAGTCACTTTGGTTGGGCCGGGTTGCACAGGATGCCCATCTGCCTCTTGACATCATCTAAGGCTGGAGATTCTTCCAGCTCTCCAGGCCCCTCTTCAAACATGCGACTGTGCCCATGGGGATGATTTTCCTGTGCTGCAAGTTAGATCTCTCTCTCTCATGTCCCCACTGTACACCTCCATTAAACGCTTGGCTCCATCTTCTCAATAATCCACCCACAGCTGTTGGGGAGCTGCTCTCGGGTCTCCCCCAAACCATCCCTTCTCACAGGGGGACAAGCCCGGTTCCCCACCCTCTCCTTTAGGGCAGGAGCTCCAGCCCAAGCTATTTTAGTGGCTTCTGCTGAACTCACTCCAGTTTATCAATGTTTCTCCAGTACTGGGGGGACTGAAACCTGAACACATTAGACAGATATGGCATAATGAGGGTAGCAAAGGAGAGCAATCACTTTCTGAGATCAGCACAAAAGAATTGAGCCCTTCTGCCTTTTACCAGCTCAGTGGCGTTGCCAAAACTATTGCTCTGGCAGCCTCAAAAGGATGGTGAGCTTCTGTGTGTTCCAAGAACCTGTGAGTGATGCCCAGCATAGCTGCAGCCCCATGTTTCAGTGTTGCCCAAAACTTCATAGGGCAAAGCAGTGGAGGATGTCTTTTCCAGACAGCAGATTCAGAAAAGAACCAGGTTTCCTGCCTCTTTGGATGTCTATGGGAATGAAGCAGCTGCAGGCTGCATTCTCCTCAGTCTCAAAAAGCCTCCAGCCTGAGGGAGCCATCAGATGAGCTTCTCACAGCCACAGGTCTCACTGGTGGCTGTGTAGATGCCCAGTCCTTGCCATGTTTTAGCTTCTTGCTTGTCTCCTTGTGCCTGCAGATTCCATCTACAGTCATTTAATATTCATTTCCTATCATGCTGAACGTCATCAGGTCCAGAGCTGGTCCCAGAGGAATACCCTGGCAGGTGTCACTTCCTCACAGATGGCTACTGGTGCCTACTGTCCCAAGCCACCTCCTGTTTCTCCCCAGCTCAGACAACCTGATGTCTTCAAACTCTCACAGGGACTCCCATGTCCATTCCTTTTTCTAGAGTACCTGGAATATCTTTTGTAGTGCAGGAAATGACCAGAAATGGTTGTAAAAAACTGTGGAATTGACAAAATAAGTTGGAAGTTATTCCGGAGACCTGTCTTGTGAGGCAGGTTGGCAAGAAGCAGTAACTAAGTGCTGTTAGGATGCTTTCTTTGTAGGGGACAATTCTGCAGACTCGTGGTCAAACGTCCAAAGGCCTACAAAGAAAGAAGCCCCATTAAAATCCATGCACACCAAAAAGAGGTGCAGTCTCCCAGCAGCAGGATGCAGGGTGTCCCCATGTCAAGGGAGAAGTCATCTCTCTCCACAAGCTTCTCCTCACAAGGATGGAGGAGGAAAAAGTGGAGAGCTAGAGAAAGGGGATCCCTTCCCATGGGATGTGTCCCTATTACCTTTTAAAAACTCATGTGGGAATTGCATTGCCTTTGCTTTACCCTGCTCATGCTTTTCCCAGAAAGAGGGAGCAGCCAGTCTTCTTTCAAGATGCCTGTAGTAAGAGCAGTATCATCTCTGTGGGCCTGACTCACATGAAGGATGTTCTGTGCTTCAGGGAACATGGATGCCTGAGCAGAGAGATACCCAGCAGAGGCCTGTCAGCCCCAGCACCTCCTGGGAGCACCAGGGAAATTCCAGTTGTAAAAGAAATAAAGACTATTGCAGCTAACATCCCTCAGCCCATTTTATAGGGCTCTTGGGTACAATTTATGCAGGCAGCTACTTTTGAAATATTTGCCCTTGGTGTGTGTCTTCTAGCATCCCCTATAGTGCCTGATAAACTGGAAAATATTTCACAGTCTTCCTTACTTCTTCCCAAACACTGAATACAGACATTGCTTGCCTTTCTTGCATAACAGCATTTTCTTTCTTTTGGGAAATAGATTTAAAAGATGAGGATGTGTTTTTGCAGTACCTCCTTATCATCATCATTGCTGTGGTCAGCCATGCATATTTCCCAGAAGCATTCACAGTTTTATACCTCTCCACTTCCCATTTGCATCTGCTCATGCCAACCAGCTCCTTTCTGGCAGGTGCTCCCCATTTTTTGCTGAGCACAACAACTAATCCATGCACCAGCACAGTCATGACCCACAACCACAGAGTAACAGTCTCTCCAGTCCAGTGGCACCTACACTGTCCAGGCCCAAGGGGCTGTGCAGCCATGCAGAGATCCCAGCGGGCAGGCAGACCCCAGCTCTGCAGGAGCTGCTCTCCCTGGGTCAGGTCTATGCTGCTCAGACTCTCAGGGGAGTGAGGCTCAGCTGCGCTTCAAGGCTGGGGGAAGGAGCAGGACAAATTTTGGAGCAGTAAGGGCAAAGGTACCTGGTATCCAGGCTGAGGCAGCAGCCCCACTGCAGCCTGAGGAAGCACTGCCATGATAGTGACCAGGCACTGGGTGGGGTAGGGATGCAGTGCAGGGCATGAGTCAGCCTCACAGGGATGCTGACGTGTGACCTGCTCTGGCTTAGCCAGGCACTTCGGACACAGGGGCCAGTCACCACCTTCAGGAATTTGGGCAGCAGCCAGTGGAACCTCTCCACGAACCACTGCACTACTCCAGAAAGGTTCACAGCTTCATCTCCAGCCTTTTTCCTGCTCTGTGCTTGCTGCTTGTCTCCTGGCTCAGCTCCAAATTTGAGAGGACCACAGGCATGGCAGTGTGAGGCTGGCTCCTGTCCTCAGCTGCACATGAGCATGCTGTGGTGGGATTGGTCTGATGGCCATGTTCCTTGGGAAGGATAAAAGCTAGTTCTGTTGCAGGTTCTGCTTTGAGAGGGGCTGGGAGGACCAGAGACAAACTAGGAGACCCTAGGCAACTTCTCCTCCATGCAGGAGAAGTATCTCACACACAATGCTGCCCAGTGATAGCCACAGCTCTCCAAGCTCCACTGCCTGGCTGGCAGCCCCGAACCTCTCAGTCCTGAAGGGCTTGGGAGGAGTCAGGACCTGCAGACAAATGGCTTTGCCTGCAGAGCCCAGCCAGCATCCTTGTGTCCCTGCCAGCCTGCTGGGAGGAAAAAGTCCAGGTTGTGGGCACTCACAGAAAGGCCACCAGCCTTCTTTGGCAGGATCAAAGCTCACCCTCTTGCCAGTTCTGCTACTGGTCCTGCTGCCCCATTGGCCAGGCTGGAAAGGGCTGGGGGGCCCATGGACAAAATGAGAGTGCACAGGGCCTCATCCTAGTGCCAAGGTAGATCCCATCTGGGCCAAGGAGGCTCCCACACACAACACCCCCCAGCTCGGGCTCTGGCTGTCACTCACAAAGCAGCAGGGGCCCTCCCAGGCAGGGGTCTTGCCTCCCCACAACCCCCCAGAAGCAGTAGCCCCCCCCCCCCTCCACAAACTGTGGCAGGGAACCTGCCAGCCACAGCAGATGGCACCTCTTCCCTTGCTAATGAGCCGGCAGGATTCAATTCCTACCTCCCATTAACACTCATTAGAGTGTCACTTGGCCATTCTTCTGTGTCTATCACATCTCTGCCGCTTTGGCTTCAAGGTGTTAATTTAGGGCCGCCTCTGGGGTGGCCACCATCCTCCCAGCTACCATCAGAAAGTTGCTGCCTCACCGTGCCCTAAACCCTGCCTTAAATGGGACTTAAGAGGAGGCAGGAGCAGATCAGCACACTGACACCCATGGAACAGATGGATAGATATGGTCTTAACCTGCAGAACAGGTCTGGCCTCAGGGTTTTCCTGTGGTGTCCCCACCCTGCCTGAAATCCCACAGCCCCACTGAGGGCACAGAGTCTCAGGAATATGCAGCCAGCCCTACCAGAGCTTGTTAGGGGACAGAAATAGGTTACTTTCTGCCACGCATAGAGATGATGTGATGCATATTCATCAGTTACAGTTGTGCGGAGATTACAACAGTCGCATAAATTGCAGGTTTAGGGATCATCAGCTGCACTCCATGACTTTTTCAGGGCTTCCTCCCTTGAAAAAGAGATGGAAATTGGAGTCGTCTCATGAAAAATAAAGGTCAGAGCTTCAAGTGATGTCTTAGAAAAATACTGTTTACTGTGCAAGCTTTGCATCCCTCAGGTGAACAATTCAATGATCAAAAGCCTCATCTTATATTTAAAATTATATTTATCAGCTATAATCACTGTCAATACATTTTTATTCTCAAAAATCAATTTACCGAACTATTCACAGATATGATGGAAACAAATTGAATTTGAAGCCCTGCCTCACAGGATCGATGCTAAGCAGGTCGCTGCATCTGTTTACAAAGGGAAAATATTTTTTCATGCAGCTGCCTTTGAGCATAGTAAAGCCCGGGGAGCTTAAAAGCTTTGAAAAGTGGAGCGGATTTGGGGATTGATGCTCTGCAATCACCCATGAAGACAGGAGCTTGGGGCAAAGCTGTCCCAGGGCATCCACTACTGCCCTTGATTCCCTGCTAAAGGAGGCTTGCCACCTCCAGAGCCACTTGTCACAAGCCTGCCCATGCCACTGGCTTGAAAGTCTGCCCCAGCCACTTGTCACCAGCCCACCCACGTCACTGTCTCTCTAGTGTGTGCCTCCTTGCCAGCCTTGCCACGTGATGCTGGATCCCTCTGAAGTGTTGACAGCATGGTAATGGCTTCACCCAGCAGTGAAACCACTCCCACAAAACACAACACTCAGTGCAGAGATACCTGTGATAACCCCCAAAGTAATTCGTGTTCCTCACAACCACAGGGTATTAAGTTGACTCTGTGGGGCAAATGTGCTGATCCATGACAGATGGGTCTCATCTGAAACACTGAATTTTCGACACAGTCAGAAGGAAAAAGGACTGAGAAAACATTGATGTGAGCACTTCCTGTGCAACACACTCTGGGCAGTCAGCACCTGGCAAGTACTGATTCCTCAAAGAGGAATCTGCTGCCTGCTTCCTCAAAGAGCTCCAGCACTGTCAGCTGCACGTAGCAATGGTCAGCCAAGCTGCTGACCACTCACTTTTTCACACTTTCAACTACAGCTGAAGCAGTTTTCGATCCTGAATGCAGTGCAGCAGATGATGTATTACTGTTTTCAGTTGGAGAGTGCACAGCAACTCAGAGCAACTGGAAGCGTTTCAGTGTTCTTATGTTTGAGGTATTTGTTATCACTGAAAAAAACCTCCAGGTTCTTCACAGCCAAATTTTTCATTAATTTTTCATCCAAAAGACAAGTTAATATCCTAGTGCAAAGATCCTTGTTTCTCCAAAATGTATCATTTGAACTACATGGAACTTAGGAAATACCACGCATTTCCCAAGCGGGTGCTCCAAGTGCCTTGGGATAACACTGCAGTTCCTTTATTGCTCCTGCAGTAACCCCTGTATCATCGTCTGTATTTTCACCTCCCGGTATCAACAGAAGAAGCTGGGGGAGAGCCACTCCTAACAGCAATTCAAGAATAGCTTCTGACATCTGTGCATACCCCCAGGGCCAAGGAGCAGGGATAATAACTTCCCTCACTCTGCTGGACACTCTCCTCCTAATGTAGTCCAGGATGTGGTTTCCCTTTTCCACGACAAGAGTGCTCTCTTGGCTCTCGTTCAGCCCCGTGTCCATGATAACACACAGGTCTTTCCCACTGCTGCTGCTGCTTCATGCTCTGCTCCCTGCCTGGGCTCACTGCACCTCAGGGCTGCACTTTGCATAGCTCTTGATGAATTTCAGGGTCTTGGTGTTCACATTTATCTAATCCCTTCACACTGAGGCTGTGTCAGGTGTCAGGCCCCCTTGTCGAGTGGCACCTGAGGCTTGGCTGAAGGTTCATCCCCTGCGGGTGCCCCCATTGCTGATGGAAAGCCCTGTGTCAGCCTCCAGGTGCTTCAGTCATTACTGGCCACCCACCAGTCTTCGAGCAGTTGGTGGTGACACTTGGAGGCCAGCACAGCTTTCCCTGGGTAATCCTTGCTTGCCCTTTGCACACTGAGAAATCTTTTCTGAGATTTCTGCCCTGCAATGGGTCTTACAGCAATTCCCACTTCCTGTACTGATCCTCACCAAGCCACATGTCTCTCTCCCCCAGAGAGCACAGAGCCCTTTGACTCCAGCACGGATAATCCCCACCCCCCCCAGCCCTCCCCCTGAACCCATATTGCAGCAGAAATCACAGAAGGTGGGGTCAGAGACCACACAATGTCTCTGTGCACCCTCTGCTCTGGCTGAGCCCAGGCAGTATGTCCCAGGCAGACAGCAACACCCTAAAATCTCCTTCAGGATGATCTATCTCCAGAACAGAATAAAGATTTGGGTGATCCAGCTGCGACATTTCCGCACACGCTGGAGCTTTGCATCCCAAAAGCAGCCTCAGCTAGTTTTATACAAAGACGTTAACGAAATTCAGGATATCTTGGTTTTGAAAGCACTGCATAATTGCAAGCTGTTATTGTCTGAAACCGCATTTGCAAGATGCAGTCTCAACAGCCAGGCAGCTTGGGGAAAAGAAGCACTTGTTCAGTGTGGGAGAAGCTCCTGCAGAGGGTACAATACCCTTGCCAAGCATTCACAGGCCTTCAGCTGCCCAAGCACCACAATTTTCAAGCAGAAGCTTGTGGACAACATCCTACTCAAATTACCCCCAGCTCTTGCCCTAAACTCAGCTAACAGCTTTTCTGTTCCATTCTTTGGTATGCCATACAGAAGCCTTCACCACACCCTCAGCATCAGGTAACAAAGCCAGTGTTTTTTTGCAAAGGGCAAGTCCACAAGGCCCCCACTCTGAATCACAACACCCAGAAAGCTCTGGCAAAGCCTTCACGCATGCATTTCAAAACCCTCCCATAGCACTGCTGCAGACTGAGCCATGCAGGCACATGTGACTCCTTCTTGACTCCTTTCCCTCATCTGCCTTGAAAAGCAGAGACAAGACTGGGAAATGCTGGATTTGATTGGGCCTTGGCAAAGCCACAAGGGTGAGCATTGCTTCAGGCATAGGATTCAGTGAGGGACTAGAGCACCCCAGGAAGGGTATGGCTGGGTTTTGTCTTTAGCTTTGTTGTTACATTTCATCCAAAAAGATCAGCTGCTTTGGGCAGGATCCTGCATCTCCTCAAGCTCTGATCAATGGCTCAGCAAGGGTTCGAGGGACAAGTTCAGTCTTTCCCTGCAGGACATCCCTCAGTCAGGAGAGGTGGCCACATGCTCTCCCTATCACTGCCCTGTCAGAAGCAGAAAATCCATGCATATCTCTTCCCTCAGTCTTGTCTTCACTCATCCCAACTTTGGAGGACTTGTTAGGTCATACAAAACTTAGGCTGTGCCTTCTTGATATCACTTGGACTTGGGAACCAGATTTTGCAGTGCATCCATTTTTTGTGATGCATGGGACAGTCCTGTTTAGAACCTGGCCACAGACAGACAATCTGGTATTTGTGGCCAAAGAGCCTGGCTGCAGTTCGGGGCATTCCTCCTATGGCCTGTGGGTGAGTGTGGGCAGGAATTTCTGGAGTGTCCCAGGTCCTCCAGGATCCCTGAGGGATGGGGATATCTCAGAGTCAGACAACATCCCTGCCAAATGATGCAGTGGATGCTGCAAGTCTGCTCGTGTTCAACAGGAGGTCAGGGTATGGGGGAGACACCCTCTGCTAAACACAGACAACTGAAAACTCACATAGTGGCCAGCACGCCCTGCCCCTGGCCACCAGTAACCAGAGAGGAGAGTGGCTGGGCTGGTGGCCAGGTATGGCTTTGCATGGCCTGGCAGCATCATTGTTAACTGGGCTCTGCCCCGGCCTGCCGAGAGTGCACATTTGCCTGCAGAGCTGTGTTTCCAGAACACTCCTTGCAATTACATGCCCTGCCACAGTTATTAATATTTATTAGGCTCAATTATTCATGGCCTCTTTAGGATCCTGTTGTTTAAGTCCAGCTTGAGATCTCCAGGCTAGCAATCACAAAAGTTGCTTTCCAGAGGAATTACAGTAAATCAAACCATTGGAAATGTTGCAAGCAGATGTAAAACTCACAGGCAGAGCTGTCCAGAAAAGAGCCTCATGTCCAGCACTCAGAGGCCCATGTGTTACATATGAGCTTCCTGGGGTGGGATGCAGGGTCGTGGGACACCACATTCCTTCTCCCTGCCACCTGCACAGCGGTCACACTGACCATCTCCTCCTGAATCTACAGGGGATTACAGCCCAAGAATAATGGCTTGGAGGCTTTTCCCTGTCAAAAGGACACATGGTGAGAATGGAGAACAAAGCACAGTGTTTGTGACAAAGCAGGCAGCACCTAGGAGGCTGCAGCTTGTCCTGGTGGCTGTGGCACAACTGTGACCAGGGAAGTCCTTGTCCCTGCTCCTGACTGATGTTTGGTCCATAGTCGGGAAGCCACGGGCAGGGTGCAGGATCCAGGAGGGATTCACCAGGCTATCCTGCCCAGCAAGCATAACCCATGGCACAGGGAATCCCACTGAGACCCCCCCAGATTGCTCCATCCATGGAGCTAGCAGTACCCACACAGCTCTGAGAGGGAGGATTTGCCTTCCTGCCCTGTTGATGTCCAGATTTGCACTGTGGCCAGGTCTGGGTGAGCCCCAGAACCCAGCACTGAGCACACCAGCCCCTGAGGGTGTACAGGAGGAGGCAGGGGTCTGCCCACACAGCATCTCCAGCAGATGAGAGCTTCCAGGGCTGCACTCTGTCAGTAGAAAGCCATCTGGGCCACTCAGAGGTGCTCAGCAAGGCTGATAAGCTAACTGGGATGGCCAAGCTGTCTCAGGCTGCTTGCAAAGCCCGAGGCAGTGCAGGCAATCCCAGAGCTCGCCCTGCAAAGCCTGGGCTGCACTCCTGCTGCTGACCTCTGCATCTGCTCCAGCCTGAGGCTCACAGGAGCCATCCCACAAACCATGGCCATTTCAGTAGCCCTTGTCATCGCAGAAATAACAGGTGGGACAGGAAACTTGGAGGGGATCCACAGGCCACAGGGTCTCCAGGCCATTGGGCATGGCACAGGCCTCTGAAACCCTTGTGATGAGTATGAGGAGACAGTTTCTGGTGGTTCTGGCTGTTGGGGCATGTGAAGATTGCATAGACACCTGGGAGAGGAAGGAGAGAACTCATTCCAGAGAAACAGACTTCTTCCAACTCCCTCCCTCCACAAGCACTGGTCTCCAGAGAGCTGGGGCCTCTGATGAGCAAAGCATGGCAGGGAGGAGGTGTATGGCCAGGAGGGAGCAGGGTGCATCGGGTCTTCTCCAGAGACCAGGAAACTCCTGAGGAGCAGCCTTGCCCACGGTGATTGACAGCTGAGCCACATGGCCAGCGTGAAGGGATGGAGTGACTTGCTCAGCACAGAGGAGGAGGAACAGAGGCGCTTCAAGGGAAGCAGTCGTACATGTTGCAGACTTAGCAATGAAAAGGGAAAAGGGACTGTCTGCCTCTGCTTCACAGCCAGGGCCATGGCCCTGTGCCACCAGGCTCACATGACACTCAGGTGGGTGTCAGAGTCCAGCCAGGGGATGCTGTGGGGAAGAGGAATAGGACAGAGGCAATCAGATGCCAGAGCAAGGCCCATCCCAAGGAACAGGATGCCAAAAGGGCCACATGTCACCCTCAAAAACTTGGTTTCCTTGTAATGTCATCGTTTCCGTGACCTGCCCTGCCTCCTTACCATCTCCCCTGTGTAACTGCAGCAGCTGATGTCTCCTGTTCATGCCATACCTCTCCTTTGCCCAAAATCTGCAGCTAACTAAAATCTGCTCTGCTCTGGGCTGTAGCACGGCTCAGAGTATAAAATTTTGATCTGTTAAATGGGCTTTCAGAGGAAGCTGGATGAACTGGAGAAGGAACACACATCCGCCTCCATTTCCCCTCCTGGGGCAGTTCCCTTGCCTGCATCATGCAGGCCACTGCTGAGACACTGCAGCAGGGCTGGCAGGCAAAGGGCTCATGCCATACCAGTGCTGGCATGAAAAAGCAGCCCAGAGCCTGCTTTGCAGGGCTGGAAAAGCTGAAAGGGCTGATCCAGCTCAGAGATAGATCAAGCAGGGCAAAGATGTGGATTGGGAAGAAGAGAGGAGGGACAGGGTCACAGCCAGAGAGCAAGGTAGACAATAAACCCAGCTCCAGAAAGCAGGACAGGCACTAGCCAGCTGAGGGCAGTGCTCCTGGGAGTGGGGGTCCTGCTCTTTACCCTGGGATGACAGTAGGCTGGGGACAAAGAGGGGGACAGGCCCTCTGAGCTGTAAGGTCTGCCCCACATCACAGTCCAAGCCACCTTTTTTAACCTCCTACACCGAGCCATTCCACCAGCTGCCTTCACCACAAGCCCAGCCAACTTTGGGGGTGATAAGCACCCAGAACCAGCACCCACAACTCATCCATCATCCTACTCAGGGTCCTGGGCACCCTCATCTCCCAGCCCTCCCCTCACCTTGCTGAAGGAATCAATATAATCCCATCCCCAGTAGTGCCCCAGACAGTCTCCAGCAGGCAGGGGCATTTTTTTGTTCCCCAAAAAGCCTCCGAGTCCCAGCAAGAGCTGTTTTAATCAGAGCTTTCTGCCCTGCAGGACTCAGCGTGGGGTAGTGAAAAAGGCACAGGCACAGCCCTTTTACTCTCTCCCCTCCCTTCAACCCTCTGTTTGGCTTCCTCTTCTCTTTTAATTCACACCCCCCACTCCCCCCTCCACATTTCAAGCCTGCTTGGTAAATGTTTGAAAGTGAAGCTGATGTGGTTGGTATGGCAACACCAGGCTGGGGCCCTTGCCTGAAACCCCAAACACACAATTAGCTGATTAAGAGGAGAGGCAGTGGCGTGCTGGGGCTCTGATGCTCTGCGGGGCTGTTCCAAATTACCCCATCAGGGGTGCTTGGAGGTTCCCAAGAGGGAAGACAGGGAGCGTGCACAGCCCCTCACATGGGTAAAGGTTTTCCAGGCTTGGAGAGGGAGCTTTTTCAGGAAGCCAGTCTGTAGCATGCTGCAGTATGGGAACAGGGCTGATAGAGATGCCAAAAGCAATGTGGAGCCTGCTGGACCACTTGCAAGCACCATGTCCCTGTCCAGATTGCAGCATGCAGAAATCTGGGATTACTGCAGGTCACACCAGGTCCCATCTGCGTCTTAGAACAGGACCCAGCTGTGCCCCAGGGGGCTTCAATGGCCAGATCCAGCACTCACAGCTCTCAGCTAAGAGGAGAAGATAGGAAAGGAACTGTGTGAGAGGAGAAGGAAAAGAGAGGGAGAGCCACTCTCCTCTAGAGCCAGATGGGCTCTGCCTCCAGCCCTGAGGGCTGCCTGCTTGTCCCCAGCTCCCTAAACATATCATGGTGCCCTTGCCAGCAGGGCAGAGGTATTTGGATTGACTCCTCTCCTCTCCTCTCCTCTCCTCTCCTCTCCTCTCCTCTCCTCTCCTCTCCTCTCCTCTCCTCTCCTCTCCTCTCCCTCTCCCTCTCCCTCTCCCTCTCCCTCTCCCTCTCCCTCTCCCTCTCCCTCTCCCTCTCCCTCTCCCTCTCCCTCTCCCTCTCCCTCTCCCTCTCCCTCTCCCTCTCCCTCTCCCTCTCCCTCTCCCTCTCCTTCTCCCTCTCCTCTGACACAGCTTCATTGCTCACAGAGTGGCTCAGGAAGGCAGCAATCATCCCACTGACAGCCCTGGTTAATGAAGTCGGCCTTCATTAGGCGTTTCCGTTCCACTTGAAAGCTCCTCTGTGAGGATGCTGCACCGGCCCGTGACAGAGATGGAGGATGTGGGGATGGCTGACGCTGCAGGGTGACAGCCAGGCTGCCGGCCAGGCAGCAGGAAGGGCTGGCATTCCTGTGGGGCTTGTGCATGTCCTGCAAGTGCTGTGGAGTTACAAACCCACACCCTGCACCCACCCACAGCCCAAACCCTGCAGTCCCCCCACTAACATGGCCTCGATCCTTCTCCCCATTCCCAGGGGCCATCCTGCTCTCCAGAGCCCATCAGTGTCCTGGGGGACAAGTCCCTATTTGACTACACCCATGTCTCTGCTTAGGAAGGAGGGTCCCTGGAGACTTGTGGTGTCAGACTCAACTTTTCTGGGACTCAGAGGTGGAGCAGAGGGGATAAGTGTGAGGGATGCCCAGTGTCTGGGAGCTGGCTGGAGTGGTCCTGTGAAGAGGGTCATTTAGCTGATGCCTGCAAGAGTACTCCTAGATTAGAGAGCTCTAAATTGCTCAGCTATTATCTGTCCAGCAGGAGCACCCTCATCTCATCAGGGCCATGCTTGGCAAGCCTCCAGCTGCAGGAACAGGATCGAAAGACCCATTACTCCCTGCCCCAGCTGCTCTGCAGGGACCTGCCACTCCAAGGAAGGGCATCCCAGGATAAGTACAAGCTTGGGGAACACCTCCCTGCAGATCAAAGTCCTGGAGTATGTCCTCTGGGCAAGATGGGCTGCTGCCTTCCTCCCATCTTCTTCATGTCACTGCTTTCCTCACCCCTGAACCTTCCCCCCAGCTCTTCATGGGGCATTTTAGCACTCAGACATTGTCAGACCACATCTTTTCTTTCTACTCCCTACCCAGGTCTGAACAGTTTTTCCCACCAGCTTTTCTCCCTTACTGTGGGGATGGAGGCAGCTTATGGACGAGCAATGTGGGCAAATGATTGCACAAGGGAACAGGGTACTGAGCACCTCAGACTCTTTCCAAGGCTCCTCAGAGCCCTGTCCTGTAGGATAAGGGAACACCCAAACTGTGACTGCAGGAATATAGCATGGAGCAGAGAATAGCATGCAGCTCTGGAAATAGACAAGTGAAAGGATAGATGGGCTGGATCTGGGCTGGATCTTCTCCTTCCAGTAGCTGGAGAAGCTGGTAGGGTGCATTGCCTGCTCAGAGATGCATGTCCAGTGGATTTGGGGCTGCTATGGCTCAGCCCAGCAGATGTGGAGTTCTGGCAGTGAGGTAGGAGTGGCAGCAGACACAGAAGAGGATGAGAAGGAAACAGCACTCCACTCTGTACCAGGTCAGGGCCCTGGAAGGAGCTAAAAACACCCTGGGAAGCACAAGGTGTTCATGCTCCAGGAGAGGTTGTTGGATGAGGCTGGAGTGGGACCTCAGACTAAATCTGTGGCTGGACAAAGGAGGGGTTCCTCCTACCCACACAAAGTGGTGCCTGGCCATACCACAGCTGGAATTCAGCTGTGAATCCAGACAGACCTCGATTGCAAACTCTCCCTCCCCATTCCTGTGTGACTGACAATAGACAGGTTCTACTCCAGGCTTTTATGTTGGGGGATTTTTGAGTACTACAAAAGCTGTTGGGGGGATTGGGGGAAGGCGCAGCAAAACCGGCCCTTGCACCCTGTCTTGTAAACAGGGCTGCTCAGCAATGATGTCCAGCAAGAGCTCTGCATTCTGAGATGGGAGGGAAAAGCTCAGAGCACAAAAGCTCCGTGCCACAGCCGCGAGGCACACAGCCAGCATCCACGGTGTCTTAACCTACTTTGGGTTTGCTACTCTCTGGCTGCTGATGGGGGCCAAAGGAGGGGCTGCACCTGTGTTGGGCACCATCTGGCAGCTCCTGCTTAGGGCACTCTGGCTACTGAGGGAGGGGAAAAGCCAGGATGATTCTTGTCCCCATCACCATCCCAAAAAACACAACAGGATGAATGCAGGGAGCAGGAGCCATGGAGCAGTTACCACCCCATCATCAATTTGCAGTGGCAATGGCACTGCAGCCTCACACACACACACCTGGCAAGGGGGGAACATGAGTGGGGACAGGACTGGGAGAGGGAACGTCAGAGCAGCCTAGGATCCTCTAGGATCAAGCTCCCCAAGGGAAGTTGTTTTAAACCTTTAGGGTAGTTGGCACAGGGCTACAGCTCTCCTCCACTCTTGGGTTTGAGCTGCAGGGAGCTGGAGGCTGTGGGCATCGATGGCTGAGCTGTCAGGGTGTGGCACCACACAGGGACAGCTGCATCAATGCACGGAGTGAAAGGCAGTGTCAATGATCTGGCCTTGATGTGGGAACATGATGGACAGCCATCAGCCTCCTGCACAGCCCTTGATGACCAAGAGAGTGATGGATGGCCATCAATGAGCCATCCAATGAGCCTGTGTGAATGTCCAGGGGCAGGGATGGACAACTGTCAGTGGACATGAAGGACAGCCATCAGCAGGTGGCCTTGAGAGGTGCTGTCTGCAGCCAGCACCGGGAGGTTTCCTGTTTGGTTGCCAGTGGAGAGCAGGATCATGTCTGTAACTGGGACCAGCTCCATGCGTAAGATCCTGAGCTCCTTTCCCTGCATGGACCCCACACATATGGGGGGCACAGGCTGCTGTGCAGGGAGCCAGGCATGGTCTGCCTTGCTCACCGTTTATTCCAGGTGATGGGCGATGCTCTGCCATTCTCTGCCTGCAGTCTGACACGGCAGCCCTTCAGGCAGCCAGTTTTTATCCAATTTCACGCTGATTTTGGTATCATACTTCCCTCCTGAAACAGCTGCCATGAGGGGAGTCGATGCCTCTCCGAACCCTCCCTGCAGCGCATCAACACTATTATCTCCATCAGCCAAACTTGCAATCTCCTGAAAAAAGATATCTCGCTATTTTGACAAGTTCTCTTTTCCATCACCCCCCGCTGGCTGGCAGGAACGCCGGCTCGCGCAGGCGCGCCAGGGCTGCCGTTCCTGCCAAAACTTCGGGACCCCCTCCCTCCCCATCGCAGGGCAGCCCCCCGGGCCGTGTCCCCCCGGGGGCGGTGGCAGCTGCGGGCCCGGGGGCCGGGCAGGCGGCGGGGCAGCGCTCGGCGCTCCCGGCGCTGCAGGAGCCGCCGCAGATGGCGAGCCCACACGCCGCGGCGCCGCAGCAGCCAGTGACCTACACGCGGGCGTCATGCGAGATTTTGGAGCGGGGAGAGGAGCTGACGAAAATGCACATTCCCGCTGCAGCTCAGCTCTCACCTCCGCCCCTGCAGCCCTCCTCCAGCAGACCGGCGCTGCCGGCTCCCTGTCAGGAGCTTCCCCAGCCTGTTGCCGGTTGTGCCGCTCCAGTGAGCAGCCAACCACGCCGTGGCTTTTCGGAGAGGACAGGGGACTGTGTCCTCCTCCTCCCCAAAGGGTGCGAGACGATCCTTAATCTGGCACAGGATGTCCTTGCAGAAGCGGATCTGGCACGTAGCTCTCATTTTGGGGGACAGCGCACCTGCCTGCAGCAGGATCCCCAAGGCCTTTGGCGGCTAGAGCAAGAGCGGGGCTGGAGCTCCTCCTTGCCTCTGCTTTTCCAGGAATCACTGCACTCGGCCCTGGGACTGCCCTTCCCACAGAGGCACTAAAAGCTTTTACAGCCTGCCCGCACACTCCTCTCCTGTCCTCTGGGGCCAAGGTTTGTCTGTGAAGATGTTTCCTGCTGGCCTCCCTTACAGCTGGCATCCACTTTCTCCACCGCACGGCCATCCCAACACCTTTCCACCATGCTCCCCGGGCTAAATAATGCAAAAAGTGATTCACCATAAGGGAAAGCATTCCTGAGGAAGGACGAAGCACAGAGAGGCACCTTGGGCCAGGGCAGGGCACCCAGAGGCTGCATTAAGGCTCCTGCAGCTTATGGAGTGAAGCAAAACAGCACCTGACAGCCACAAGCAGAAAACAGATAAATCCTGCCTCCAGCCTGGCTCTGGGCATCCCCAGCCATGAGAAAGAGAGCAATGGACTGGTTCAGATTGCAGCACAGCACCCAGATGCTGCCTTTCCCAGCCTCTGGATCTGTTTGCAGGTGACATGAGCTGCAGATGGTCTCAGCTGGCTCCCAGGTGAGCCATGGGAAGGGTCCATTATGACAATATGGGTATTGTGGGGTCAGTGTCAGTGCCCATAAGTCTATAGAGGGCTGGCACAGGGTGTGGAATAGCAGCCCAGGGTCAAGAACCATTCTGGCACCAACATGTGGCACAAGCATGTAGAACCTGGTCGCCCCAGGCTGCCCTGTTCCAGTGATCTGTTCCTGGGGATGCAGAGCATTCCAGGGCTGTTGCATACCACATCCACCACAGTTTTGGGGTTTTTTTAGGGGGGGGTGTAGAAGACCTCAGGGACGGTGCTTCCCATCTTCCAGAAACAAGGAAGCTTCAGTCATCAAATGGTTCTTAATCCCAGGTCTCCCACTCCATGCTCCCCATGCTCTCGGTATGGGAAAGGTGACATCCCTACCTCTCCACTGCTGCTCACTGCTGTGCACACATCCACTGTTCTGTGGGGCTGGCAGATCTGGAGCCTGATAAGACCTGCCAGTGGAGGGCACAGGGGCTGGCAGGGCTAGGATGCCAGGGAGGGATGAGGGGTTCCCCCCAGGCAGTATCCTGGGAACAGGAACAGTGCAGTGGGGCTGAGCAGAGCTTCCCTATGTCTGAGTCAGAACAGCACCTGCCGTGCCCAGCCTGGCCAAGGAGGAGGGCAGCCCTGCAGCATCCCCACCGCCCCTCTGCTCTCGCCTTCAGTGTGTATCCCAAGCCTGGATGGACGCTGCTCCTAGAAGGGCTCAGAGTCTGTTTCACCCTAAAGCATCCTCATGTACACCTGTCTACTCCCGGAGGGGAAAGTGCAGCCCCTTACCAGTGGCACCCCCTTCCAGTAAGGTGTAAGGGGGCTGAGAGACCATCTCTGCCAAGCTGATGTAGTGCAGCTGGGGATGCATGTGGACTGGATACTCTGCCTTCAGAGGTGCTACATTAGAGCTGTGCCTTTTTTCCCCACCAGCATCCTCTCTTCTGCCCCATCACCTCCGTCCAAGCCCCTGTAAGCCCCCAGCCCTGCTGCTGCCCTGTGGTATCCACCCAGGTGATATAACAAGTCATGGGGACTAGAAGAACAAAAACCCTGTGTTTTTGCATTGAACTGGGCACACAGGGCTGCATGTAGCCAGCCACCACTGTGCCCCTGCTGCACCATAGTGTGGGAAGGACAGCCTGCCTACAACACTGACCAGCAGACATTGGGTTAAAGCAGGTGCAGGTAGCCTGTGACTGAGGCACTGGTCTGGGGAAGACCCCACAGCGGGGGCAGATGAGACCTTTGCTCATCCTTGGATGCAGTCCCACCTCTGTAATCCTTGAGGTTTTTTCTGAGAAAGGCGGTTCAACCCAGGGGGCCAAAGGAGATGCAGGGAAAGCTTTTATTGGTATCTTCCAGCACACGTCAGCCCGGTTAAAAAAAATCTCCGTTTCTCAGAGAGCTTTTTAACACGGCTCAGGCAGCAATTGGTACAGGGACAGCA
Source organism: Haemorhous mexicanus (assembly GCF_027477595.1). Lineage (NCBI taxonomy): Eukaryota > Metazoa > Chordata > Aves > Passeriformes > Fringillidae > Haemorhous > Haemorhous mexicanus. The sequence goes on along the minus strand of NC_082381.1, from coordinate 80,843,979 downwards.
AACCAGGCTGCATCTGCTCAGCCCCAGTCACAAGCTCCCTGCTTCCTCTGAGTGTGTGTGTGTGTGTGTGTGTGTGTGTGTGTGTGTGTGTGTGTGTGTATGTGCGTGCGCTAGACACAGGCATCCGCTCCCAGCATCTCGCTGCCTCCTGCATCCTCCGGCAGCAAGTGCAGGGCTCTGGCTTCCCGGGTACCACCCTCGCCGCTCCATCCATCCCCTGACAGGCATTTGCCCGCGAGGCACGGCATGCGGTGAGCACCCGCGGGCGCAGAGGGGCTCCTGGCCAGAGGCAGCGGCGATGGACATCGTGTGGACTGCTGTCTAGGGCTCGTGTTCCCAGACCGACCCCGATCCTGGTAAGTGGGGTTTTTTTGCATTATAGGCGCTTTGCTGGGTGCGTAGCATGGGCTGTCCACACATTGTGTCACCCTTCCGTGAGTTCCCCCACTGCCCCCGGGATCCTGGTGCCAGGGACTAGAGCTCCTGGGATGGGATGCCTGGGAATGGGGATGAAGATGGGTTGAGAGGGTCCTGCCCAGGCATCGGGGTCCTCATGTGGGTACTGGGGAGAGGGGCTGGGGAGGGAGAAGAGAAGGAGAAGTGCAGAGCTGGGCAGGAGCTGTGTCTGCTGCAGAGGAAGGGACTCTGCTGTCACGGCATTTTCATCCCCCTCTGGGAGATGAAAGAGTGCGACACACCTATAAAATCTGTCATAGCGCAGCAGGATGGGCAACCTGATCCAGCAGGGAGAACAGCCACTGGCTTGGTGTCCCCACGACTGGGACACAGCACCCCCCCCACCCAACATCCCCACTGGACTCCCACAGTCCTGCAGAGGGTGGAAGGAACCATCAGCCACGGACCTCTCTGCCCCATGGCAAATAGATCATCTCACAGCAGCAGTTCTAGCAGTTCCACAGTTCTGGCATATGCTGTCTGTCTGGGAGAGGGGACAAGAGGATGCTGGCAGACCCCCGTGGCCGTCTGCAACCAGCTCAAGGAGGTGGAATGCGATGTCCCCTAAGCAGAGCCTGCTGCCTTTGCAGCCTGGTCCCCCTCACCCCAGGCAGGCAGCAATTGGCAGGGTGTGCAGAGATGTGCAAGAGCCATGGTAGAGCCATGGCGCTCCTCACAGCCCTGCTTCATGCCCTTCAGACTAAGACCTAGGACCAGGCTGCCATAGGCTCTGAAGTCCCAGGGTTTTCCCCTCTGTTTGTACCCAACCCCTCTGTCCCCAGGGCCCCTAATGCTGCTCTAAGTAAGGCACAGCCCTGCAGGGCAAAAGACTCAGCAGCCTGGAGAGGGCAGGGAGGAGGCCTGACCCCCTGGCAGCCTGTGGGGACCAGGCACATCCTTCCCCCACCCCCGATCAGGGAGCCAGCTCCTGGCATATGAGGGGGTTCTGTTCCATGCACACCCCTGATGCATCTCCCTGAGAGTGGGTGCCTGCCCAAGGGTGCACCATCCCAAGCACTGCTGACCCTCATTTGCTGGGAGGGCCTTTCACCGAGGACACACTGTGAGGCAGGTAACAGTCAGTCCTACAGACCCTGTGGCTCCACACCCCCATCTCCCCAGGCCACCACTGCATACCACAATAGCTCACCCTGCACCCACAGCCCCCAAGAAGCACCCATCCCACACCCCCAGCTGCCACAGACAGCACCCCATTCCCACAGCTGCTGCAACATCCCTGCACCCAAAGCCACCACCCACCCCACAGCCCACAGCCTCTGCAACACCCTCCATGGGCCATAACACTTGCCCCGCACTGCCAGCCACGCCGTGGCACGTTCATCCCGAAGCACATCCACCCCTCACACCTCATCCACCCTGTGACACATCCAGTCCTAACAAACACAGCCCCCCTGCGCCGCTCCCGACGCATCCCTCCTGCGCTCCCAGCCGCCACGCCGCCCCAGCTGCGCCGCATACACCCACCTGTGTGTCACCCGCCACCACCACCCACCACTAACCTGGCACCCCCTAACCCCAGCACAAGCCATGTGTGCTCTGCCATAGGAAAGAGGTTTTGCAGCCATGCAAAATCCAGGGACTACTGATTCTGTTTGCATCTGGATGTTCTGTCTTGTTTCCTTCTTCCGGGGTGCCTCCCTGCTAGCCACCAGCTCTCTCCCCATTCGCACCTAACACAGGCTTAATTCTCACTCCAGCTGCACCAGCCTTGCTTCCATGCCTCAGTTTCTCCCATGCAGAGAGGAGCATGAAGCTGAGAAAGATGTGTCCCTGGGTACTAAGAGGATGAAGCGCTTTCTGGCTCAGTGTTTTGCTGAAGGAATGAAGCAGTGAGGAGCAAATCCAAAAGAGAAGAGTAAGGGGAACAGGTGTCGCCCAAGGTTCAGGGCAGGGGTGCAGGGGGCTGGGGGCAAGGGAAGGGAAGGGGTTGGGAAGTTTCCCACCACCCACTGTGACAGCCCCCGGTGCTGGCAGGGCTCAGTGGAGCCGGGTGTTTGAAGGCAGCTCCCGCCTGTGCCCAGATTTAGCTCCTCTGTGGGGGCGACCTAAAAATAGCCCCACCGTGCAGCCTGGCAGCAAGGTCGGGGCCCCCGCACCTCTTAGGTCACAGTGTGACAGGTGGTGGTTCTGTTTGCCTCGGGGGGTGGACACAAATAGCACTGGAGACACCTTCCCCCAAGGACATGTGGGGACGTAGGGGCTGCTCGGGTTTCTGGGCTGCTATGAGGCAAGACTGCCCCTGGTCCTCCCTCCCCAGGAGAAGGGGGACTCCCAAAGTCTGGCAGGCCCCCAAGTCATCCCAGGTTCTATGTGAAGGTGAAGTCCCACCCCACAAAGCCAGGTGAGGCAGAGCATGGAGCACAGGCAAAAAAGGGTCAGGACAGTGCAGAGCAAGTTTGGGGTATCTGGGGAGCAATGGGCCTGTGGAAAGGCAGTGGAGTCTGGAGACTGAGTTCAGGGTGAAGCCATTCAGCCCTGGCTGTGCAGGCAAGGTCCAGCTCTGCAGCACTAGCAGGGGCAGGGAGGCAAGTGTAGCTGAGAATAGACACAAGTCGTGACAGAAGTGACACTGTCCAGGCTCCAGGCACACAGGGGACAGCAGCAGAAGGCACTCAGTGTAGGCTTGAGAGAGGACAGGAAACAGGGAGGTGGGCTGAGATCTTGCAGCAGCAGTGCAGTGCAGGTGGGTGACTGTGAACACATGTGCTCATCTCTGGCACAGGAGAGCCAGATTTGGGGGGGAATACAGCAAGTCCACACACCAGCCAGCCTTCTATTGCCCAGGCTGCCCCACTGCACTGCAGGGTAGCTGGGGTTGGGGCACCCAGAGCTCAGCAGCATTGTAGGGAGAAGCTGCCAGCACGCTGAGATGAGTAACATCGATGTGGGTACCAGGGAGACTGGGGTGCTGTGGGCTCTTTTCACTATTCTCTGTGAGCCTAGCCCCTCTGGACCCTCTCCTCCCTACTTCTAACCAAACCTTAGGCAGGAATAGGCCTGGATCTGGTCAACACTCAGTGCTGCAGGGACCTACAAAGGCAGATCTTGTGGGGATTTCCCTGTGACTTCTCCGACTCTCTCGCTCGCAGGCAGAGCTGCAATGCTGCCCAGCAGCAGAGCTGATCCTGACCACGGCAGACGTGATCCTGAGCCAGCCAGGCAGAGGGTGGTGGCACGGCGAGGAGGTAGAAACACCCAGGTGTTTTCCTTCCCACTGGCACAGCCGCAGAGATGCTGTTGCTGTGGCTTGGACACGTGCCTCCAGCTCTGCCCCGCTCCCACCCTTGCAAAGCCCCGGGAGCTGAAGAAGGCTGGGCTCCAGCTCCGAGCCAGGCACTGCGGCCAACAGGTGCAAATACCCCAGCCCACACACGCGCCCACTGCTGGGACCCCCACGCGCAGGACGGGGCCTACACGTGTTGCATCCCCGGCTCAGCGCGTGGGAATCTGCAGGCAGATGGTCCCGCAGTGGTGGGGAGAGGCTGGGGAATCACATGCGTGTGCACGCAGTGGTGTTTGCCGCCTGCCAGCATGCTCTGCTCCGCTCCGCTCGGCCCTGCTGCTGCGGGGTACCTGTAATTACCCTGACCAGGCTCCCTGCCTCAGCAGTGCCCGTGGTGTGGAGTCCTCCCGCAGGCAATGAGATCCCGGCGGTGTGCACGCGTGCTGCTAATTATCCCGCTACCTGGGGACTTCCCTGCCGAGGCTGGCGGGGCGGGAGATTGCTGCTCCAATCTCCCTGCTCTGCCTCCCGGTCCCTGGGCACCAGCTGGAAATGCCTTTTTGCTGTAGCATAGAATTAGAGAATAATTAAGGCTGGAAAAGACCTCTAAGATCATCGGCTCCAACCATTAACCCAACACTGCCAAGGCCACCACTAAACCACATCCCTAAGTGCCATGTCTACATGGTTTTTAAAAACTTCCAGAGATGGTGATTCCACCACTGCCCAGGGCAGCATCTTCCATGGTGCAACCCCAGCATGGCACAAGGGAAGCCCTTGGACCCATGTGAGGTGATGCTGTGCCCCATGGTGCTGGAGGCCAAATTCTGCTTCTCCCCAGCTTCAGCTCACACCCAGTGAGACAGAGTCCAACTTGTTATTGCTGCTGCTGTCGGCCTCCTCTCCTTATCCCAAGGTGATCTTCCCCTGGTACTGAAGCAAAAAATCCTTCTTGGGTCCCTTGTGCCCCTGTCCCATACATTGCTCCCTTTCCCTCTTCTACCCTCAGAGTCCTCCTAGGGCTGGCCCAGCCTCCCCACACGGCTCCTTGCAGGATGCCCAGTGATCACAGCAGCTGCACACACATGAACATGTGAGTGCAAGAAGAGGCAGCAGAGAGAAGAGGAATTTAAGGAAGGTGAGGGGTCAGCACCAGACCTGCCACGACCTAGTCCTGGGCAGAGTTGCAGGGAGAACATCTTTCACCCTTGACTGGCCACAGAGATTGTCTTTAAGGCAGCAAGGAGATGCACGCAAAGAGAAGGGTTACAGCTGGTCCTAGTCCCTTTGGGTTTCACTGATCTGGCATGGAAAAGGCCTGGATGTGTTTCTTGTTAAGCTGGAGTCTATACAGCAAGGGTGGGGAGGCACCCCCAAACCATCTCCCTGCCCTCTGTCCAACTCCCCCACCCACTCAGACCCTCCATAGCCAGGAATCCATCTCCCCACAGCCACCACCATGATCCCAGTGTCAATTTGTCACAAAGACCCCACTTCTCCCTGCCCTGAGCTGCTCCTCATGCAGCTGGGGGAAAACCACTGGGACACCCTTTTGGGGGTCAGGGACATGGCACCTTCCTTCCCACCGCAGAGCCATGGGGGTGCTGATGTCCAGGAGGCAGACCGTGGAGAGGGTGCAGAAGGTCAGCTTGGCCGTGTCAGCCTTCAAGGATGGGCTGCGGGAGCAGCCATCGACACGGCGTCGGGCGGAGGCGGGGACTGCACGCCAGGGGACGCTGGAGCAGGAGGTGCAAGAGGGAGAGGAGGAAGCGTTGGCAGGACCTTCCCAGCCGGAGGAGAGCAGTGCCAGCAAGGCAGCCTGGGAGCGGCTGCGGGACGGCCGGGGCGTGGAGCCAGAGGAGTTCGACCGGGCCAACAGGTTCACGCCGCCAGCCTTCATCCGGCCCAAGAGGGAGCTCCACGATGATGAGCCCCCGGACATCAGCCTGGAGCAAAGGGAGCAGGTGAGCTGATGGAACCACAGAGACAGTGTGGGAGGGATGGGGACAGGGCTGGAAGTGGACAATCACCTGAGTGTCTGCCAGGCAGTGACAATCTCACAAAGCCCTTCAGAGGTGGCTCAGTGGGGTACAGTGCCAGTAGCCAGGCTGGGCAGGTGGAGGTGCCACACTGGGAGGGGTGTGCAATTGTTCAGATGTGCCCTGGAGGCACCCTGGGGTGTCTTGAAAAGGAGAAGTCACTGCTGGGCACAGGCAGTTCTAGGTCTGGGGAAGAGAGGCCGATTTGATCTACGTGTTCGTCCACCTACAGTCAACCAGATTGCAACTCAAGCCATCCCTCCATACCTGCAGCCCCTACAACCCTGCCCATCTACAACCCAACAGCTTGTTCGCCCAGTCCTACAACCCACCCATCCACACCCACAACCCTACATATACAGCCACCCACCCAACAAGCCTACACCCCAGCCCACCTACACCCTTATATAGCACCATAAAGACATGGAATATCCTGAGTTGAAAGGGACCTACAAGGATCATTGAAGTCCAACTCCTGGTCATGCACAGGACACCCCAAGAGTCACACCATGTGCCTGAGAGTATTGTCCAGGCTTGGTGCTGTGACCGCTGCCCTGGGGGGCCTATTCCAGTGTCCAACCACACCCTGAGCCTAAATTACACAGGGCACCTAGATAATATATCCAGGTTAGTGTCTGTTTGGAAGTGGAAATGGAAATGTGTGGAAAGGCTTACAGCTTATCCATCGACAATTACAACTCTAAAGACCAGCCAATGTAAAATCCTACAGTCCAGCCACCCACATGTAACACGCTGCTGAGAACCTATGACTCCACAGCCCCACCAGACCCATCCACCCATCATTCTTCCCCACAAACATACCCACCCTCCTCTAACTTGACCAGCCACATCCATTACAATGACCTCTTCCCTATGCCAGCCCCACACATTCCCATCTTCCCCCCTCATCATCCACCCCCACCTGCAAAGCACTGCCCAGATGGAGAAGCCAAGCCCCTGCCCACACTGCTCTGCTGAGCATGTGCCCATCCCTCCCCAGATCCTGAATGATGAGATGTGTGAGATCTGTGAGGTGTGGACAGCCGAGAGCCTCTTCCCCTGCCGCATCTGCCACCGGGTGTACCACGACGGCTGCCTGCGCCGCATGGGGTACCTGCAGAAGGACAGCGCCGTGGAGGTGACAGAGACGGCGCACACCGAGACCGGCTGGAGCTGCTACTACTGCGTGAGTGCCTGGACTAGGGGACACCAGGCTGCTGCTGGGTGGTGGGTGCTGCCCAGGGAACTGTGCCCCACATGGATGTGAGCAGGGGTCCCACCTCACAGCCTACTCTGGGGCAATGGGGGACATGCTGCTCTCCAGTTCCCACCACCCACCTTGGCCTGATGGGGCCACCAGATGCAGGGGACAGTGGCCCTTTACCACCTCCCCAGCTCTGCAGCCAGCTCCTCAGAACCTTGATGCAGGATGTGACACTGTGGGCACATGAGATGCCGTAGCAGAGCTGGAATGGCCAAAGCCCAGGGGCATGGAGCCATCCCACTGCAGCACCCTTGGGTGATACAGCCCATCTCTCTGGGTGTCCTCACTCACTCGCCTTCAAGGGATCCTGGTGCTGCCATACAGAGCAGGTGCTCCCTCACCCCACATTTTTTCCTCATGGCTTCTCTCTGCCCCCCACCCCAGGACAACCTTAATCTGTTGCTGACAGAGGAAGAGATGTATAGCCTGATGGAGACCCTGAGGAACTGCAAGATCATTCCAGGTGTGTACCCTCCATGCGGCGGGTCCCAGATGGCTGCAGGAAGCAGCTGGGGAGGTGGGTCCCCCCTCCTTCCTGGGCACAGCACAGCCAATCTGTCCCCTGCAGAGAGCTGCCTGACCCTGGATGACTTCCTGCACTACAAACACCAAGTGCACAAGCAGCAGTTTGAGCGGACCATGCCTGAGGCACAGGAGGAGCAGGCAGCCCTGCAGTTCAACGCCCTGGACCCTGACAAGAAGGGGCACATTGAGTGGCAGGACTTCCTCTCCCACGAGTCCATCCAGCTGTTGCAGAAAATACGTCCGCAGGTATGGTTGTGGCATCCAAATCTTGCTCCCATGGTTGTCACACATGGTCACAGCACCCAGGGCTGGCTACCATGGCCAGCATCTGTGGCAGTGGCACCTTGGTCCAGCATCCACCGCCACAGCACCCATGGTCATGGCACACAAAGCTGGCTCCTACAGCTGATGCCCCTGGCTGTGACACCTGGGGCTGACTCCTAGCCACGGCACTCAGGGTGGAAACCCCTACAGCTTTGGGAATATAAGGACAGAGGTTCCCACAGAATGAGTGCTCCACCTTCGCTTCTCTGACCCCCTAGAATGCCCTTCTGCGGCTGCTCACACCCAAGGAGCGGGAGCGGGCACGGACAGCCTTCCTGGCCCTGGACCAGGACAACGATGGCTTCATTGGGGAGGCTGAGTGCCACCAGGCCCGGCACAGCTGGTTCCGCAAGCACCAGAAGGAGATGCTGTCCTGCAATGTCAGGTGAGTGGATGCACACTCTGGTGTAGGGGTGATATCCCAGCCAGGACTCCCAACACAGTCCCAACACCTACCAAAGGTGCTCAGCACACAAGTGGTTGCCCCGGCTTCCCACCACCTCCTCCTCCATGGCCCCTCAGCCCTGTGCATCCTGTTGCCCCCCCCACCACCATTTGGGGTGCAAGGAGCAGGGATGAAGAGCATCTTCCTCCCTGCCACAGCATCAGCCATGTGGGGCCCATATCAGAGGGCAGCCCCGCCAGCAGCAGGAATGGCAAGAGCCCGGAGAAGATCCTGCCAGCCACAAAGCAGGAGGAGACCAGGTGAGGCTGGGATGGTTAGGGGGATGATGGACACCCCCATTTTTTGGGGAGACCCTGGAGGAGCAGTGTTTCCAGGGTGTCCACTGAGCCCACATTTGCCCGCAGGAGCATCGACTGGCCCAGATTCCTGCGGGAGAATGTCGCCTACATCCTGGCTGCACGTCCCAACAGCGCCGCCCTGCACCTGCAGCCCCTCGCCTAGAGCTGGCCGCGCCTCGAGGGCACGGTGCCACGCCCGCCATGGTGACCTGCCCCACCCTCCCCGCGGGCACAGCCAGGCGCCGATTGGCTGGCAGGGAAGCGGCCATGCTGCCCTATGCCCCGCCTCCCCCTTGGATTGGCTGTGAAGAGGATGAGCACCTTCTCTGATTGGCTGAGGGAATGGGAGCGGCTCTCAGGTCTCTGATTGGGTGGGGCGAAGCAGGGTGGGGCAGGGCTCATCCCCACTGTTCCCTGTGCGCTGCAGGGACCATGGTGGGCAAGGGTCCTGTGCCCAGGGTCACCATGGGGCACAAGGGGCAGGGAACATGCTGCCCCCATGATCCCTGTCCCCACAGCACCCAGGGACCCGCAGACAGAGCAGGGGCTGCCCTGGGTACTTGTGGGGTGACAGAAGAACCAGAGCACCCATGTGTCCCCAGCCTCCCACAGCATCATGGGGCAGCACAGCTGAGCCTCTGCGTGCCACAGGCAGCACCCACAGGTCTGCGGCAAGTAGTGTCTCAGCTCATCAGCATGGTGGATCCTCGGGATGTGGCTGACTCCCTTTGGGGTCTTTCACATCCCTGCCCTACTCCAACAGGGGTTGGAGCCCAGTAGGTCCATTCTTGCATGCACACCTCATGGCTAGAAGAGACAGTTTCCTGGCATGGCTCAACCCTTCCCTGCTGGCAACCAACTATTTAATGCCAACAGTGATGGTGTAGGAAGGAGCACTGGTAACAGAAAGCATCAGAGGATAGGAAAGCAAGGTCAGATGTAGGGGGACACCCCTATGCCTCTGATCTTGCCAGCAGCACTCCCCTGCATCCCTCATCCCCTCCTCTCCCCCTGGTTCCAAGGGATGCTCTTCATTTGCTTGCCATTCCAGTCCCACACCAACCCTGTTCAGTCTCGCTCTTTACCTTCTGCATCAAGTGGGCAGCCTTGCCTCTCTGGGAGCACTAGTGCTCGTGGTAGGGAGGAGGAGGCAGAGCCCAGAGCCCCCCCAGGTGTCAGCTGCAGGGATGAGGCATTCACTGGGCCCGTTGGCAGTCCACAGTGATAGATACACTCAGCCCACAGATGAAGGAGCAGGAAGCCTGGAAACATTGCCCCAGACACGCCAGGGGCTGGGATGCCCAGGTCCCATGGCAGTCCCAGCAGCTGCTCCTGCCCCTCTAATCCCTTTCCCGCAGTGCCCTCAGCCTCTCCCTGCCTGGTGTGCCATGGCTCAGCTAGGAGGCCCCAGGATGCACACGGGCCAGGGGTGCACTTGCAGCAGCCTGGTCACACCTTCACCTCCATCCCTGATGCCCTGTGGGCATCATCCCAGTCAGCCCCCTTCCCCCAGCCAGGGCACAGTTCCCCTCTCCAGGGTCTCTCCCACTGCAAGACCAGGAGGCGCACCAGTGCCACGACATCTTCCTCTACCACCCTGGCATGCCAGGCTAATGGGGATATTTTGGATGCCAGGTCCGAGATGTGGCCAGAGCGCCAATGGGGATATTTCGGATGCCAGGTCCGAGATGTGGCCAGAGCCATGGCGAGGAGGCGGCCGTGGGTGCGTGGGTTGCAACTCCCTATCCGTACTGAGATACATTCATTAAACAGCTGTGTCCAGCTAGCCTCTCTCTGGTGTGCTCACAGGGCTTCTGGCTTCTCTGCAGGCATTTCTGGGCACCCACAGCTTCCTATTGTTTAAAATCCCACCCCAGACATCAGGCAAGCTTGGCCTCCTGTCCCCAGAGTGTCCCACAGCAGTGACAGGGGGCACTGCATGTGCACCCAGGACTCAGCAAACTCGGGGTGCTGCATGAGTCCCCAGGAAAGCAGACAGTAAGGAGAGTGCCTGGCTGATCGTGGAACCACCCCAAACACTGCAATGAAAGGGACACCCCTCCACAGAGATGCGCGTGCTCTCCACCCTTAGAGGCACTGGATTATGAGAACTGAGCACTGGAGAAGCTGGATGCTGGGAACAGGCTGTCTGCAGCAAAATAACCCTGCAGAGACACCAAGATTCCCCAGGAGAGTGGTCCCCATGGCTGGAATGCTCCAGCTAATCATTTCCACAGAGCTCCCAGGAAAAGCTGCAGCTATTGCTGGCAGCACATGGCCTTTGGGAACCAGGCTGCCAGTAAAAAAGACCCTCCAGCCTGTGGGGGACTTTCCTTGCAGTGCCCATGCTGCAGCTGGGAGGGGAATGGGATTTGCAAAGAGGATCTGGGAGGGAATTAGGAGGGGGGAGTGCTGCCCTGACAGCATCAGTTCAGCCTGTGGGGCCACAGAGCTTGCTGCTAAAAGCTTGACTTGGATATTTGAGCTCACTCCCACAGTCACAGTGGGATACCATTGCATACAAACCACAGCAGGGGTGTCCAGCTCACCCACAGAGAAAATCCAGCAAGCATTTCAGGTTCTGAGAGCCAGATAAGCCTTAAAATTATCTGTGTTACCTGGGAGACACACTCATCACCTTGGGGAAGAGGATGGACATCTGCAGGAAGGGGGAGGGAGGTTTTGTGCCTGGTGGTGGGATGTCATGGATTGGTGATGATGCGGGCTCTGCCAGTGGAGGAAAGCCCAGGGAAGCCCTCGCATGGTGAGAGGGTGTTAAATCACTGTGTTATTGCTCCGTCTGCTGGAGATGAAGAACAACCAAGCACAGAGCATAGGCTTGATAACCCTGGGTGTGGGGCACCCACTGCCAGCACCCCAAAGCTTTTCACCTGGGGAACAAGACACAACAGCTCTCCCAGCCCCAGCCTACCCTGTCGTGCCCTGCAGCAGGCTGGCACCCCTGCCAAGACACATAGCTGGCTGGTGTCCCACGGAAGCTGGATAACAAGGCCTACAGGTGGCTGTGATGGCCTGTGTCCTGCAGGGCTGTGCTGTCACCACTGCAGCACCAGCTTCACAGCTCTGTCACAGCTACAGATCCCCAGTGAGTGACCACTATGCAGCCCAGTGTGCCCCAGCCACGTCTCCACAGAGGCAGCATCGAGGTCTGGGCAGAAGCAGGAGGATGTGGTGGGGGAATGGGCAAGGTGTTGCTGTGGTTCCTCTTTGATGTCACCTGGTCCTTCAAGACTGCTGACCTCTGAGACACAGTCCCCAGAAAACCTCTGCTGCCCACAGATCACCCTCCCTAACGCTGGGGCAAGCCTATCTGCAAATACTGGAGGATACTTTCTGCTGCATTTGGTACCAAACACCAGAAAACTGGCACAAAGATCTCTCTGGACACTCATGCAATCTGCTCACCTCACACTGGTGCAAACCTCTCTCCAGATCTCTCTGAATGCTGGTGCAAACTGAGTGCTGTTGCAAACCTCTCCCTTAACAGCAGTGTAAACATCCCCATGGTGATCCCAGGCCCTAAACCAAAGGATCAGGATGTTCATGTGGGATTTAAGGCTGGGGCAAAACCCAGATGTCCAGCACAACCCTCCCAAGCTGTGCTGAAGTCAGAGTGTGCAGTTCACATGCCTGTGGTCCCACATTTGTCACCCACCACCAAGTGCCATGCAGTGGATGCTGTGCTCCCCACTGGGGGTTCCCAGCCCCAGGGCTCCAGTCCAGCATCATTCTGCATGGAGCCAGGAACAGAGTCCCAGGGTCCTGGGGGGCAGCTCTGGCTCCTGTGTTTCAGAGCAGGCTGTGGTCAATGTATTGTTCACCCTTTACCTCACTGGTCCTGCTGTCTGGGAGGGGACTGGCAGATCCTGCCTGGCTCAGGAGCACCCCACAGGTGATGGGGTACTGCCCCATGGGAGACCCAGGAGATGGGGGTGCATCACTCTGTATTGAGGTTGCCCCCTCTGCCAGGCTGTAGGGCTATTGATCAGGGCTTCCACCCCCTCAAAAAAACTCTGTTAGTGGGGAGGACTTGGTTTTGCACCCCAGGGGGCAGGACAGCACCCTCCTCCGAGCCTGGACACCTCTGCACATCCCTGCAGTTCCCCTAGACTTGGCCAGATGCCCCCAGGTCTGGTGTGTCCCAGAGGGGAAGTGACAATGATGAGCCCCACGCCAAAGCCAAACAATCTTCAGGAGAGCTGTACTGGCATAGAGGGGAGAAAGATGACCAGAGGGACTCACTGGACAGTGTCACTGAGTCCTGGCACTGGCTATCACCAGGGCAAGAGGTCAGAGCCTCATCCCATCCCTGGACCTGTCAGAGACCACTGGCAAGAAAAGAGGATTCACTGGGCAGCATGTGACAGTGACAGCAAAGCCACAGCCCGTGGTCAGAGCAGGAGTGACCATGCAGAACAGGGATAAATGATGTCCCCATTTAGCAACATCACTGCAGATGCAAGCAGGAGAACAAGGTGGGGAAGCTGAGATGATTTGGGAGAATGGAATTGCGATGAGATTGGATTACCCAAAAGTGATCCCCCCACCCCAAATCACGGTCCCTAGGGACACCAGGCCCTTCTGGGGACAGTTGAGGGAGGGCTGGGGGTGAGCGGGCCGCGGAGAGGTACAAGGGGCCGTAAGAAGTGCGTGTGTCCCCCGCAACAGAGTGGTGACCACGGGGTGTCGCCCCTGCTCCACGCCGGGAGCCGGCCGTGCCGCTTGGGAACTCGCAGAAAGCATACAGGGAGCAGGGATGCAGGGATGGAGGGAGGGGGGACGCAGGGACTCGTTTCAATACCCCGAAATAATTGTGTAGGCTGGTTTGTGACCCCCTTCCCCTCCTGCGCCAAACCCAGCTCTAACTCCTACCTCTGCCTCATAGCACCTTTCCTCCTCCCTGGTTATGTGCCCGTGGCTGGTGAATGGAGGACCACACCTGCTGCCCGGGGAGCTGGGACTGAGCTCGGGCAGCCCCAGGCTCTTGCAGGGATGGTCTCTATTCTCCACAGCCCCCTGAAGATGGGAGACCCTGGGCCTTGGAGAAGAGGGATTGACTCAGGCCTCCCTCGGTCTAACAACCCTTCCCCATGAGTTGCATGGGCAGGTAGAGCCCCCTCCTCTCCTTGTCCCCCGGCAGGAGCCCTGGGCACCACCTCCTCTGTACAGAGCCACTGAACCCCCCCCAAATAGCCACAGGGTCTGACCACACCCAGCACTGCAACCTGGCTGGGAAGGCTGTTCAAGCGACGGAAATGAAGCCTGGCACTAGGTGTGGTGGCACAGGTAAGGACAGTGATGCCCACCAGCACCTGCTGGGACCAGTCACATGCTGCTCAGATCCACAGGGTGGTCTGGAGCACCTGAGTGGGGAAATTACATCCCCTCCCCAGCACCTACCCAGCATGTACCCAGCCCACTGCCAGCTGTTGGATGAGCTGCCCCAACAGGACACAACCCCACAGGCACTCCAACATGGGGACAGTGTGCTCCTCTCCAAGGAAATGCACATGACCCATCCCACCCACAGGAGCCCATACAGGGCCTCTGCATGGTCTCCAAGCTGCACACAGTGCCACCAGCTCCCACCACCCCCACACTGCTGGCTTGGTGGCCCTGGCAGAGTGCAGGGCTGCCAGACACTCCCTCCTGTTCCCAGCACACTCTCTCCCACTTTCTCCTGCACAGCACGGCTGCGCGGGGGGGGGACACGGGGTGTCTGCGTGGTGCAAAGGGTGCAGAGGAGGCCCTGGGATGGGGGGGCACAGCACAGTGCCGGGCATGGCAAGCATCTTGTTCCCACAGCAGCGTTGCTGTGACTCATCCTGGCAACCCACACAGCACTCAGGCAGGGTGTCCAGGTCCTCTCCTGCCTCAGAGTAAGGCCATGCCAGAGCAATGCACTAACAGCACTGGTTGCCTGCCTCCTCATCTCCCTGATCCTACTGCCCTGGCATTGCAGTGGGACTAGGAGCTGGCCCCCCAGCCCTGAGCTTCCATGTTCCTCTCTGCACCCCATAGTCTCCTAAGCAGCTGCTACCAAGCACCAGGGCTGGTGTGGCAGGAGATACTGGGTGCCAAATGAAGCAGAGAGTGAAATTACTTGGGGTACAATGAAGTGCTGCAGTTGACACTGGAGCACATACTGGTGCTCCAGCGCTCCTCTGGATAGCACATTGGGCAGTGCCATGCGTGTCCCTGTGTGCCCCAGCATTCCTCCTCATGCTATATGCGTGCTGTGCACCCCACTATCCCCTCTTCATGTAGGATGTGCCCCTGGACCCATAAGACAGCACACACAGTCCTCTCAGATTACCCTCAAGTCATGGGACATTGATACAAAAGCATCTAATGTGGGAGCTCAATGGGGCCAAGACGTACCCTGCTGGCCAGGGAAAGAGGAAGTCAGCCAGAGTACCTGGAAAGCAGGGATTTGGATCTGAGCCACTCCAGAAAATGAGCACTGTGCTTGCACTGGCAGAGGCACCCGGCCCTCAGATGACTGGGGACACAGAGTTCCATCTGAGGTATCTGCCAACCCACGCAGCATCAACTGGGCCATTCACTCTCCAGGAGTGGGGCCTGGGGCTCTGGCAGCAAGGATGGGAGTATTAAAGGGGGGAGGCACCTCATGTTCACCATGGAGAACCCCGTGACCCAGCAGGAAAATGATCCGGGGGCTGGAGTGACTGATCCACGAGGAGCAGCACAAAACTATATCTGTCTTTCTTGGCTGAGTGATGACTAAGGGAAGGACAGGAGAGCAGTCTGCACACCGCCAGGCAGAGGAGGAATTATTTAGGCTGGAGCATGGGGGTGGAGGGATGGGGGCTGGGAGATGGGTGGAGGGAAGGTGGAAGTTAGGTGGGATGCTCTGGCAGTGCTCCCCCTCCCTGCCTGAGGGACACCAAGTACTGGTGAGAAACAGTACAAGAGCTGGGGAACTGGAAGCTGCTGGCTCACTTTTGTGGTGAAAATACTTTCAGTCAAGGGAGTGTCCTGCCCTGGCTCCAGCCCCACAGCCAGGCGTGGAGACCAACCATCAGCACCGCAGGACAGACAGCATCTCCCACACAGAGGATAACATGCAGCAGCTGCCTGCACAGGGTGGGTCCCAGAGGGTGGAGACAGGGTCCCACTACATGGCATCTGTTCTGAGCCCCAGCCCACAGCTGTGCTCTCATGTAACCACCTGGCACTCAACAAAAATCAAAGGAAGGAGAAGGGGATGCAAAGAAAAAGGGGCTCATCAGGGGCTCTGGGACCAATCCTTCTCCCAGGAAGGAAGGGACCTCACCAAATAAGCTATTCCCAAAGCCAAAATGTACCAAATCTATTTTGTGGAGTCATCTAGTGCTTGAGGAGCTGGCATCAGGATCAAGAGCAAGTGAAGTACTCAGAGTCACAACTCAAGCTGATACTTTGATTGGACCACCCTGCCTCATTCACCTGAGGGTTGCCACCCTGCTACCCACTTTGAAAAGATTTTTGCAGCATAACTGTGGTACAAACATCCCAACCCAGCTGGCACATGAAGCTGTGGGAGCCTGCAGGCTGCTCCATGCATGGGGAGCACACCCAAGTGACCTTTGTGCCCCCCAGACCATCCAGCCCAGAAGGATGCTTGCTAGGAAACATTATTTTTAGGTCAGAAAGTCCCCAACACTTGCAACCAGGAGTCCCATCAGTTGACCATAATAGGCTACAAGAGCAGGACCCCACCCCAAGATGGTGCAGGAAATGAAATTAAGGAAGAGACTATAACCCAGCATGACTTCATGTCCATATATTCAACAGGGCTTGTCAAATAATCCTAGCTTCTTTATTTGACGACTTTATAAATTCAGTGGCTAAAATACCATCATGGACACACCAGGCATGACAGTGATGCTGTCACGCCAGGGGAGCACTGGGCAATGCCAGGGGGAGCACTGGGCAATGTTGTGGGAGCAGCAGGCAATACCAGGGGAGAACCAGGCAATATCAGGGGAGCAGAGCAATGCCAGGTGAGCAGAGAGCAACGCCAGGGGAGTACCAGGCAACATCAGGTGAGCATCACAAGGTCAGTGACCTGCCAGGACCCAGCCCTAGGGACCTCCACCCATCACTCCAACTCCCACAGGCAGCAACAACTCTGTCACTGCCCAGCACCCTCTGAGATGGTCCATGTCCCTAGATGGGCAGCAAGTTGGGAGTCAGAAGCCACAGCATTACCCTTGTTTCATCTCCTGTCTTCTCATCTTCAAAGGACCTGATGTCCTCTTCCAACACCCTCGCTGTAGCCTGGCAACAGCAGTACCAGCATAGAAACAGCTGTACTGGCATGGAAATGGTAGCACAGGCATGGCAACGCTGTGGTAGAGAGATAAAAATGTCAAGCAGATCCCCTTTTCTGCTTCCCAGAGCAACAAAGCTGCCCTGTTTCCCTTGGATACCTCAAAAGGGTTCTGGGCACCAGACATGATGAACTCTGCCAGCCTCATCTCCCTTGCCCATCACCCCTCCCCGTTGCCCAGTATTTATGAGATGAGTTGCTGGGTCTCAGCCGAGGTCTCACAGTCCTGGCATACAGGGAGCCACGGCAGCAGGCAGATGCCCTTCGTGGGTCCCTACGGGAGCGGAACCATGCCCCCCGCCCCCCCCTTCTCACTTCCAGAGCAAACACCTAGTTTGAGGGGCACAAATCCATAAAACCAGAGAAGGTTCCCGGCTTTTTTGGCTGCCAGCGGCATTTCCCCTGCAGCCAGTCCCTCTTGTTGCTAAGGGATACCCTTGCGGTGGGGAGGAAAGGCACATGGGACATTAGGACTGCCCTCCTCATCCCATTTGGATGAGGGGAAAGTCTCCGCGGCGGCAGGCAGGGAGGGCAGCCCAAGCATCCCACTCTGCCGGGTAAGGAGATCCGGTGGGGCATCGGAAGTTACACAACCCTGCGCTATGCAGACAAGGCAGCGAGAGCTGCGGGGGCGCACGGCAGCCCCCGCAGTGAATTCCCTGACGTGGCAAACATCTCCCGAAGCCCCCTCCATGCCCACCTGCACACGCAGGCAGGAACCCACGCACATACGCAGGCAGGAGCCCACACGCCGGCACACGCCTGCCTCTAAAGGAAAAGCCTCGCCAGAGCCAGAGCTGAAATAGTGAATTGCCTCATTCATTCACCCTCTCCGGAAGCTTTGCCCGTACATGCAAACATACGCGCAGGCAGACATGTGTAGAAGACACGTGCGACCATCCCTAAGCCCTCCAGGAATTCCGGCGCCCCCCCCCCCCCACCCCCCCAGCCAACTTCTTCACCCCCCTCTCCAAACTGAAGTATATTCTGCACCTGTGCATGTCCTGCCAGGAGAACCCCAGCTCTGTAGGAGGGCAACACTGATTGGGGCAGATTCATGGCATGGTGGGGGGTCCCATATTCCATGGGGGGAAAACGCCCCATCAATTTTTGGTCCCGAATCCAGAAACTCTCACATGGTACATATCTGCTTAGCACACATAAAAGTATTCCCAGCCACACTTGTCCCCACAGCCCAGTGGAGAGAGGGATGCTACTGTAGCAAAAAACCTCACCATGGCCACACAGGTCACCCTACCCCAAAAAGCCTGAGCTGGACCTGGCAGAAGCTGTGCAGGACCTGGCACATGCAGGACACAGATGTTATATAGGTGCATGGCAGGTGTGTGAATGCCCACTGACACATCCACATGGGAAGGGCATGGACAGAAACCTCCATTACTGAGCTGAAAGGTCTGGCCTGGGGTTGTCATGCAGCAAACACTCTCCAGGATGCATAGGCTCACAGGTGCCACAGGAGTCACAGAACACACCAGTGTGTGACCCCTGGCAGACACAGTCTGTGCCCACATGAGTACACACATACCTGACACACTCCATGATGTATGAGCTCTGCTGACCCAGCACACATGGGGCAAACACAGGCCAGGCAGCAGTGGGGCACAGTCATGCCTACCTGTGCCTCAGCACAGCCCTGCTCTGCTGGTATGTCCTCACATAACTCCAGCTGAGTGTGGGACAAGCCACCGCACCAAGCTGGGAGCTGGAGCAGATTCAGCTCATTACTTTTCCTAGAATAACTTTGAGTCCCTTGAGGTGCCCAAGAAAACATCCCATCTCCACCTCCCTCGCACTCACTCAGCAGCACCAACCTGCAGTGCAGCAGTGGCAGCCACCACAGTGTATGTGGCATCCATAAGCACGTCATCGTGCCCTGGCATGAGACCCTTTCCCAGCCCAGAGCCAGGTCATAGATCCTGGCACACATGATGCTCAGTTGTCATGACACATCCCTAATCCTATTCTTCCTCCCTTCATACAGGACTGATGGGCACTGATGCACCCACAGGTGCCCTAGGACCTGCAGGACAGGTACCCGGCTCAGATCCCCCCTCTAATTGCACAGACATGTGCCAGCATCTGTCCTGGACAGGGAACATTTCCTGCAGTGGGTACTGATGCCCCCCACCCCCCTCAGAGTGACACAGGGATTCAGACCCTGTTGCAGTGTGGTTTTATTTTGCAGGTTTTTGTTTGATTTGTCCTTTTGGGTTTTTTTCTCCCCATGCTTTTAGAGGGACACAGATTTGTCATGTTATTCAATTGAGCCAGGTGTCTTATCTTTCTGCTACTTAGCTACTTTTCTGATAAGTTTCAAACCCCTTCCTCCCACATCCAGTTGTTAACCCCTCCTGTCCCAAGCAGTTTTCCTCCCTTGTATCCCTTGCCCTTGTATTTCAACCCCAGTTCTCCTGATAAGTTGAACATTGTATCCTCCCTTGAGACCTGCCCCCCTTTATAAGCTGTTGTTTACCCCCAGCTGCTTGCCTGGGACCCCGGGAGTTTAACATCAAATAAAGTGACCCAGTGCCACCCCAGGCCCAGGCTGCTGCTGTCCTTTAGTTCCACATTGTGCCTCCACTGGTAGCTGAGATTCTGCAGAACCCCAGAAAAGGGGGACTGTCATCCCCCCCATTGTCACCATCTAGGTGGGACGTGTGACAAGACCCTGCATGCCTCAAGGAAGCAAAAGCACCAGCACCTACTGCATGCCCTGTCCCTGCCCACTCCCTCAATGACTCCTCTTCCCATTTGACTGAGTATTCCTATTTCTCCTCAACCTTATCTAGAATCTGAGACCAGACACAGGGACTTGTATGTGCTCAGACTGCTAGTTTGTCCTGACCTAGCCTGCTGTGTCCCTTGCTGAACCCTCCTCCTGCACAAACACAGGTCATTCAGTCTCATGCCAGCTTAAGTGACATTTTGTAAAGAAGGTGGTTTGCAAAAGAAGAACTCTGCCACCATCATCGTGTGGCAGCGATCCCGGGTCCCCTTGGTGCAGCTCAGCCTCTCTCCCCAGGCCCAGTACATTGAACCTTCTGCGGTTTTGTTCCTTTCCAGCAGCAGCAATTTCTCCTCTCCACCTCCCTCCCACTCCCCCATCCTCTGGGCTGTACTTTCAGTGCCACTGCCCTTACTGAAAGTTGAAACAAAGCAGGCAATCAGTTTGGGACTGGTTTTCTGAAACATTAATTCTTCTATCCTGTTCTCATGTGGAGATGCTGCTGCTCTCCTCATTTACTCTGTAATTACACAGCACTGTAACTTCTCCTTCTCCATTATTTCTCTCCCAGCAATTCAGAAGTGAGGGGTTGCAAAACCTCCCTTTCACTCACCACCATCCCTGACCAGGCTTGGATGTATTTTCTCTGTATGTACTTGATTCTTGGATGCACCAGCTTCATCCAGAGGTCCGGCACCACATGCCAGGCTGAATCCTCTCTGCAGTTCTCACCATGGGAAATAGGACATGGCTTTGGGAATGAGAGCCCCAGTGCTTCACACATGGGCCACACACCTGGTCAGCTGTGCAGGGCTTCCAGATACCTTTGCATCCCCAGGGATTTGGCCTCTCTGGACTCTCCGGAGTCCCAGTACACAGGGCTGCTGGGAAGCACTGGTGGGCGCTGAGGAAGGGACAAACCCTTGTCCTGCCCTTTGGCCTGGGCTGAGGGCAGAATGCAGGGCTTGCTCTGTTCTCGGGGTGTCCTCTCATGTCTGTGTTCCAAAGGGGGACAAGCACAGCTCCAGGCTCTGCCACCAAACCTGAGTGATGGAGGTGATGAGCAGGAGCCCCATTCCAAGCTGGAGAAAGTGTGGAAGTTCGTGGACACCTTCAAGGCCACCTGGACAAGACCAATCTCCTTTCCCCAAGGAGCAGAGCAATGCATCCAGCAAAAACACATACTGAGAGCAGCCACTACAGACATGTTTGCCAGGCAGGAGAGGATGACTGTACTCAGATACCTCGTGACTCAGATACCTCTGGACCCAGGGAGACCAGATCCAATTGAAACCCCAAAGGACTACCCTCTGAATCAGAGGGCTATGAGAAAGCTACTTGACTTGCAGATGGTGACCTGTAACACACTGTTAACCACTCCCCATTTCATACACTGCCTCCACACCCTGCCCCATCTTCCCATCCTCTGTCTCCAAGCAAGAAAACAGGCAGAGAGGAAAAGCCTCCTTGCTACAGCCTCCAGCAAGACAGTTAGATGCTCAGCCAGCCCCTGACAGCATCCTCAGCTCACTCACTAGTGCATCCCCTCCCATTTTAGCATCAAGACTGGCTGGTGTATTGGGCTCCTGATGCAAAGCTCAAGGCAAGACTGTTACCTGCCAGGAGCAGACAGTGACCTGGAGATCTGCAGAGCCATCACACGACCAGCACAATTCCATACAGCAAGTCCAAGGGCTGAGAGGCACAAAATCCCATGAGACCAAGTCAAGACGCCCAGAGTCAGGCAGCTCCACATGTTTTCTTTTACTTTTGAAGACACGGCCACCTCAGCATCCTCTAGCATTCCTGAGGGAGTGTTTGGGAATCTTAACCCTGTCCTTCTTCCTCTGCACAGGGTTAGAACTTTACCTGCCCACTATCCATAAGAAGATGGGATACTAAGGAAGCAGCAAAATCAGAGAGATTGTAGTTACGGGCTATGGGTAGACAGGGAACCAAACCACTACCACTGCAGCACCAGCAGAATCTTCTGCCCTCAAAAAACATCACCTGCATCCCTCTAAGCACCACCTGCCATGAGGCCAGGGTAGACATGAGGAAGGAGCTTTGGTAGGCAATGGAGAACAGCCAAGACCACAATAAAGCCAACCTAGCCTGTTCCTTCAGGAAACTCTCCTTGCAGACAATCCCTGTGGTATTTTTATTTTTATTCTAGAGGTCACACATTTGGTAGCCCCACAGAGATATGAAGATTCCTACAGCAGTCAGCTGGGCACCACTTGCTGTCCCGATTAACTCCTCACAGCTCATTTGGCATGTCAAGAATTAGATGCCAGGCAGATCTGCAATGGAAAGGAATCAGATGGACACACTTCCAGTAGATGCAGCAAGGTTTATCTCCAACCTGTGCTTCAGGTTGGAGAAGTTACCCACCTCCAGCTGTGACTTTCAGGGACAGCACCTCTGATGGAAGCACCTGGGGACACACCTGTCCTGGAAAGAATGTTTCAGGGCCAAAATTTCTAAAATGATGGAGGGGCTGAACAGACTAGAGCGGCTCAGTGTTGACACCCAAACACAGAGCAGAAACAACTTGGTCAAAATGTAACTTGGAAAGAGAAAGACATTCCTAGGAGAAACCAAGCAAATAGCTTGGCCAAAATGTAACTTGGAAGAGACATGCCCAAGAGGAAGCAAGTGCTGCAGGACAACTTTGCTGACGAAAGCAGAGCAAAGGCTGGAAGCTGAAACAGAGCCAACCCAAACTTTAGCAGGCATCCTCCACGTGCAGATGGGTCCCAAGGGGAGACCGACGCTGTCTGGGTTCCCTGGCACAGCTGGCCTTCCTCCCAGGGAGATGTGGAGGTCAGAGGTGAGTGGCAAGAAGGATGATGGGGCTGTGGGGCTGCTGCTGGTTCTCATTATCATCCTGCCTTGCTGGGTAGCACCACAAGCAGAGTCAAGACACTCCAGATTCCAGTCCCATGCCTGCTGCTAATTCCCACAGCAGCTTGGGACAAATTGCCACATTCCAGCATGCCAAACTAGGGTGGGGACACTGCCTTCCCTCTTTCAACTGCTTGGACACAGGGCTGGCAGAAATGGCTCCAGAGAGGGTTTTCCCTGCCCACACAATCTGCATGCCTAGTTTAGACCTCTGCGTTTGTGGTTCAGTGAGGGAGACAGCAGGCTAGATCAGGACAAACCAAGGTGTGCAAAGGCAGGATCTGCTGAGTACAACCTTCCTTTTCCCCAGGCTCTACCACAGAAAAAGCACTGCTGCATCCCCCATGCTGCCCTTTCCTCCCACTCACTCCTGCCTTCAGGATTTGGCCCCTCCAGCAGAGCATGAGCACAGGTGGGGACAAGGGACTGGAGAAGACCCAGTCCTCCCACACACTGCCACTCAGAGCCGCTCGCATCTCACCCGCGCACCTGACGTGGGTGGCAGGAGAGCCCCGCTGTGCTCATCCGAGGGGGTTGGCAAAGGTCAGCCCGGGAGATGGTCTCCAGCAAGGGCTGCCTGCCAACCACCGGCTGGGAACCACTCAAGAATAGCGGTAGGAAGGCAAAAAAGAAAGGAGAAAAAAAGAAGAAGAAAAAAAAAATATATGAAAAAGAAAAAATAACCCAGCTGGCAGCACAGACGCTGCCGGGAGAGGAAGCGGCAGGTTGAGACAAGGACATGGCTCATTATGCCACCCCCGCAGGTGCGGAGTGCCGAGCGGAGCGGCCGGCTCAGCTGCTGCCGGCGGTTCTGGCAGGGGAGAGACAGCGGCCACCATCCTCATCCTTAGCCCCAGCCAGGGAGGACAAGCCAAACACCATCATTATGGCTGAGAGCAGCTTCCACCCCCTTCCTCTGCACGCCCTGGGAGGCCAGTCAGGCTCTGACACACAGCAGCACAAGGACATGGAAGATGCTGCTGAGCCCCCAGTCCCCATGCTCAGAGCCAGGCAGACACAAGCCTACCACATGCTGAGGCTACCAACACAACCAGGGTGACTGGGAGCTGGTGATAGCTGGTGGTTTCCTCAGAGGACAAGCCAGAGGTTGGATGAATCCCAAGGATACTAGTTACAGGTCTCCTGGACAGAGTTCCCCTGTATGGACAGCAGCTTTTGTAGAACATAAGAGCCCAGCCTGCCCTAGAAGGTGACCCACTAGCATCTCCTTAGAGATGCATCAAGCTCAGACCACAGCCAGGACAGCAGCAGGCAGGGAATGGAGCATTAATCCCACCATTAAAAAAAAAAAAAACAAAAAAATTGAGCATGGATTTTTTTTTCCTTCAAGCCTTTTCCTCCTGCTGCAGCTTAGGGTGCTGGAAAAGGCAGGCGACACCTCTGAGGATGGGAACAGGCAAGAAGGAAAGACAGCACCAAATGCGTGGGTGCTGCTCTTGCCGAGGAGAACAGAGCGCAAACCCTGCTGCTGCCAAGCCCAGTGTCCTCAGATGCATCTCCCCAGCTCACCCAGCCACAGACATAGCGCTGCACTGGGCAGGGGATTCCGAGCAGGGCAAGGGAGCAGTGCAGCAAGGAGCCAGTGCCTTGCTCCTGCTTCATCTGCTCAGCCATGGGGAGATCCAGATCCAGAAGGAGGTGGAAGCAACCTGGGAAAAGTCTTTCTTGCACTGGCATGGCACTCGGGTAGGTGGTTGCAGAGGTAAGTGGCCTTCTCCTCTGCGCCAACCTTTAGACACTAGGTAATGATGTTTCAACAGGAAAACAGCCCAGAGAGCTGTTTCCCACTTCCCCATCACCTCTGGTGGTGAGGCACAAAGTTCCAGGAAGAGCTGAAGCTCCAGGTGAACACAGCATGCTGCTCACGCCTGTAGTCTGGGGATTTCCTGCACCAGAACCAACATCAGTGGGCTCATCAGCCCTCGTGGATTTCTCTTTCCAGGAATTTGCTCAATTGCCTTTTCATCCCAAACAATTTTCCTACATCTTCCCTCCACCACTTCACCTAAGGCTACCATTTCCACAGGTTAATCCCAAACTACTTCAGGAAATGTCTTCATGTCCTGAAATGTCACTGAGTATTCTGACACAAGATGCCCAATTACAGGAACTCGAGCAACCCTTCCCTGCTCACCTTCCTTCCCCCCACCACACAGGATTTTATTATTCCCCATCATGCCTCCCTCAGTCATCTCTTCCCCCAGACGGAAGAGAGCCAGTTTATGTAATTGTTCCATCTATGGAAACGGCTTCGTACCTTTAATTATTCCTGCCACCCCTCCCTGCACTTTCCCGGCGTGTCTTTAAAAGGGTGCGGATGTGCCAGCAAGGGAGACGGGCTGCGAAGGAGGCGCGGTTTCGGTTAAAACACCCTCTGCCCCCAGGAGGGGAGGCTGTGCTCTGCCCTGACCCCGCTCCTGCCCAGCGGGGCCGCAGCCAGCCCCTGGCCCAGAGCCCTTGTTTGTCCCCGGGCAGGCTGCACACCAAGCAGATCATTTGTGAGCACGGGGACGGCCTGCACCAGCTCCCCCAGCCCGGGGCCTCCAGTGCTCCCGGCGATGAAAAGCCAGAACAAAAAGCATTTGCAAGGCCAGGGCATGGGCACGGCGCGGGACGCGCAGCACGAGCCCCCCCGCCACGGGGACGGGGCCGCCGAACAGCGCAGAGCAAAACAGATGGGCCACAGTAAGTGCTGGGTCAGTACCGCGATGACTCAGCCGCTCCACGGGCAGAGCGAACTCCGACTCTCCCAGCTCCGAGGGGCTCTACGGACAGGCCATGGTGGCGAACGAGGAGCCCAGGTGGCTGCGCACACCTTGCCAGGAGGACTCCAGAGAGTAAAGGACCCCGGCCCAGGCAGGATGGAGAGACCAATGCTGCGCTCAAACCACAAGGGTCGGACGAGATGTAAACTGAAAGTGCCCTTTTAAACGCTCCATCAGTAAGGAAGCACACAGAGGTTACAAAAGGACAAACATCCAAACAGCCTCAGCCATTCACAGCAGCGCTCAGCTCCACCCACGAGCTGCAGCACCTGCACGACCAGATGCTTCCCCCCTCAGTCTACAGACAGGTGTGCAGGCAGCATGCTGTCCCCATGTTCTGCTCTAACTCGACAGCAGCAAGACGTGGGTTTTCTTCTCAAGACAGGCAGATTTCCCAGGACAAAATCCAGGTCACTGGGTCCAGACAGATCCTCCAACCAGGAGGCACCTTGTTACTGGTCTGACCCACGCCAGGATGCTGGAAAGATCAACGGGGAGACTCACAAGGCAAAAGCCCAAACACACCCTCACCCCGGAAGGAGACATGTGACAGGATTTGCGGAGGGACAGTGCTGGCAGCGTTTGTGGCTCAGCTATCCAGTTTCCTGGCTAACTGGCCACAGACTCTGCAGAGCTGGGATGCACCACTGTCAGAGCAGAAGCTGTTTTAAACACAGACACTGAGCCTCCCACTGGACCAGGGCTTTGGAATCCAGTGGCTTTTTCATGATGAAAAGGCATTGCACAATGTCAGCCTAAAGAGTCTCAGCCACCCTCTGTTGCATAAGGAACCTGGCCCCATCACATTGGGTGTTTGATCTGGCTATGGCATTTTCCTGGGGAGTGGACGCTCACCCATCACCCCGTCAGACACCTCAGAGCACCCCACAGAATCACAGAACCAGGCTGGGGAAGACCTTTGAGCTCATCGAGTCCAACCTATGTCCAAACACTATCCTGCAAAGCAGATCATGGACCAACTGCCATGTCCAATCTCTCCTTAAACACCTCCAGGGCAGTTGGCTCCACCACCTGGAGTCCACGAATGAGGAGTCCATTCCAATGTCTAATGATCTCTTCTGTAAAGAAAGGCTTCCTAATGTCGAACCTAAACCTCCTCTGGCACAGCTTGAGGCTCTGTCCTCCTCTCCAGTCACTGGCTGCCTGAGAGAAGAGACCAATCCCCATCTGGCTATACCTGCTGGGAGTTGCAGAGAGTGATAAGGTGCCCCCTGAGCCTCCTTTTCTCCAAAGACCTCCAGTTCCCTCAGACAATTCTTCTTTCACACAGGACTTGAGCTCCAGACCCTTCACCAGCTCCGCTGCCTTTCTCTGGACTCACTCCAGCACCAAAATGTCCTTTTTAAAATCCTCAGGGACTTGCTGTTTCTCCTGCCCCACCAGTCCCACATGGAGCAGGGCACACCTTATGCAGGCAGGGCTCTTGAGATGCCTGCACTGCCCTGCATTCCCATGGCATGGCCCCGCTGCTCCAGTACCTTCCTGACACCTTCTCCTCACAATTCCCCCACCCTGGATGAAGCCCTCCTGGCCCTGCTAAGTGCTTCCAGAACCTTTCAGCAGAGAAGGGTGATGGAGCTGGGGATGAGGAGCAGCTGAGGGAGTTCAGGGTGTTGAGCCTGGAGGAAACTCAAAGGGGAGACTTTTCACTTTCTGTGACAGGAGGGTGTAGCCAGGTGGGGGTCAGTCTCTCCTCCCTGGGAGCAAGTGACAGTACAAGAGGACAAAGCCTCAGCCTGTACCAGGAGAGGTTTTCTTTGGACATTAGGAAGATTTTTGCCACAGGAGTGACTGGGCTTTGGAATGGGCTGCCCAGGGAAGTGGTGGAGTGACCATCTTTGATAGCGTTTCTGAAAAGACAAGACCTGGCATTCAGTGCCATGGTCTGGTTGATGGCGTGGTGTCCAGTCACAGGCTGGAATTGAGTTCAGGGGTCTTTTCCAACCTCACTCACTCTGGGATGCTGCACCACCACAGCCCTGCCTGTGCCGGGGTCCTGGGGGCTGCCAGGCCTGGGGGAAGGGGCACGGGCCCTGCGCAGCCCCAGTCTCTGACAGAGTGCCGGGTGCCCGGCGCTCTCAGAACCACCCACCGCCTCTGCGCCGCCCCGGGCCGGGTCACGGCCCCGTTCCCCGAGCCACGGGAGCGGCGGGCGGAGGGGGAGGGAGCGCGCACACGAACGGCTTGAGGCGCGGCTCCTCGGTGACGTAACGCCTTTCCAGAAGATTCCCCCCGGGGATCCCGCCGCTGAAAGCGAGCGCCCGACCAATCAGAGAGCGCCGAGAGGGCGGTGCTGGCTTGAACTGGCCAATGGAAGGCGGCGACTGGGAGGCGAGGTGGGGTGGGGGAGAAGCGGGCAGGTGAGCGGCGGGTCCCTCCTTCGCCCCGCCTCCCTTTCAGGGAGGGCCAATCAGCGCGGCGCAGCGCGGCGATGGACAGCCCCCCGGGCCAACGGGGGCGTGGCGCGCGCGGGCGGGACTCCCCTGACGTGGCGGGCGGGGGGCGGGCGCGGGGGCGGCCCAGCGAGCGCGCGGCGCCCCGGGACAGCGGGAGCGGTGAGTGCCGGGGGGGGCCCCCGACCGCCCCCGCACCCCCACACCGACCCCCGCACCCCGGCCCCGGCCGTGACGCCGGGGCCGTGGGGGCCAGTCCCCCTGCCCTGCGGGGTGGCAGGGTGTCACTGTGGGACTGCCGTGGGGTGTCAAGTTGTTGCCGTGGGGCCGGGAGGAGTCAGTCCCCGTGCCCCACAGAGCGAAGCGGCTCGCTGTGGGCTGGGGGGTCATGTCACCCCGCCCTGGGGGGTAAGAGGGTGTCATCGTGGGCTGGGGCGTCACTCCGCGCCGTGGGGTGACAAGGTGTCGCTGTGGGGCTGGGCGGGGGTCAGTCCCCCCAGCCCGGGGTGGCAGGGTGACCCTGTGGGACCGGCGGGGGTCTCACCCAGTGCCTCGGGGGTGACAGAGTGTCACCCGGGGGTGGGGGGCAATGCCCCTATCTCGAGGTTAACAGGGTGTCGCTGTGGGGTCAGTCCCCCTGCCCAGGCGGTGACAGGGCGTTGCTGTGGGACTCAGGCGTCAGTTCCCTGCGCCGTGCGTTGATAAGCTGTTGCCATGAAACTGGGGGGTCGTCAGTCCCCCTGCACCGTGGGGTGGTAGAATATCACTGTGGGGCTGGGGAGGGTCAGTCCCTCTGCCCCGAGCGAGGAGCTCGGGTGTCACTGCGGGGCTGAAGGTGATTGGCCCCCGTGCCCGTGGGGTGACAGCATGTCCCTATAGGGCTGAGAAAAGGTGCTTACCACACTCCACCCGTGGGGTGACAGTCTGTTCTGATCTGGGGGCTAAACCTCTGCTTTATGAAGTGGCAGGGTGTCTCTGGGGGCTGGCAGGACTGGCCTCTCTGCCTCAAGGGGTGACAGGGTTTTGCAGTGGGTCTGGGAGCTTAGCCCCTTTGCCCTTTTGTGGGTGGGAAGCAGAGGGTAGCCACCCTGTTCTGTCACCATGGGATGACATGGAGTCTCTATGGGGTGGAAGATGGGGGATGAAGAAGTTGGCATCTCTGGCTCCTGTGGGGTGTCAGGGTTTCTTGGTGGGACTGTGGGTCAGGGTTAACTGGGCACCTTATGACTGCGTGTCCCTGTGGTCTGAAAAGTGTGTCAGGAAGGGGTTAATCCCCCCCCATAACAGAGATAGTGCATCCAAGTGGGGCAGAGAGAGAGGGTAACACCCCCTGCCATGGGGCTGCAGGACAGCCCTGTGCAGCTGGAGAGGGTGGTGAGGTTAGGGTTAATCCCTCTCTCCAGTTTCACTTTGGAGGGAATAATGTGCTCTGTTTGAGCTATGTGAAGTGGCCTGGAAGGGGTCAGCACCCCTCCACCGGCACCCTGGGGGTACCTGTGTGTTCCAGTGGGACTGAACTGGCTGGTGAGAAAGTTGGTAACCTCCCACCCAGGTGACAGTAACACGGTTAGAGGGACCAGCATGGAAGGGGTTAACCCCTGTCCCCAGTCAAGGTGACAGTGTCTCCTCGGAGGGCTGACCAGGAGGAAAGGGTTAACCTCCTTTCCTCTTGAGGCAGACAGTGGGTCCCAGTGGGGCTTGATCATGGCAGGGGGTCACCCCTGGACCCCTGTGGGTCTGTGCACTGGGGCACAACACATGAGTGAACCCCTGTGTGTGTGACAGCCCCTAAAAAGGATAGCACCTCTGGGCTTGGGAGGGGGATAAACCCCATCCCCATGAAGTTCTTAGCCCCACAGCGGGGCTGGGTGGGGGGCATGGAGTGGTGATCTGTGCAGTGAGGGGGTTCAAACCCATCCCCATGCCATTGTGATCATCCTTGTGAGTCTGGAATTGGGGTACCCTACACAGGGAGGCAGCATGGGGGGCTTGACCCTATCTCCACACAAATGTGAGCAGCCGAGTGTGGCTGGGAAGAGGGGAACCTACTTGGGGAGACGCTGTGAGGGGCTTGACCCCATGTCCACCCAAGAGCTAGTGCCAGATAGGTCTGGAAAATGGGGGACCCTGTCGGGGGTGATTGTAAGTGGTACTTGACACCATCCCCACGCAGGAGGCAGCACTTCGTGGCTGTGGAGATATGGGACTCTCTCTGGGGAAATTCTGAGCGGGGGTCCTGATCCGTGCCCACGCAGGAGGCGGCCGCCGGCGGGGCTGGCAGCGGGGGCTGTGCTGGCAGAGGCAGCGAGGGGAGGGTTAACCCCGTCCCCACGCAGGTGCCGGCACCCCAGTGGGGCTGTCGGTGGGGAGGGGGAGGCGGGCGGCGCGTGTGGGGGCTCGGGGAGGGGATGATTCATTGCGGGTAGTCATGACATTGCTGCCTGGTTGCCTGCGACTGCCATCCAGCACGGGCACGGGTGGCTCTGCCTGCCCCGGCGCGACAAGATCCCCACCAGCTCCCTGACTGAGCCCGGGATACGCTACCATGCCGGCAATTCTGCTCTTCTGGAGCCGCGCCGAGAGGTATGCGCTGCCTCGGCACCCGCGCCTCGCCGGACCCAGCCGGCTCGGAGCCCGGCGGGACTCCAGCCCCTGGGGACACAGCGGGATGGGGTCTGTCGCCCGCCCGGCTGTTTCGCTTGCCGCGGGTGGGATGCAGGAGCTGCCTGGTGATATCCCCAGTACGGCTGCCTAGTTTCGGTGTAGAGCTTTTGGAGAGGATGCTCTCCGTGGCCTGCGAGTGACGGTGACAGACGAGGGGACGCGGTGGCATTAGCTTTCTTTGGCGTGCCTGAAGGTGACTTCTCAGAAGTAGGTTTTGCGCCTGGGCTCGGGGGACGCACCGTCCCCGTCCCGCTGCCCTGCCGCCACGGGTATCCCCGAACGCCGGGCGGGAATGCGGCACTCAGATCCCTTCTGCCGGGGGACCGGTGCCGGCGGCCGGTGAGGGGGACACAGGGACCCCCATGCATCCGAACGGGAAAAGCTGGGGAGGTGCACATTGGTTAACGTGACTTTTTTCCATATCAACGCCGCCCTACTTTTCTCCCTACCCGATTCGCCTGGCGGGTGCTCAGCCCTGGGCGTCAGCAGAGTCGTTTCTGGGGACACCGGGGGGCTCCTGGCTGCACTCCCTGCGCTCCTTGGAGGGGGCTGCGTGGGGGACGTGACGGTACCAGGCGGCTGGGTGCCTTGTGGCAGCGGAGAAGAGGAATGCTGGAGCTGACGGATTAAGCAGAAGTGTCTTAATCTGTCGGTTTAACGAGAAAGCGTCAAGAAACCAATTAAAAGGAAAATTACGGCACTGCGAGTGACTCCATTGAAGGGTCTCTCCGTGCGCGGCTGGGAATCACACAAAGGACGGCAGCTCCCCGGCGGCACCGCGTCGACCGGAGGAGCCCTTTCGGAGCCATCCTGGGAGCGAGGTCAGAGCCAACCACGGCTGCCGGGCTGGCGAAGAGCTGCCCTTTGGGTGTGCCGGAGGAGGTGGAGGGGGGGACTCGCCCGCAGAGCATCCCTTGGCGGCGGCGGCATCCCCGGCACGAGCCAGCACCTTTTGCCCCGCCACCCTCCTCCCACCCTCCAGTGCCTCCCGGCCGGGCACACAACACCTGCCGCCGCCTGCGGACAGCCGCGATGTTTAAAATAAAACTAGAGCCTTTAAAAATGACAGCTTGGACTATGAATGTGTTCGTAAAGTTTCGGTAAGTGGGTTTCCGCCTCTCAACCTTGTGTCCTCGTTAAACCATCAGTGCCTGTCCCTGGCATCCCGGGGTGACCTTGCACCCCGAGATGGAACAAAAAAAAGTCTTGTGCTGTTGGCAGGGTGGGTTTGTTTCCTTGGATGACTGCCGAGCAGAGGGATTATGTCAAACGATCGCTATTCAGCTGGCGCGCTGGCCCAGCGGTTGCTCGGGCTGATGTCATGTGCGGGGCCAGAACAAAGATTTATTCTTTATTTAATTATTTTTTTTCTTTTGGTGTGGTTGCAAGAGGAGGATGGAGGTTGGGCTGGTTCTGCAGGGCAGGGGAATGCCTGTGGTTTCCACCAAGGCAAGGTGGCTGTAGCTTATCTGGGGGCATCTGATATGCAAGGGTGATACAGGAATGCCTTTGCCAGCCTGAAACCCCCCCACCGCTCCCGAGTGGGTTAAATGGGAAGTCAGGAGAGGATGACTGAGCAGAAGGGGGAGAGGATCGGTGGCAAGGCGCAGCTGATCCCAGAGAGGTGGGAGGGAAGGAGGGAGGCTCTGCAGGGACAGAGTCGTGTTTTACCACCATTGTGCATGTGAGCTGAGCCTCAGGAGTGTGCCTTAACCCACCGGGTCACCCTCTGGCACCTGGTCCTCTCTGGCACGGTAAACCACAGCACCGGGATGCATTTTGGTACAGAACTTCCCTTCCCCATGCCCAGCCAGACGAAGGGGTCCTTGGTCAGGTCAGAGATCCTCATCAGGCATCCCCACCCTGGCCAAAGACCTCTCAGTGGGCAAGACCAGAGATCTTGTGGGTGGTGACAGCATTTTGCATTTTTGGGATGTGTTTTCATGGGAAACGCTGTGGGGTTTTGGCCAGATGAGGGTGTCCCAGTGGTGCTGTCAGGGTGGGCTGCGTGGGGTCAGAGCCAACACTGTGGTCCCTGGGCAGTGACAGTTGAATGTTTGTCAGCTCTGTGTTGCTGGAGCTAGGGTGTGATGGGGTTGTCTTTAGCACTGCTTGGTTTGCTCTCGCTGTGGGAGGGTTGGCAACATCCAGACAGGGCCAAATTGTCATCCCAGTAATAGCCTCAGAGAGCCCCTGCCCTCCACTGGAGGTTGCTGTGGGGAAGTGAGGTGTTGGAGTGACCCTTGGTGGGGAGAATGGACAGGATAGCTCTTGATTCTCCTGCAGCTTGCCCAGCATTTTGGGAGGGTAAATGGGGAGGGGGATGTGGGCTGGGGGCAGAGCATCCCGCAGCACCTGCGTGGGCTGGGTGCTTTTGACATCTCTGCATGCAGGAGCTGGTATAGAAATGTGCTGACATCCGGGAGCTGCCACAGGTGACGCTGTCAGATGCTCTTTATGCCCCCAGGGGCCTCCTCCCACCTCTTCTGTGCCACCTGAGATATTGTACAGTGTTTGCAGATGCCCCCATCTCCCTTCACTGTGTCCTTCAGGGGTGCCTTAGCCCCCCCTCCCGTCTACAGCAAAGCTTCTTCTCCACAGCTGGAGCAAAAAAGAGCAGAAGTTGATGGTTTGGATGGAGGTGGCCAAAGGTGGCACCAATTTCCAAGCTCCTGTAGGGGGTCATTGCCCAAGGCATGGCCCAAGGCAAGTGTTGGATGCTTGGTGTGGCTGCCAGATGAGCAGCACCCAAGCTTGGACCCTAGGGGAGCATAACCACCCTTGACTGAGCTGTGGTGGTTGGGCGATCCCTCTGTGACCTCCAATGGGAGCTCATGGATATAGAGTAAGGGTGGGGAGAACATCTGGTAGCTTGTATGATGGTGAAGAAAAGGACCAAAACTCACACCCCATGCCATAATCCCTCTGCTGGAGGGGCACAGTGGGTTGGCATGGCTCAGGTGTGTTTGGAGCAAGTATAGGGTGAAACCTGGACTGTAGCAGGGAGCAGGCTGTGAGCAGTGGGAGTGAAGGTGTGCAAGGGCAGCACCTGGGAGAAGCAGCATCAGCACTGAGTGTGAGAGGGGCCAGGCCAGACCTGGGGTCTGCGGTTCGGGGTGTCAAGTGTTTGCTGTCAAATAAGTAAAAGTCGAGGAGCAGTAGGAAACATCTGTGGAGAGGCATGGGACTTGTTAGCTTTTTCCTGGAAGAGCGGCCCTGCCATCTCCCCTGGCTGCTCTCTGGGTGGCTGTGACTCCAGCAGTGACTGGGGGATGAATTACAGCCACCGGGTTTTCCATGCCTTAGTATAGGCATGGGCATGGCCTCAGCCCCCGCGCGATGCAGCGAGTGAGCCCTGAGTTCCTGCCTTACTGCAAGATCCAGTTGGAGGCTCTCAGGGAGTGCAAGTCAGGCTAGAAAGTGTTGGGGTTTTTTTTAAACAGAAAATGAAAAAAGCCCTCCCACTATCACAAGATGTTTCTGTCTAACGGCTCCGTTCTCTCTCCGCTAAATACAAATTATGGCTCTGACAGCCGGAGGCGCTTATCTCCAGCTGAATGCCAATTGCTTTCAGGAACAAAATGTTTGAAGTTCCTTTAAGGTGAAGGCACAACGTGGTCCCTGCCACTGCTTTCAGCCTCCAAAACCTGCTGTCATCACCCTGACTTGGGTCTCAGGTCCCCAGCTGGGAGAGAACAAGGCAAGGGGGTGGACACAGGCCATCAGCTACATTTGGACATAGCTCAGCCCTTCTGACTCAGCCCAGGGGGGACGGACAGGGACGTGGTCCTGGCCTGACGTTAGCAGTGGCGTGGCCCCTATAATAGCACCGTGCCCCAACTTGAGCTCTCTCTCCCTGCCAGCCTCCGAGATGAGTCTGTCCATCCCAGCCAAGGGGCTCAGCGGGATAAAACCAGAGCTGGGATACATTCTGGCACCGGGGCTCTGACCTCTGTTGGGAAGCGTGGACTTGAGCCGGCTCTGGTGCTGCTGGCCCGTGGGACACAGGGAGCATCGTCTCCGTGATAAGTGTGTGCCAGTCCCATCCCCAGCTGCCCCTGTGTGATATTCACCTTACGAAGAGCTGTCTTTCTCCTTTCAGGAATAAGTACTCGGCTCCCAGCAGTGTCGCCATCATGGGGAAGGACTATTACAAGATTTTGGGCATCCAGAGCGGTGCCAACGAAGATGAAATCAAGAAGGCCTATCGCAAAATGGCCCTGAAATATCACCCTGATAAGAATAAAGACCCCAACGCTGAGGAGAAGTTCAAGGAGATTGCGGAGGCTTATGACGTCCTGAGTGACCCCAAGAAACGAGCTGTGTATGACCAGTATGGGGAGGAAGGTAAGGGGGTAGGCGCTGCCCACTGGGAGGCAGGGATGTGGGGTCCAACTCAGAGGAAAATCCCTCTTTAGAGGTGAGGGGGGATGTTTCACAGGAAGTGTTTCAGTGTTTCATGCCTACTTCTGAAATGGGACTGGTTGCCAAAGAATCAGAGAGAGTGAAGGCTCCACAGCTGGCAGAAATCACCTCTCATCCCACTCCTCCCCAGACTGCTTCACTTTTCCAGAAATTTGTCAGCTTGCTTCCTGGGGTGGCTGGGCTCCTCCTGCCCTCTGCCCCAGAACTTTGAGTGCCAGCTGAGAAATTGAGGGAGCTCACCTCCTGGGTTGTACCTAAGGTAATTCGTTAGCAGCTCTTTAAATGACCTAAATAACACAGCAGAGACGTACTGCTTCTGCCCACATTCCCCCTGCACTTGGGCACTGGTCCCGCTGTCCTCCCTGGTACAGGCTGACCTACAGGATTCAAAGCTTTTCCCAATTTAAGTAATAGGCCCTTGTTTTGAAACCAAGCGGCTGCTGTTGTCTGGTGGTTGGCATGGAGGAGGAGGAGGAGGAGGAGAGCCGCTCCAAGGCAGGCGGCCTTATTAGTCGATGATGGAAGAGTGCAGCCCCATTCAAGGAGAGTGCCGAATAGCATCTGCATTAATCAGCCCAGGGCTTGGGTACTTAAAAGAGCAGGAGATCTGGCAGGAGCAGGCTGCTGGGTGGAAGAGGCAGCTCCTCTCTCGGGCAGGTGCATCCCCTCACAAGCCACTGGCGGGATTAAGCAGCAGTGGGTTAATTGTTGACCCGTTAGTTATGTCAGGGCTGTGATGGATGCACTGGGCACAGTGATTTGCTGCCCTGTAAAATGAGAAGAGACTCTCTCAAGTGGGAAACCAGCTTTTTCCCAGGAGGCCTCAATGAAATCGGACCCTGCTCAGGCTGGCGTCATGGGATTAAAGGTGAAACCTCCTGGCTGTACGGTCTATTAGGAGTGGGGCTCACTGGGGATTTGGCAAAATCCCTGTCGCCTGCAGGCATCTAAAATAAAGAGTGAATTAAGGAAGAGGGTAAGAGCTCCCTCGCTGCCCCATCCAGTTAAAGACCATCTTCCCCCATGTGCCATCATTGTTGAACCTCTCATGTTCCATGACCTTCCCCACGTGTTTTGTTTCCCTTTTTTTTTTGGGCGATGAAGATCAGCATTTTGAGGAGCTTCAGGAGTGTGCTGTGTAGGCAAGGTGAAGTGGGAAAGCCCCTTCAGCCCACCCAGAATACTGACTTCAGCACTCAGAAGAGACCCCCAAACTTGTCCTGCTGTGGAAAGGGCGTGGGGGGTTGGGACAAAGGACAGCCTGTCAGAAATAGTCCTTCACTGTCACTGGTGTGCACTGAAAATAGTCCTTGAGCTAGGCTTGGCTTAACCCTTCCCAACCCTGCTGATCAAAAATAGCCTTGCAGAGCATGTGTGACCTCTTTGGGGGGCATTTGTCATGTGCCTTGACTCCTTGGGACTTGGGATGACTTGCAGTGACATCAGGCTAAGCCAGGGACCTGGCAGGGGAGTTTCCCATGGGAAAGGTTGCTATATGATTCAAACCTGGAGCTTACCTGGCTTTTATACAGCCAGTGTGCAGGGAGCTGCATGCTGACCTGGAGGTCTGCTCACCTCCACCTGCCTGTAGAATCATTGAGGGTGGAGAAGATCTCTAAAATCATTTAATGAAGTACTGCCATGTTCATCACTACGCCATGTCCCTAAGTGCCACATCCATATATTGAACACTTACAAGAATGGTGACTCTATCACTTCCCTGGTCAGGCAGCCCCTGACCAAATTTTTCCTAATATCCAGTCTCAGCGACAAGGCTATTGGGGCAGGAAGGAGCCTGCTCATGGGGAAAAACGGAGATGGGCTGATCAGGGTATGTTTTAAATTAAAATTTGGTGAATAGGGTGAAGAGACTCAAAAAGGTTCTTCAGTAGGGATAGAGGGAACAAAACCTGAATGGATTCTGAGCTTGCAGGGTGTAGGAGTGGGACTGTGTGTCATGGGTGGAGATGGTGCCTTCACGGTGGTTGGGCTGGAGGTGCTCAGCACACTCAGGAGAGGGTGGAAGGAGGTGACAGAGGCTGTTCTCCCACCTGGGCAGTCCAGTGCTTGCAGAGCATTCCTCCACAGGAAGCATTCATGTCTCCTCTTCCCCTTGTCTTCCAGGTCTCAAAACTGGAGGTGGCTCTTCAGGTGGCTCAGGGAACACCTTCCACTACACCTTCCATGGAGACCCCCATGCCACCTTTGCATCCTTCTTTGGAGGCTCCAACCCTTTTGACATCTTCTTCGCAAGCAGCCGCTCCCGGATGTTCAATGGCTTTGACCAGGAAGACATGGATATGGATGATGACGACGACCCTTTCAGTGCCTTTGGCCGGTTTGGCTTCAATGGCATTAATGGGGTTCACCGGCGGCACCAGGAGTCCCTGCACACGCGGAGAAAGGTCCAAGACCCACCTGTCATCCACGAGCTCAAGGTGTCCCTGGAAGAGATCTACCACGGATCCACCAAGAGGATGAAGATCACACGCAGAAGGCTCAACGCTGATGGCCGGACCATGCGGACTGAGGACAAGATCCTAAACATTGTCATCAAACGGGGTTGGAAGGAGGGAACCAAAATCACATTCCCCAAAGAAGGGGATGCCACTCCAGACAACATCCCTGCAGACATCGTCTTCATCCTCAAGGACAAGCCTCACTCGCACTTCAAGAGGGATGGGACAAACGTGATCTACACGGCAAACATCAGTCTTAAAGAGGTGGGTACAGGTGGTAAATCCCATGGGATGTGGGGTGGCACTGGTTCATGGCCTTTGGGGCCAAGATGGGAGGCAGTCCTTCTCCTGCTCTGGATAGGAAAGACCAGGTAGGTTGCAAGATAGGAGCTGCAGAGGCCAACTTGGTCTTGGCTTTGGAGGTGCTTGGCTTCCAAGCCAGATGTGAGACACTGATCCTGTGGTCCCTGCTGAAATACCTCACTTCTTGAGCCAATTCAGGTGGCTCATTTTATCCATTTTCTCCCTTCTCCATATGTCTTGTTCTTCTGTTTTAGCATAGAGTATTCACATGTGGAACGAAGGGCACATCCTCTGTAGGAGCAAGGGAAAACCCAGGTTGGGTGGCATCAGTCTGATTCCTGCTTTTCCTGTAGCTGAGCCTGCTGTGGCTTAGTTACTGCCTAGGGTTGCACCAGGTGCCTCTTCCCATGGGCAGAGAGCAGGATCACATGGAGGAAAGTGATCCCCTGCCCTCCCTGAGCACTGCTTTGGC
Source organism: Haemorhous mexicanus (assembly GCF_027477595.1). NCBI lineage: Eukaryota > Metazoa > Chordata > Aves > Passeriformes > Fringillidae > Haemorhous > Haemorhous mexicanus. The sequence continues at coordinate 80,805,851 of NC_082381.1, read as the reverse complement.
TGTTTTCCTTGATTCTGGCTTTCCTGGATAAGCAACCAAACAAATTAAATACCCAGGCAATGGGTAAAACTCAACACTTCCAGGCTGGCAGTCCTGGAGGTCATGGCAGGGCTGAATGGGTGCATCAGATAGATCATCCAGCAATCTGCACGAAGGTGGGAGAGGAAAGGGAAGATTACCTCAGTACGAGATGTGCTGTTCGCCACTGCTGCTGTAAAACTACCTTTTAATAAATCCCAGCTGGCAGCTGCATTTAACGTTGACATTTTTGGCAGCTGCCATTTGCTGTTCCTTTCAGACGGTAGACGCTGTCTGTCTTCTTAATGAGCTGATTTTTTTTTTCGTTCCTGAAGGCAGATTTATGTTCTCAAATGCGTTGAATAGAAATAAGCTCAATGGGCCAGACCTGAGGTAGGAAAACGTGATCTTGTGAAGTGTGCCAGGAAGTCAGGAGAGCTCTGTGATGGCTCTGCATCCCAGCTCAGGCTGTGACCGGGTGTACTGGGGGCAAAAAGCACATGGACCAGGCAGAGCTGGGCACTCCTGAAGCAAACTCAGCTCTACTTAACGTGGAGACTCAGGAGTTTCCCTCACAGGGCAAAGTACAGAGGTTTATTCCTGCAGTAGCTGGTTCTCCTGGCCAATCCAGAAATACTCAGGAGAGACTGCCTTATTTATGGAGAAGTGCCTGCTGTATCTCAGATATTTTCTTCTGTTCATTCCTTTTATCTGACCTGGCTGTGCTGATGCCCAGACTGTGTTAGCCCAAGTCTGTGCACTGGTCTAGGGTGGAGGGAGTCCTGCCTGGAGTTGACTTTTGATCAGTAACTGGAGAAATGGGCTTGAGAAGTGCATCAGAAGTGTTGGACACCTGTGAGCTCCATGAGCAAGGCCTGCATGCTGGCAGTGGATTTGCACAGTGCAGACACAAAACACTAAATTGATGGTCCAGGCAATTCCTTATCTCTTTCAACTGGAGCTTCTGGTCTCTAACCTCCCCCAGCACAAACCCAACATGCTTTGCATCCTCATGGGGCTGCTGGTCTGGCTGTCTGTCATCCCCAGCCTGCTGCTTGCCAGGACAGTGTGATACTCTGCTGCGTTTGTCTTCCAGGAAAAGAAGTTCCTTAAGTGTTCTGGAGCACGAGCAGATGCTGGGAGCTCTCCAATTCTGTATGCTACCACCTCAGTATGTGACAGAGCACAACTTCTCCATCTCCTCAGCCTCTGGCTGTAGTCTTAGGTGTCTCCTTGCACCTTCTGCCTTGCAAGGCTGCCTCTTCTAGCCTGTGTTTTAGTCTCTGCCACTGCCGTGAGAGAACATAATGGCATCAGGAAAGCTGGCAGGTGATGGGCACTGGAGGGTCTTCCCAGCCCTTGAGTCCCGGCCCTGCTGGGTGCCTTGCTGGGGCAGTGCAGGCATTTTGCCACCTGTCTGCTGCAGAATTGCAGATGTAGGAGTGCTTTTCCAGGGATTTGTTGCCTTCCTTCCTAAAATCAGAGGCACGTGCCGCAGCGGGGAGCTGCGGGAAGGCAGAGACTCACAGCTCCACCAGCAGCTGCCTCTGCTGGAGGCAGCGCTGCCGGCGGCGCGTCCTGCTCTCCTGGTGGGTGCCTAATGCCTGCCCTCGGCACCATCCCGCTTTGCATCCTTTATCTGGCGTCACCTTCCTTGAAGCATCCGCGCCTCTGCTCATCCCAGCTGGGACGCGGCCGGTGGCGACGCCCTCCCCGGCGGCTTCACCATGAGTGGAGGAGGACCCAATGGTGACCTAGATAAAGCTCTGCTCACACAGCACAGTGCTCAAACCCAGGGTGATTTCATCCACAGGGATAAACCAAGCCTCTTTCTAGGATGCGGGGTAGCTCCCGCGGTTACTGGTGTTACTTCAGCAACCGTTTTCCCAAATGCCAGCAAAGTTGAGCAAGAAGAACGAAAAACAGGGACATACGGCGGAGGAGCGATCGCCTCGGATTCTTGCGTCTTGGCTCTGGGAAGGAAACATTAAGATCCTGTCTGCCTTCACTGTTACCGCCCGCTTCTGCTCACATCTCTGCCTGTTTCCCCATCCACGTGTTCCCACAGGGACTTCTTGTTCTCCTTTCTGTTTTGTGGCTGGAGGTATCCTTTCTTGGCACACATGGGCACTTGCAGCCATGGCCCACTGCACTGGGCACCAGCAGGCAGGAGGGCTTTGGCATCCGTGCCTGAGTACACAGCACAAACTCCTTGTTATGGGGAGATTGTCCTTTGTTTTCCCCTCAACCTGCTGGAGATCAGCCAAGCATCTGCTGCTCACACAGAACTGGTAATGGCATTCTCCTGCAGACTGAAGATTTCATCCCTGGAGGACACCCTCTTCAGGAGGAGGCCTGTACAGATGAGCCATGCAAAGGAGATAGGACCTTCTCCCCGTTCTCCACTAAAAAAAGACCCTGAACCAGCTCTGGCACAGATCCCACTGCAAGCGCTCTGGTTCAAAGCCTTGGTTCTGCTGCAGAAGCCCCATCCATCATCTCAGAGCCAGTGGCCAGCATGAGGTGTTTCTCCCAGTGCCTGGTGCTGCTCTGCCTTTGGAGACTTTTCCTGGGGGAGGGGGAAAATGCAGGACATTCCTCCACCTTCCCCAGAAACAGCAACTGCATCTTTCTCCACTCCCCTTGCAGGGTGTTTTGGGAGGGCTGGGACCCCAGGACCCAGTTCAGAGGGACAGACCTGTGCCAGCCCCCACATGGAAGCTTGAGGCTGTAGCTCAGCAACCCCCCAGCCCCCACCCGCTTCCAGAAGCATCGTTCCGCAGTCCTCTCGCTCAGCCCTTGCTGAAAGCCTGGAGACGATCCTGCCCACATGTACGACAGAGCTGTCTGAGTTATTTAAGGACACAAGGATTTTCTTGCTGCATTCCTGCATCACGTGGCTTGCCAATGCAGGCCGGTGTGCGGCTGCTGCTGGGGGCTGGGGTGCAGAGGGGTGGCACCCCCACACCGGCTCCTGGCTGTGCAATGGGACAGGGAGACAGGAATCAGCCCTTCCAGCACCCCAGCTCCCAGGGAAGCTCAGTGCCACAGCCACACCATTGTGCCAAGCTGGCCTAGCCTTGTGGGGGCTGTCAGTGACAGGGATGGGACAGGGGACATGGGACATGGGCTGTACTATAGATAACCCCAAGCACCGGGCAAAGCTGCCGTGCTCTGGAGGGTGACAGCTGATGGGCTGTGGCAGCATCCCATGATCTCAGCTGGATTTTCGGCTGCCTAAGGCTGGGCGACAGGGCTGGAAAGGAGCTAAATTTAGCCTGCGTTGTTGCTGTGGGTGGCTGGGTGCTGGTGGTGCCTTCTGGGCAGCCCAGCAGATGGGGAGTCCTTCCCCCCATGAGAGCTGGGGCACCCCTCTCCTGGGACACCCCTCTCCTGCCCGGCTCCTGCAGCCCAGTTCATGGTGGCTGGACCAGGCTGGTGCCAGCAGAGAGCTGTGCTTGCACTGGTGAGCATCATCCAGTGCTCTTGGGCAGCATCCAGAGGAGCAGGGCAGTTCAACCAGGGGAGCAGCCAGTTGGGGTACAGGGTGTGGCTGTCAGGGTGCTTTGGGGTATCAGCCCCATCTGATGGCCTGTTCCCTCTTCCTTCCTCAGGCCTTGTGCGGCTGCACTGTGAACATTCCCACCATTGATGGACGCGTGATCCCGCTTCCCTGCAACGACATCATCAAGCCAGGGACAGTGAAGAGACTACGCGGGGAGGGGCTGCCCTTCCCCAAGGCCCCCAGCCAGCGAGGAGACTTGATCGTGGAGTTCAAAATCCGCTTCCCGGACAGAATAGCTCCCCAGACAAGACAGATCCTCAAGCAGCACCTCCCATGCTCCTAGAGCCCAGGGACTTCCTCCAAAGCAGCAATACTCCAAACGCATGTGCCACAGCACCTGGCCTGCACAGAGCCAAGGTGTCACAGCACTTTTAAATGCAAAAAAAGAGAAAAAAACAACCCCTCACACTCCTTTTCTCCCCCCAAAAAAACCCATCTGACCCACCCCCTATCCATCCATTCTTGGCCGGTTTTTTACTCCAACAACGGGGAGACTCCTGTCTGCCACAGCTCTCCCAACTGCCAAACCTTTTATTTCTCCCCAGAGGTCCATTTTTTTCTGCCTCGCAAGAGCGAGAGCCGTGGGCCCTTTGCCCGGGGAGGTGTGTCGTGTCGTGGGTTTTTTATGTCACCTGCTTTTCAGGCCACTCTTCCCACAAGAAGCTGGACTTGTCGGGGTCCAGCGCTGTGTAAATAGGACTCCGCAGGATCTGGCATCCCCGCTGCTGGTTTTTCTCTTTCCCTCTTTGATACTTGCTGCTGTTTGGGGTCCTGGCTGTACCGCGGTGCCGATCACTCCTGCCTGTGGTGGCCCCCCCAGTAGCCGGACAATTTCTCTCCTTGGGGCCACGGTACCAAGTCCAACCGTGGTCCGCTCTCCTGTGCCAAGCCTACACCGAGCCTCGGCTGTGCCAAACAACAGAGCACGTGGGGATGGTCCATCCAGCCTCCTGCCCCTGCCCGGGGATGTCCCCAGTGCCCGTGGGCAGCACTTGCCTGCACCTGCTGCCCGCAGGGCCCAGCCAGCAGGAGGAGGGGGGAAAGCCCAGGGTGGAGCTTTCTTTTTTCAGATGTGTTGAGTTTGCATTGCTGCTTTTATTTTTTAAATACATATATATAGAGCTCATTAGATAAACTTCGTAAGGGTTTTCCTCTGCCTGTATTGGGGATACTGGCCTGACGCACCCAGGCTTTTTCTGAAAGGGGGATGATTCAGCCACACGAACAGCAAACCTCCAGAGTGGGGTTGTGTGTGCGTGTAGCACTAATCTGGGTGCAGAAGCAGAGCCAGGCGTGAGCAGAGCTGTGGGTTTCACTAGTGTTTCAGGTCAAATTAGGGATTCCAATAAGAAGAGAGAGGCGTGTGTATATATTTTTCTACAGGGACAATTCATTCAGGAGGTGTTTCTGGACATCAGGGTGGATCTGGGAGGTGCATGAGGCAGTCTGTTTAGTGGCTCCATTTTCAAATACTGTATTTTTTTAAAACCTTTGGATTTCCATCAGGAGAATTTTTATATTTCTTACCTTTCTCAGCCCACTCTGCCTCATGCCATTTTTTTCTCCCAGGAAAGGGCTGTTGTGGAGCTGGAGATGCATTCAACCAGGCTTTGTACAGCTCCTCTTTCACTGCAGCACTGCCAAGAAAACCCCTGCCAAAATATTCCCCCCCTGCCGCCTGCCTTGGGAATATTTTTTTTTTAATTCCTAAAAAAAATTTTACTGACTTGAAGCAGGGGGTCCCTTGGAGTGGGGGGGCTTTGCGTGGGGTGTCCATGGGGCTGGGGGTACAGGTGTACAGTGTTACCTGTGGGGTGAGGAGACCTGTGAGGCACTGCTCAATCGATCACCCGCTTTGGCCAGCGAGGGGTGGCCACTGGTTCCCTCCACTGGTCCCTGTGGAGTTCAATGTGGAGAAATGTGGTGGACAACATGATGAGAAGACAGGCCAGCATGCAGATGCAAGCTGATTTGTTTTTCTCAGTTTCAACGAGACCTGAATGTTTTATAGTGGGGTTTTTTTTGTAATTTTCTTTTTTTTTTTAGTTATCTTTTTTTTTTTTTTTTTTTTTTTTTTTTTTTTTTTTTTGTAATGTCGGTATTGAGAGAAATAAAGAAGTATTTTGAAAAATACACTTTCTCCGTGTGTGTGTTGTGATAGGAGGTGACTGGCTGGGCTCCAGCAGACAGCAGGATGAGGGCTCTGTGCCAGGGTCATTGCCACAACCATCACCCTGGCCAGGTGCCCTTGAGGCTGGCAGGGGGAGAGAAAGAAGAAAACTGTTTGTTTTGGTACTTGTTGCGCAGGACCTTCAGAGGCTGATAAGGAGGGGCAGGGAATCAATACATGACTTGGGTCACAGAAGGGCTGCTCCCCACCTGCATTTCCTCAGTGTGCTGACCACATTGCCAAGAATTGGGAGCAGTGCTGGTGAGGGGCTCTGCCCCCTCAGGGCTCTGGGATGTGGCTAACATGGGCAGTGGGATAGTCAGTGCAGGGGTGCAGGGGGAGGCTGGAGAGAGCAGTGCCCATGTCTTCTCAGAAGGACCTTGGGGCAGGGTGAGAGCCAGGGGCATTACTGGCACCCATGGAAAGTCCTGCTGATACCAGGGAACGTTTGCGCAGTGCTCCCATCAGGAGCTGTGCACAGGGACAGGAGATGAGAGCAAAACCCATGGGCCTTGTGCCCAACTCTCAAGTCCAGTGTGTGGCTCAAGAGGGTTTGATTTTGGGTGAGAATAGTCAGTAAATTAAACTGGATGATGTTAATTGCTACACAGCACTGCATATAGTTTCCATGGCCACTAATATGCCCATCACCATCACTGGGCACCTTGCCTCCCTGAATTTGGGGATGTGAACCCAGCTCTCCTTTGATTGCTGTGCTAATGAAGGATGAGCTTTGGTGAAACCAGCCAAGCCCTGCGCTGATAGAATCAGAACTGGCTTCTACATGTGACACCACCACACACCATCTTTCCTGCCCTGAAAGACTCTTAGGACAGATAAAGCCCAAGGTCATGAACTAAACAGCTTCAAGGGACTTTTGTAGGGGTGGTCCATAGACAGAGGGAATGATGTCATTGCAGAATCAAAGGATGGTTTGGGTTGGAAGGGACTTTAAAGCTCACCTCATTCCAACCCCATGGCATGGGCACGGATATCTTCCCCTTGACCAGGTTGCTCAAAGCCCTGGCCTTGAACACTTCCAGTGACGGGGCATCCACAGATTTTCTGAGCAACGTCTGCCAGTGCTTCACACCCTGACAGTAAAGAATTTCTTCCTGATATCCAATCAAACCCCCCTCCCCTTTTACTTTGAGGGCATTACTCTTTGTCCTGTCACTACATGCTTTCATCAAAAACCTCTCCCCCTCCTTCTTATAGGCTCTCTTTAGGCAATGGAAGGGTTCATCTGGGATAGAGTTCATTTTCTCCCCAGTAGCTGGTCTGGTGCTGTGACTTGGATTCAGTTGAGAATAATGCTGATAACACACTGATGTTTCAGCTGTTGCTCAGCGGTGTTTAGCCTAACTCAAGCACTGATCAGTTTCCCAGGCTCTGGCAGGGAGCAGGGGCACAAGAAAGCAGGAGGCAGCATGGCCAGGAGAGAGGTGTTCCGTGCCATAGAACACCATGCCCAGTGCATAAACTGTGGGGAGAATGAGTGAGTGGCTGCAGGGCACTTAGTGAAACCTCAACATCCGTTTCCAGTGCCCAGCGTGGGCCCGGAGAATGAAGTAACAATAGATCTGAGCAGAGCTTGTTAGACCAGGTTTGTTACAAGCATCAGTTAGTAGTTTCTGGTCACAATGCTGTTCTGCCTGCACTCAAGTTCCTGTGTGTGTGCTTGAAGGAGCACCTTGCTTTGCGCGTGTCCCCTCTGGTGACATTGATCCTCCGTGGGGCCTGGGTGAGCTGTCTTTGCAGTAGTGGCTTATAGGTGTCCCCAAGTGCCACATTTACACCACTCCAGAAAGTCTCCAAGAAGATGTACAGATCTAGTGCTTAGGAACATGGTTTAGTGGTGGACTTGGGAGTGCTGGTTAAATTGTTGGACTTGATGACCTTAGAGGTCTTTTCCAACCTAAACGTTCTATGATTTGATGATACACATCTTTTAAATATCTCCAGGGATGCACCACCCTGTGGCAGCCTACTTCAATGCTTGACAACACCTTCCATGAAGAAATCCTTATATCCAACTTAAACCTCCACTGGCACAACTTGAGGCCATTTCTCTTGTCCAGTCACTTGCTATTTGGGATAGGAGACTGACTACACCCTCCTTTCAGGTCATGTAGACAGTGATCAGGTCCCCTCTGAGCCTGTTTTTCTCCAGAATAAACACCCCCAGCTCCCTCAGCTGCTCCTCATAGTACTTGTGCTCCAGACCCTCCATTAGCTCCTTCCTCATTCTGGACTCACTCCAGGACCCCAGTGTCCTTCTTTTACTGAGAGCCCCAGAACTAGACACAGCCCTTGGAGTGTGGCCTCAGCAGTGCCCAGCACAGAGGGGCAGTCACTGCCCTGCTCCTGCTGGCCACACCATTGCTGATCCATTCAGGATGTCCTTGGCCTTCTTGGCCCCCTGGGCACACCCTGGCTCATGTCCAACCACTGCTGACCAGCACCCCCAGGCCCTTTCCCTCTCAGCAGCTTTCCTGCCACGCTGTCCCAGCCTGGAGCTGCAGGGGGTTGTTGTGACCCAGGGACAGGAGCCAGCACTTGGCCTGGTTGTACCTCACACAATTGGCCCTGGCTCATGGATCCATTGGTACAAAAGAATCTCCATTTGTGAGACAAATCTGATACAAGCACTCAGCACTCCCCTCTGTATTTCGGGAGCCATCTGTTGGGAACTGTTCATAACTGCACCTTTGGCCTTTTTTCTTGGAGAGCCTAACTACGGCAGAAACATTATCCTACATCTGCCTTCTTTCACAGAATCAGTCATAGAAAGCTTTGGGTTGGAAGGGATCTTAAAGCTCATCTCGTTCCAAGCCCCCTGCCATGGACTGGGACACCTTCCACTAGACTAGGTTGCTCAAAGTCCCATTCAGCCTGGCCTTTAACATTCCTAGGGATGAGGCATCCACATCTGTAATTCCTTCCTGCCTGCCATCTTTGGAAGCCCTCCATTCCCCTGGGCTGGTAACAGTAGGCATCCTTTTAGGGAAGAGGGAGGAGATAGGGGTACCTGGTGGTTTTACCTGCAAGAACATGGAGAGGACACAAGAACATGGGAAGGAAAACCTCCCTTGACCACAGAGAGAGAAGGATGGGAATTGCAAAGGAAAACAATCACAAATAAGGGTTCTTCCAGAGTATTCGCTGCCCGGTCTCCAGTGGATAGTTTCCCAGGCAGAGTCAAAGGGTACAGTATTCCTGATCCTATGGCAAGCATGAAGCTGTGTCAGGGGAGATTTGGGCTGAAAAGGTTTTTTGCCCAGACGGGTTGAAGGGCTCTGGAACAGCTCCCCAGGGAAGTGGTTACAGCACCAAGCATGACAGAGTTCAATAAGTGTTTGAACAATGCTCTCTGGCCCGTGGTGTGCCCCTAGGAGCATCCTATGCAGGAGCTGGACTCAATAGTCCATTCCAACTCATTCAATTTCTGTGATTCCATTTCTACAAGAAGAGAGTGGCAAATCCAATGACCACAACTAGAAAGGCCCTGCCTCTATCCTCTATCCCACACTGCGCACCCTAAAGTCATAGAGTTACACAGGGCAGAAAACATCCATATTTCTCGAGGTACAAAGGAGATTTTTGGTGTCCTGTGCTCTGCCAGAGAGCAGGTGCACAAGAAGCTGGGTGGGAGCCTGGCCAGGAGAGCTGACCCAAACTGGCCAATGGGCTATTCCATGCCACAGAGCACCATGCCCAGTGTACCAGCCAGGGGGCCGTGGCAGGTGGGGTGTGAATGAGCAGCTGAGTGGGACTGATTTGCCACCTGGGTTCAAACCTCCAGAGGTGGCGAAGTCCTTGGAGTAGGAGCATCCATAGAGGCAGGAAATGTCAGTGAGGAGGGCACATCCATAGTGCAGTGGATGCCCATGGAAGACGGGACAAGGATAGCCATGGGGAGAGGGCACACATGGCCTGGCAGGCTCAAGGGGAAGGGATGTCCTGGGGGTCACTGCTGCCAATGGAGCAGGGATGCCCATAGCCCATCCATGCCTTCCTGGAGCAGGATGGTGAACTGCTGAGAGCAGTCACTTGTGGCTCCCTGATGATTGGAGCACCAAAGGGCCCAAAGGGTTTTGGGGTGGGACAGGGGAGTCCCGGTCTCTTGGATTAAGGACCAGCCTCTAACCCCAACACCATGGCCTGAGACAGGTCTCCCACCCTGCATCAAGCATGGCTGGACTGTGGCTCCCATCAGGTCCAGTGGTCCTGATGGGGCCTGGCTGTAGGGGCTGTAGGGGGAAGGGGCTCTGGGGCCACAGCTGGAACCCAGGGGGGCACAAGGAGGTGCTGATCATGTCAGCAAAGGCAAGGGATGCCCTCAGCTTCCCCCTCATTAATCCCACACCACGGTGCTGTTGGCTCAGGCATGCCTGAGCCAACAGCATCTTCCTCCCTCCAGCAGCTTTGGGATCTGCCCAGTCCCCCAGCAAGGATCTGGGCAGGGAAGAAGGTTGCTGCAGAAAGGCTCTTGCCCTGGCAGTGACTGACCAGGGTCTCTGATGGAGGAGTCCTGAAAGGGGCAGGGCAGGGGCCAAACCCAGTCCTTTGATACCAACTGCTCACCTGGGGCTGCTGAGGTTCACAGTGAGGGGGCTGTGAGTGCTGATCTGGGGGACACCCTCAGCCCTCCAACCAGGTCCACACAGCTTCAGAGCAAGGGTAGATGCTCTTGGAAATCCTGTGGGTGCTGTCCCCTCACCGGGAGCTGTGTACCACAGACGGCAGGGAAGAAAGGAGGAGGTGTTCCAGTCCCTCTGCTGGATTCAATTAGCATTTGCAAGAGGCAGTGGGGAAAATTTGGGCTGCCAGGAGCTGGGGCACACACCCCACCATCCCATGCCCTCTTTGCCCCAGTCTCCACAGCAGACAAAGATGCCAGGAGGATCTGTCCCTCGATTTGTTGGGTGGTGATGTTCTCCCACTGGCAGTGAGGAAGAAGGCCCTGTCCAAGCTGTGGAAGGCTTTGGGGAGTCCTGGAGAGCTCCTTTCCCAGGTGGCAGAAAGCACCTGGCTCTGGTTCCCTGTGGCCAAAGCAAAGCTAGTATCTGTCCCTGCAGAGCTCAGGGAGGAGAATCAACCCTAGAGCAGAAAGGTCATGTTTAACCCAAAAACGGGAAGGAGTGAGGGAGGGGAAGCACCAGTCCTCCCAGCCTCAACCCTGCTGCCACAAGTGTCCCCCCCAGAGCCAGCAGGAGCGATTTCCCCAGCAGAGGTGTTGTGAGGACAGGGACGGTGGTGCCGGCAGACAGCTCCCAAATAGGATAGCGCAGGTGAGCGGCCACCCCGGCCCCCGGGGGCCTGCACCGCCTCCTCCCCCGCAGGGGGATGTGCTATTTAAACGCAGCGCTCCCGATTTCATTGCGCTTACCGCACGGCTCGCACAAGCCCCTTCTCACCACACCCAGTCCTGTCCCTCTGCCATTAAACCCTCTCCTCTTAAATACAGATGGCTTGACGGAGCCCTTCAAGATGTCCCAGGCTTTGGGACAGAAACCCACAGCCCAGCCCCACAGCTCCTGCCCTCTCGGTCGTGGCTCAGCCCCAAAGGCACAGGGAAACATTCTGCCACACAAGCTGCGTTTTACCCTCCTTGCAGAAACCCTCACTTCCTGCATTCCCTAAGAGCAGCTCTGTGCGTTCTATAGCACTGCTCCCCTCAGGCTGAGGGCTCAGCCATATCCAGCCTCTTGTCCTGCTCCTGCTCCCTAGGGCATAGGGCTTCCCTGACACAAAACAACCAGGTACAGCAGTAGCACATTTTTCAGTTCACAGAAGGGAAAATAAAGGAAGCAGCAAGGCAGGGAGACAGAACAGGTGAAAGGAAGAAAAACCATGATCAGAACCCAGCTACTGAGTCTGGGTCATGACACAAGGCCAGCTTTCCAACAGAGATCCAAGACAAGCATCAGAAACTGGGATACATGGAATGTGTTGAAGGTCCTCTCTCCCCAGCCACAGCGGTGTCACACCGTGCTACAACCCCAGAGACACCCCAAGTGCCCCTCATGCCTGGATGAAACAGGAATTCTTGGAGAGATCCTTTGTTGCAGAGCCACAGCAGCAAGAGACCTGACAACTCAGGGCCAGCCTCGGAAGAGCAACAGCAGGTACCTGCTGCCAGGCTCTTCCTGACAAGCCAGGGCAGGGCAGAAACACTTCCATTAACAGAGGTAAGAACTGTTAAGCATGAAGAGCAGCCCTCTCCACAGCAGGGGAACACTCACAGAGATGGGCTCCACTGGAGCACGGAGAGTTCACACAGCACCAGACACGGGTTTAGACAGTGCCAGCACCACACAAATGAACTGCCAGGACCTTGCTAGAGTTTTGTGGGATTTTTATTAATTTTTTTTATTATTTTTTGTGGGGTTTTATTTTTTTTAATACAGGCTAGCGTTGTACCCTTGCTAAAGCTGCTGATTCTGCCACATAAACTAGAACAGAAATTTCTCAGAAATTATGTCAGTTCCCCTCCTTGTTAATTCACTGTCTGCCTCCCAACTGAACACCGCTCTGGATTTGTGTTTGCAGAAAACATTCCCTGTACAAAGTCTGACGTGCAGCTACACTGTTCTGACTGAGGAATGAAGAAGCCAAGAGTCCACTGAACATTGGATTTTTCCCTGTACAACGTGGCCTGATGTGGAGTTTGGTCTACTGAGGACAGCGAGTTAACCATAGAGATCGTCGTCATTGTCTTCGCTGTACACGTTGCCCCCGCTGCCACCTCCTGTGCCTTGGCTCGGACCGGCGCCGCCCTGGTTGCCTGATGGGAACCTGCATGCAGCAGTGCAGGACAGGAGAGAAGAGAAGCTGTTGAAAAGCCTCCCAGCAGCTCAGCACCATCCCCTCCCTCTGCGCCTACCCCCAGTGACAACTAGGATGGGCAAGAAGGAATGGGATGAAGATTTAGGGAAGGTCAAAGGGCTCATGGCTGCTGGCTGTAAAATCTCACTTGAGATAAAGGAAGAAAGGGACTTCAGGTGCACCAACAGAGCAGCAACAACCAACCTGCAGCATGGCCTACACCTGCCACACTGTGTCGTGGTGCTCTGTGCTCAAGGTTGAATGAGAATGTGCAGTGCAAAAGAGGTTTGCTGCCCAGAACCCATCAGAAAGCTGCCCCAGTGCAGTGCTCGGGGGCTGGCTGAGCCACACTGCCCAGCCCTCACACCCCACAGGTACCTGAAGCTGCCAAAGCCACGGCTCTGCTGTAGGGTCTGTGCAAACATCTCATATTTCCTGATGTCGTTGTCACTGACGGAGCGGCGAGCAAAGCGCATGGCCTCCTCAAAGTGATCCCTGCGGATCTCGGGAACTGGATCATCCTCCTCCACCTCCTGCAGCAGGACAGAGGGACCGGGTGAGCTGTGTGCACAAGCTCCACAGGCCCAACAGCTGCTCACAGCTTCCCCCCAGGTTAGGAGGCTCCCAACAGTTTCCAAGGCGGGGGCTGGAGAGGTATATATGAGTCAGGGCTGCAGAAGGCACCTCCTGAGCAATGCTGACCATGAGGCATCCCAGGAGGGTCCTCAGCCTCCCACAAGAAGAGAACAAAGTGCTCCAGCTCCACGCTCTGCACAAGAGCCCACTCATCCCCGAGGATGACAGAGGAACACATCACACCTCAGGCATGTGGGTAGGGAGAGCTTGGTGTACCACTCACCATGGCAGAAGGGTTGGTTTGCCTCTCACGCTCTCGCCTGATCTCACTCTCGATGGATTCGCGGATGGCCAGTTTGCAGGCACGCTGGCAAATTTCTGTCAGGTCAGCCCCTGAGAAGCCGTTGGTCATCTTCGCCAGGAAATCCAGGTCAACATCCTAGAGAAAAATAAAAATGGAAGAGAGGCCGTTGCTTTACACCTCATATCCCCAGGTGACAGAGAGGTATCTTTAGATCCCAGGGTATCAAGGTGCTGTCTTAACTATAGCCAATTTTGGAAAGATCAGCTGTTGAGATTCTCGTTTTCAGGAAAAGTTAACCACATACGAAAGCAGGCTACACTCCTCACACCCACCAAGAATCCACAAAGTGGCTGTAAATGCCTCTGCACTTACAGATTTAGGGTATGACTTGCTCAGGTCTCAGCACGAGGAGTCAAGCAAACACCATCAGACTGGAAACAGAGATGGGGCACAAGCCGACCAAGACAGCCGACCTCCTCCTCTCCTCCCCCTCAGTTGAGAGGGTATTACTGTAACCTTCTTTGAAACTAAGTAGGTAAGCTTGGCATAAAAAAACTTGGGCTCCCACCTCATGTCTGTTTTTCTTTGGTTAACTCTCAGCTGCATTATTGCCTCTTCCCAGGCAAGGGACACAGCTCTTGCCTATGACAGGGCTCAGCAACAACTCACTGTAACTGCTCCTCTTCAATTTGTATTTCACAGCTGTGTGTTCTACACTTGTTTTTTTTTTCCAGAGTGCAAGAATATTTTCCACCTCACCAAAATAGATCCTGCACCATGAGCAGAACCCCATTATGTGACAAAGAGCTGCTGTGGCTGCAGACTGATTTCTGGCTTTGCTGACACCTAACCTCAGAGCTTCAGCTTCCTCTCCCATTCTACTCTACGGATGAGCCTCCAAACCTCTGTGCTGTCCACAGCTTGTGAGGAACATAAGCAGCAGACAGCAAATCCAAGTCAGAAGTAGTCAGGGTGCAGATTCTACCTTTGCAACTGGTGATTTCCTCAGATTGGCTTTAAGGATTGCAACCCTGGACTTCTCGTCAGGCAGGGGGATGTAGATGAGCTGATCCAGGCGGCCGGGGCGCAGGATGGCTGGGTCAATGATGTCTGGCCTGTTGGTGGCACCGATGATGAAGACGTTTTTCTTGGTGGACATGCCATCCATCTCGGTCAGGATCTGGTTGATGACACGATCTGCAGCACCACCGCCATCACCGATATTCCCGCCTCGGGCCTTGGCGATGGAGTCCAGCTCATCAAAGAAGAGCACACATGGGGCTGCTTGGCGAGCCTGCAAAAAGCAGTGGGCACCATTACTGCATGCTAATACTGCCCAACAATGAGCATGCTGACTTCACACTAAGCTTTCCTCACCATTAACACAGCTCAAGAGAAACAGAAGTTCTTCACAAGGAGAGCTTGGAAGAGCCACTCCAGAGCAGTCTCCTGCCACACAACCCCTCCATTAAATTCTCCTGAACAACATGTTGGATTTCCCTGAAGTGGGAACAATGTGAACTAGGCAGAAAAGCAGTAACTCCAACGCCTAGAGTGAAAAATGGAGCCATTTTGCAGGACAGGAACTCTCTATGCAAGACCTGAAGATGTCAACTGGTTATTCAGGCACTGAAGCAGGTGAGATATATCCAATGGAAAGGAGAAATCCAATTGCTGTCTTCAGCTACCTAATGCATAGTTATGGAGAGGTGGATCCTTCTTCACAGCGTGCAGTGAAAGGAGGAAAGACCACAGGCACAAGGAGATGCCTGCTGCAGCCCTCACTCATGCACACCTCTCCAGCCCCTAGCCTGGAGGGTGTTGGGAGTCTCCTGACCTGGAGACACAGCTGTGAGCAGCTGTGAAAATCCCAGTAAGAAATAAGGAAGAAATTTTTCACAATAAGAGTGCTCCAACACCAGCACACAGGCCCAGAGAGGTCAGGGATTCTCCACCCTTCACACATGTCCAGAACTCAATTCCCTGAGCTGATGAAATTTCAAAGTTAACTCCCTGCTCTGGACAAACAGCTGAACAAAACAGTCTCTGAGGTTCCCTCCCACCTCAATTTTTCTCCACTCTCCTGCTAACTTTTTCCTAATAGCGCTGTCTCTCACCACAAGAGCAAGGATTCACAAAACAATCCATGCAGACACCTTCTGGGACAGGAGATGACTCTTTGGGACTACTGAAAGGAGTGAGCTCCTTCCTAAACTGTGTATATTGCACGACAACAACCCATAGGATATTTGAAAAATCTGTAGATAATGACAGTTAATGAGGTGTTAATCGAAGTTTCCAGGGGTGTGGAGTATACATGAGCCCTCCTAACCACAGCCTCTGCCAAAGACACTGGGGAATTTATCACCCTCTACTGACAGATGCCAACTGCAGTCAGGGAAAAGAGCTATGTTGCTGAAGAGGATTCATTCCAACACCAGGAAAGAGCTCCTGCTCTCAGTGCAAGTGGGGAAAACACAGAAGACACAAAGAACCAGTAAGACAGATGCAGTGGAGACAAAGTTCTGGGGATACCTCAGCACCAAGATAGCACAGAGAGCAGGAGAAACACCTACCTTGTCAAAGATCTCGCGCACGTTGGCTTCAGACTCACCAAACCACATGGTGAGCAATTCCGGCCCCTTGATGGAAATGAAGTTTGCCTGGCATTCGTTGGCAATGGCTTTGGCCAGCAGTGTCTTACCACAGCCAGGTGGCCCATAGAACAGAACCCCTTTGGATGGGGTCATGCCAAATTTGAGGAACTTGTCTGGGTGCTCCACAGGGTACTGAAAGAGAACAAAACAAAACCCCCCATGATGAACCACAACAGGCTACCTTTGAAGTACAGAATGGTTTTCATGTCAAGGGACCTTCAAAAGATCATCCAATCCAATCCAAGCCCTATGCAACAGGAAGGGACACATTTCTCTGAGTCAGTTTTGATTCTACCAGAAGCACTACCTGAGATTTCTGGTGGATTAAACACAAGATCCTGGCAGGTGCCATTGCAGTTTTTAAGTGGACACTGCCTTGGAAAGGTGCCGAAAACAACCTATTTATCTCTAGGAACTAAGTACAGTTCAGTACTTTCCCAAGTACCAGTTCAGTACTTTCCAGCACACTCAACCTCAGTATCACTCAGCCCTGCAGAAGCAAAAGGGAACAGCTCATTACCTAACCTATTTGCTCTACTCTCCAGAGACAGCAAGGTGTCTGATATGAGCCTTTATCCTCAGCAAGGAGGTCATATACAAGACAGGTGATGATTTTAACATCAGAAAGTTAGACTGAAAATTTAGATTCTTTTATTCACAGACAGGATGTTTCTACAGCACCAGCTGAAAGGAGGAATGTATCCAATCCAAACTGCCCGTGCAGACACCTGGAGTTTCTATAGATCATTTGCAACATTTTGTTCTGTTCCTTCCTCTTGTAGAGGGCTTCAACATTACTTCTCACCTGTCTCTGTGCTAAGGCTGATGGGGAGCCCTTCAGAAGCTCTCTTTATGAACACCTTCATCCACTGCCTGCCAGATACAGCTACCATGTAGGATGATTCTCAGCAGTGGTCTCCACTTAAGAGGCAGAACTGTGGCTGTTTATGCATGTTGCACAACACCCACATCAAATGCCACTGCAGACTCAGCTCAGGAAAACATAACGCTGCT
Organism: Haemorhous mexicanus; assembly: GCF_027477595.1. Taxonomy (NCBI): domain Eukaryota; kingdom Metazoa; phylum Chordata; class Aves; order Passeriformes; family Fringillidae; genus Haemorhous; species Haemorhous mexicanus. Next base: position 80,788,716 of record NC_082381.1, on the reverse strand, counting down.
TCCCAGCGCCTTCCTCCCCAAGTTCACTAAAATGGAACAGCATGGTATTTACAGACCATTACAAATACATGCCATAAAGCCTCTACATTTACTCTGTTTGCAGCCCAAACAAGAAACTAAAGATATTCTAGATTTTATTATTGTATTTTTAAGCTGGCTAAGCAAAAAATCTGCTGTAAAGCCTTACCTGTACAAGCTCCTGGAGTTCCCTCTTTACATCTTCTAGGCCACCAATATCTTCCCAGGTAACTTGTGGCACCTCCACCACAGTCTCCCGAAGAGCAGAAGGGTTGCTCTGGCTCAGAGCCCACTGTTGTTAGAAGAAATGGTATTATATGAATTCTAACATGTTACACTCTTTTGCTTCAGAGAAGCAATTACACCCAGAAGAATATGGGGCACTCCTGCATTACCCTGAAGTCATCCATTGTCACTGCCAGAGAGTTCATCACTTCAGCATCGATGGTTTCATCTTCTAGGTCTATGAGATCCATCTTCTTTCTGATCGCCTGAAGAGCAGCTTCTGAGCAAAGAGCAGCCAAGTCAGCGCCAACATGGCCATGGGTCTCGTTTGCCACCTGAAAGCAGAGCACTGACCATGACTCACAGGGATACAAGTAAGGGCAACACATGCTCTGATCCCTCTCCTGGAAGAGAGGAGAGCAACACCAGGGCTTTGCTGCAGATTCAAGACAAGTGCTAACACTCAGGCAAAGACACTGTGCCTTCTACTGCCTACTAGAGATCCAAGATGCAGGTGGAATTTAGAAAGGTAACCCTGAGGACTGCAGTTCTTCATTCAGAACAGAGATGACAGGAACTATCTAGCTTACAGGTGGTACAGGGATACCACAATGCTCACCCAGCTGTGTGTTAGCTTTTTCAGGGATGATGTACTTTTAAAGGCAATGACATAGCAAACAAACCCAGGATGACAGTGGCAAGGCACTTCCAGATTGTTATGATACACATTTGTTTCACTTAGCCACGCCATTCCTAACTAGTGAGTGAGGACTTTTGGTCACTGGTAAACTGGTCAGAAGGAATCCCAAATCACCCATTCATGCAGTTCCAGGCTGTTCTAATTAAGCCACTCCACTTGTACAATCAAAACCTTAACAATTCTTCCACTATGAAACAGTGCACCGGAAACGAGAGAAGCTTTCCTAATGGCACACTACTCACCTGCTCCAGATCCACATCATCAGCCAGTTTCATATTTTTTGTGTGGATCTGCAGGATCTCCAGGCGCCCAGTGGCATCAGGGATACCAATATCAACCTCCCTGTCAAAACGACCTGGGGAGTATAAGCACAAATTGAGCTGCTGATTCTGCACACCACAGGAGCTGCAGCTGCTGCCTTCCTCTGACTAAACAAGGTGATGTTTTCCACAAAATATCAGAACATGACAGAGTTTTGGGTTTGCCTGCAACATCTATCAGCACATTTTAAGAGACAGATCAGAGAAGGAAAAAAGGTATTAGGCATTTAGGGAAAGTGAGACTACTGTGAGACTAACAGTAAGACCTTGGGATTATACAGCACAGAGGATTGCACATTTAGTAACTTCTTCTAAGCTGCATTTCTGGGAAATGGGCTTCAGTGAACCAACATACCATAAGACATTTTTGTGTATTTCTACCTTTGTGTCCTTATTACAAGAGTCCAAAAATACTGAAAGATTTAATTTTTTAGACCTTTCACAGCACTACCCAAGTGGTGAAACACATGAGGAAAATAGGGCATCACTGCAATATTCACTAAGATATGTATGCCTCTATTTTTCCTCCAGCCACAGCTATGCTTTCCAATGGCTCACTACACATTTAAGAGGCCAGTTCCCCTGGCACAGTTGATAGGTTTGCTATTACAGACTCTACCAACTGGTCATACACCAGATATTCACGTTTTGAAGACCTGAATCTCAGAAACTACTGTACTGTTCATTAATAAAAGAAACCCAAGTCAGGTAATTCACAGTCTTCTGCGATTTAATGCATGAACATCCCCTCAGGCATTTCCTCCTTAAGTGTGTCCTGAAATAGCTTCACCTAATACAGGCTGGCACACTTTTACCACTTCAAAGTATTATTTCTACACATTCTCACCTAACACGGCACAGAAAATGACATCAAAGGCTGTAAGCCCAGAAAATAATTTCTAGCAAGGAGCTGGAGACAAGTCAATAGTTTATGTAACCTATGTTCAGCACGACTTTCTGCTCAATCCTTATGGGGCCCCTGAAGCATGACCTGTCACAAAGTGTGTGACACATAGGGAAGAGAGGGCAGGGGTGGTTACCGAATCGCCGGAGCGCTGGGTCGATGCTGTTGGGTCTGTTGGTGGCTGCCATCACGATCACATGTGCCCTCTGCTTCAGCCCGTCCATGAGGGTCAGCAGCTGAGACACGATGCGACGTTCTACCTCCCCGTGTGTCTGTGGGGACAGAAAGCAGCGCTGACACCAACAGCTCTACAAGGAGCAGGGCAGCCAGAACGGCATGGGAGCCGGCAGATACAGCAGCCACAAAATGGTAACAAATGTCCTGAACTGTATCTAACTGTATCATTGTATTCAGTGTCCAACTGAACTCAGGTGCTAAAGAAATGCTACTCTGTTGTGAAATGCAGAGACTCAAACCAGCTGCTACCAAAAAAAAGAAGGACATGCTAATTTACCTCCTACAGGCTCTCTTTACCTTCTCTCTCTTAGGAGCAATGGCATCCAATTCATCAATGAAGATGATGGCAGGAGCATTCTTCTCTGCTTCTTCAAAGGCTTTCCTCAGGTTGCTCTCAGACTCACCAGCCAGCTTGCTCATGATCTCAGGACCTAAAAAACAGCAATGCTGTGCCACTCAGAAGAGAGGTAGCTAGCCCCAAAAACACGCAGCTGAATATTTTTAGTACAACATCCACATGGGACAAGCTATATTTCAAGCCAAAGCAAACACTATCAATCAAATTCACTAAATCTGCAGCTGAAAGGCAAGACCAGCATGCAGAATTAGTTTCTATCATTATTTTGGTGTTTCCAGTTTACTCTAAGAGAACACAGCACTAGACAATGAGCTACCTTTAGCTGCCTCTTTCCTTACCCTATTTCACACTTGGTGAGTTTCTCTGTAATGTGCCACCACACACAGTTAATGCCAGTCCTAGCTTGCAAGAGAAGCAATCAAATTATAAGGTGATGAATTACCAGGATAGGGAAGGAAAAAGTTCTATGAAGCCATCTTTAGCTTACATTACACATGTATACATTTACCTCTGTATGATCCTATAAACTAGTTTTAAAAAGTCAAAACAACCAACCACAAATGAACAAAAACACAATTCCCATCTCCTCTCGAAGGTTAAATACAAAATTAAGGTGTGTAAGCACACTGATCCCAAATGGATGGACAGCATTCCACTGACATCTACAATTGCTGAACACTAATGCAGGTTTAGAGATTTATTCTCTTTTTACAGATTTTGCTATCATGCTCATGGCAGTGGTAATGAAGATAAAATATGCTTCTGAAGGATCCAAGAAAAATAAACCTGACCCTCAGGCACAGACAGCTGCCAGCTGCAGAGACACAGGTGTGGGCAGGTGCTCTGAGTATTTCATTACAGGTAACTCACCAGCTCTTATCAGCTCTTGTCTGCAGCACTGCCTGCAGCTCCGGATTGGGGCCAGCAGGCAGCGAATGCATGGCTAACTCTGACAGTGTTATTTTCATTATGCAATAGATGTACAAGCATCTAAAGAAACGGCTGGTGCATTAGCATTCAGTGACAGCTTCCACACACTTGAGGAAGTATATGACAGGGTGACATGTGGCTAAAATTAGTCCATTTACATCCACTCTCTTGAGATAAAAGCAAGTCTCTAATCCTACTGCCGGTCACTGCGGTGCTGTGCTATACTGTCACATGATTGAAACTGGAGAAGAAAAGCTGCATTCCTTCAGTAAAAACGTTCTCTTATTCCAGCACCAAATAAAATGGAACAGAAAAGCAGTGTGGAAAATTCAGAATCTAGTCCTTACTAGGTATCAACTAGCAGCCACCTCAAGTGCTACAGGTGAGACTTATCAATAGGCGTTCTGTCACTAGTAGCTAAGTCCAAAGGATCTCATTATAGTTTTCAGGGAAGTTCCTTCCAAATAATGTACTGTGAAACAAAAGAGGCCTTTGTGCTTTACTTGAGGGAAAAGAGGAATCCACAGCAGCAGCTTCTTTTCTGAATGGAACATGGTGGGAGCAAAGCCAGAAGCCCTGCCAGTTCTGCCTTCACCAACACAAATGGACAGACTGACACCAAATGCCTGTGTCTCAGCACAATCTTCCAAGCACTCTGCTACAACACAATCAAGCTCAGGGAAGTGCCACTACACATAGTTCCACACAAAGGGCTTTCAAGTGTCCCCACAGACATGCTTGAAAGAGGTAAGGAAGGATGTCAGGAAGACAATGTGGCTCTACAAGCCCTGTTAACACCATTCCTTACCATAAGAGGGACAATTGAGCACACACCAGACCTGGGGCCAAAGCAGCCACAAAACTTACCGTTGATCAGGAAGAAGAAAGCCCCTGTTTCATTGGCCACTGCTCGGGCAATCAGTGTTTTACCAGTGCCAGGAGGACCATACAGCAGGATCCCACGTGGAGGCTGAGGACAAAGGCAAGGGACTTAGGTTGTGAGTATCTGACTGCTTAAGCAGCTTCACAGTGAATTTGTAAGCATTTGATAATGCCAGTCTGAAATTGTGATGCAAACTCATGCAACAGCTGCCATGTCAGCACTGCTATCAACACCCTTTACTACTTCACACAACACACAACAAAAACCTTGCCAGTAACTGGCAGCGCTGATTCAAAGCATCACTCTGCTTTACAAGCTGCCAGTGTTTCAGTCTGTGTCCAGAACACGTAGGCAAATACCTTCCAAAGACAAGCATTAAAAAAAAAAACCAAAAACCCTCACCACAAATTATTTATTCCCCTCTCCAATACCTCCCAAATCTCTGTCGTGGAGAGACATCTCCCAGGGCTAGCCCACTTATGCACCTGCACGTGGGGACGTACCTTCACCCCTATGGCCTTGAAGAGAGCTGGGTGTCGGAGGGGAAGCTCCACCATCTCCTTGATTTGAGCCAGCTGCTTCCGGCAGCCACCAATGTCATCATAGCCCACCTCATTCAGCGACTCCTCTTCATCCTACCCGGAGGAAATACATCAAACATCTCAGTGAAAACAATAGCTCAACAACCCCTCCCAGTCTACAGAAGCCAGGAATATGGCTTTTTAGACATTTCTTGCCTGTCTTGAGATTCTCCCTTTCAAGTCTTCCTGATGTCTTCTATAATTGTTTCTTAGCTCTGTCTTCCCAGACATATAAAGAGAATTGCCTGCACGTACTCAGACTTCACTGAAGCCCACCCTCTGGAATGACAGCCTCTGCTGCCAGGTTCCCTACAGACTCTAACACAAAACAAGCTCTGTGACTCTTTGATGGGGCTAATGGAAGTAACAAGAGACAATGTCAGTATAAAATATACTTACTCCTTAGAGTAAATGCTATCTAACTATTTGGCATATTCAACTGCCAGTTAGTTACTCAGGTGCAGTGTTACCTTTTGAGACCGACTCCAATTAGCAGAGAATATTAAGGTCCAGACATATGGATAAGATCAACTGCAACCAACTCTTCCCTCACAGTATCCATCCATTCACCCATCCAAACCTTTACTGGCCTCAGTTATTTAGGCCACACTAAAATAATAACATAGCCTAGAATCTCAGAGAGGCTCAGTTCACGTCTCAGCTGCTTCAGGCAGGTCTCTCAGGGGCTGGACCTAACAAGCACTGAAGGTCTCAATTTTGGAGACTTCTGCCCTCTCTGGGCTCTGCTCCAGGATTGGGGAAAACATTTTTCCAAGTATCTACTGGGAATTTCCCTTGATCCCCTTATATTAGCTTATATTAGTGTGTCCAGTCATGTCCCTAGGCATAGCTCTCAGAAGAAGCCTGGTCATCTATCCCATTCCATCAGGCAAGTTGCCAGTAGGCCTTCGCCTCCCCTTCTCCAGGCTGCATCATGCAGCCAGTCCTTCCTCCTTCATCCTTTACCACCATCTCCTCATAATTTTTGTGGCCTTGGCTGAACTTACTCCCGTCTATCTATGCTTTGGACTTAAGAGTCCAAGTGGGATTCATGGAGTGCCCAGGTGCAGTCTCCCAAGGGTCACAGAGGTGTTTTTCAGAAGGCAGCTTACAACAAACCAGCACTCATACTATTTGCAGGCAGAAAAAGGTACTTATTCTATGAAGTATACAACCACCTCAGTTAATTTCCCTCAGGTTTCCTACTCTGTATAGTAAAGTAGCCAAAACCTGTCAGACAAGCCCCTCAGGCAGCCACAAGGTTGCAACACTCAAGAGTAGACACCTTAATTAACTGGGGAATTTTTATTTTTTTAATGTAAACCATTTGAGGATTTAAAATTTCTCTTGGAAAAAGTGCCCATAACATTCTTTTCACATGGCATGAAATTTAGCACCATTGTAAGCTCTCTTTGCTATGGATCAAGGGAACACTGAAATCAAAAGATGTATCCAAGCACAGTGTGAAATATCTGGAAGCAGATGCAGAACAGCTGCTGCCAAAGCATGGCATCTCATCAGCAAACCTACCCCCTGGTGCTTTCAGCATAAGAGGAAGACACTGGAAGTATCTTTCTCTGACTACCTTCAGCAGCAGCACATCTCCTGAAACCAGAGTTTCTGACCATTACATTCAGTACATAAAATCTCAAAACAAGAAGTGCAAACACTGCTGCCCTCAAGCACTGTCCCAGAAACAGGCTTTGGACAGAGGAGATCCAGCAGGAGCACCACATGGCAGGGTTCTGCTCACCTCCCGTTTGATGGGCTCTCCCTCACAATGGATCACTGTGTCCGGAGCCACTATGCAGTACGGGCTTGGATCTGTCTCCACCACTTTGAACTCCACTGCACGCATCCCTCCACGCACCAAAAAGATGTCACCTGTAAAACCCCACATGTGAGTGGTGTGGTGCAATCCATATCTCCAAAACATCAACCCCTGTACAAGCAGCAGCCCCAGAGTTTAAGGAAGTTGGTCACATAGGCAGACACTGTGGCCTTTGTAACACTGCTTTGCATGTTAAACTCAAGAGCTGCATCCACTGCAACAGCCTGAGCACTGTTTCAGTTCTCAAATTTCATCCAGTAAAAACCAGCAAACAATGGAAAAGAATACCCTGCCCAAATACAAACCACAAAGGCAAGAAATCACTTTTTTTTTCCATACAGTTTCAATTTAGTATTTTTAGAAGAGGCAAAAATCCCTAACTCAATAAAAAAATAATTTTGAATTTATTGTAACTAGTTGATACTAGTTATAACCGTTTGTCTCCAGAAGCAGAATAATATGTAACACTGCACTGTGACTCTTGGCTGCATTGGGCTACAGACCCTGGAAAACTTCCACTTGTGTCTGTAGTGTACTTTCATCTACGTTACATTGGAAGTGTTATGAACACAACCCCAAAAGTGTGCTTGGTTTTCTACTCACCCCTCACCCTCCCAATTATTCTTTCAATTACTCCAAATAATGAATTTACTCAGGGTGCCAGCTGGTATTCATGTCTTGGCTTTGCTTGGGATAGAGTTCATTTTCTCCCCAGTAGCTGGTCTGGTGCTGTGACTTGGATTCAGTTGAGAATAATGCTGATAACACACTGATGTTTCAGCTGTTGCTCAGCGGTGTTTAGCCTAACTCAAGCACTGGTCAGTTTCCCAGGCTCTGGCAGGGAGCAGGGGCACAAGAAAGCAGGAGGCAGCATGGCCAGGAGAGCTGACCCATATTGGCCAAAGGGATATTCCATGCCATAGAACACCATGCCCAGTGCATAAACTGTGGCGATTTCACTGGGAGACATCACACACTGATGAAGGACAGGCTGCGCATCATTCAGCAGGTGATAAGCAACTGTCCCAGGTGTTGTGCAACACCTGTCTTTCTGTCTTTTTGGGTTTCATCCCATCTCTTCCATTACTACTACTACTACCACTACTATTATTTTACATAAATTATATATATATATATAAATCTATTTTACTTTGTTTCAATTACAAAAATATTCTTAATTCACAGGTTTCTCCTTTTTCCTGATCTGCTTCCCATCCCATGGCTGGGTGCAGAATGAGTAGCTATCTGATATGTAGTCACATGCTGGGATCAAAGGACAACAGTCCTTCTTGGCAGCCAGCACAGGGAAAAAGGGTTGGCATAATAACAGATCTGAGCAGAACATGTTAAGCTTAATTTGTTATAAGCATTCAGTATATAATAGTAGCTGGTGACAGTGTTTATCCGTGCTTGTTCTCAGGGTGTTTTCAACAACTGAGTGTAGGTGACCCCTGTGGTGAGGTTTATTGCCCTTGCTGCCGGGGCTAATGTGATCTTTGTGTTGTTCTTTGCAGTAGTGGCTTATGAGGAGATGGAGTCGCTGGTCCTGAGACGAATCTGAGGAGTGAACTGGGCACTGCCATCGGCTCTGTAGTTTGGGAGCCATCCACTGGGAACCACAGGGAACTGCACCTCTCCTACATCTCCCTCCCGATGTCTTCCGATGCCGGGCTGATTACAGTAGCATTTGAGCATTTTAAAGATTTTTAACATCTTTTCAATAGACCTGAAGCCAGGCTGGTTCTTATCACAGAATTTACCGAGTTGGAAAGGACCCATGGGGATCACTGAGTCCAACTCCTGGTCCTGCACAGGACAGGTCCAAGGATCACATCATGTGCCTAAGGGTATTGTCCAAATGCTTCTGGAATTCTGGCAAGCTTGGTGCTGTGAAACAGCACGTCGCTGAATGTGATTCAGGTCTTGTTTACAGTTAATATATTTAAGAACATCAGAGGGTAAAGTGTCCAGGCCAGTGACTACCTAAAACATTTTGGAATTTCACTCCTAAACAAGTGTAGAATCCTGAAAAACTAATAAATATGTGGAAAAAGGTGTGCTGTCAGGCTGGCAGTTCCAGAGAGACACAAATCACTGCAATGTGCTGGGACCTGGTGCAGCACACTGGAAGCCTGTTCCATATTATTCCATATTCTAAGAGGAAAAAAAGGTCTTTGGATCTGATGACAAAATATCAGGCACCGAGGCTACTCCATTCCCAGGGACAGGCAAAGCACGGTTTTCAGAGGGTGCACTGCATTCCCTATCACGCAATAGCCTCTGGAAAACCAAATGATGCAATGGACTGCTCATGATGACATGAAGAGCAAAGGCTGGTGGGACCAGCAAACTTTGGGACACACATTTAGCAAAAGCCACCTGGTGACTGCCCCTCCCCAACCAATACTCATGCTATAGAAGGAGACAAAGCTCCTGTAGTGCACACAAAAAATATGCTGGGATAAACAGTCTGGGTCACTACTGCCTCAGGCAAATGCAAACCACGCATGGTTCTACTTTTCCACACATTGTTCTCCTTTTCCTCAAGGACCTGTGTGCATTTCATGGGTGATGTGGGAGGATGGAAAAGCCCAGTGTATGGGTCAATGTGATTCGATTTGAGAGTAGGAAATTAACTAAACTGCATGATGGTAATTGTTACATAACGCACACATGATCACTTCTATGGCAGCTATATGCACATCACCACATTCAGCACCTCACAGCAGCCAACTCCACCACTCCAGATGTGGTGGTTTGAACCTGAGTCCCCTTCAATTACCACATTAATGAAGGATGGACTCTGATGAAACTGGATAAGCACAACATAAACCAAACCAACTGATTAATATGTAGGCAAGTCACCAATTACATCACATGGTAGCAACTTAGTTTAATGGGATTTTCTCCCAAGTTACACCTGAGCCTTTCTGATGTTCTCCCATCTCATATAGCTAAAAAAATGCAGGAGAACTACCAAATTGCTCTGCCAGCCAGCAGCAGCAATGACTCCTTCTGAAGATTATGGAAAATTTAAATTACCACTAGCAAAATCTCTCCCGGCAGATGCTGGTCTAATGCTTCATGGAGATCTGTGCAAGCTTCTAGAAATTCTCTGTACTTAGTCTCAAGACTAGCTCACACTTGTGGCCATGAGGACTTCAGTGACAGGCATTGTTACCTTTCCTGATAGGTCTGTAAGCTTCCAAGAAGTAGGGCTTGAGATAGACCTCAAACAGATTCCCCGTGATCCCTTCTACCGTGTCATCAATTGGCAGCACGTGGATACGTTTGCCATATTTCACATCTGGGCAAGGCTGGATGCTGCAGAAGAAGAAAACTCCAGTTACTGCTGGACTTACACCTCAGTGTTACACCTGGACAAGAAAAGCATGCCCCTTCCCAAGAAAAAACATCCAAATACCATCAAAAGCCTTGGTGAGACTTCCTACCCACAAAGAAATATTTCAGTGCTGACAAGGCAAAAATCATACCCACCAAGAGCTAGTCTTCACAGCATACACTTGACTTCACTCCTTTCAGCCCTGTCCAAGACCACTGGAGAGTTTAATAGCTTCCTCCTACTCTTCTGCTCTTCTACAGAGCCCCTCTCCACATTCACACATCTCTAATGTAGCTTAAAGACCTGTGAGAGTCATGAGGTAGCTTTTATATCAACAAGCTACCGGAGAACTAGCTGCAAGGAAAAGTGAGTTCGGGAAAACACTTTCTTCCCTCCTCTCTCTCACTACAGTGCCCAGAATCCCTATTGCTCACAAACCTGATTCCAAGCAAAGGCTCTCCCAGTACCAACCAGGGGGAAACACCTTTGCAGCCATGTGTAGGTCAGTCCCACTTTGTGAGGGCTGATGAGTAGGTTAAAGGGTGAAAGCCCTTTCTCCTTTTAAATACATGCTACAGTTATTATTTTGCAATGTAGCACAACAGCCTACTGTAGCAACAGCTCAAAGTATCTAGCTGTGGCAGAAACTGGCTTCACCAGCCAAGAAAAGCCAAGGAACTGCAGCTGAGCACACAGCTTTTCATATGTGATATGTGTCTTGATTATTAGAGACTCCTAATGGGTTCTTTTACTATGTGCATTACAGAGAGAACACAGCAAAAGGGTATAAGTGAAGAGAGACTGTCCCAGAAGGAAAATATTTGACACACCACAATGACGAAGAGTCAGCATCTTAATCTGGATTTTGGCAGAAAGTGGGACACAGTGAAACTATAAGCAGTTAAAGATTGTCAAGTGAGTGAAAATTCCCTGACCTCACAATGAATCAAGACAATTGGCAACACATTTGGGAAGCTGAGAACCACTAAATACACAGTGCTAACAGAGGAGACCAGAGCATGGGCTGTCACATTAGAAGAGACTCCAACAGGAATCTCACATCAGCTTAAAGTAAGAACTCACCTATGTTTTAAATCCAAAGACAAAAAGCACCATTCTGAACCAATAACAGCAGTGTTTAAAACTTTCATTTTTAGAGGTAGAGGGATGGGTGAACAGCCTCATTTCTCTCATCTACTAAGATTGTATGAAACACGTTTTGCATGTAAAAATTAACACAGATATCACTTCAGAAAATCTGGTGTCAGAACCAGACTCTCATTTGCCCAGAGACAACGCTCAGGAGGAGGAGAAGCTGTTAGCCCTCCCTTACTTAAACCTGCAAACTACCATTTTTATGTTCAGGAAATGCTCATGTGCTACTGTTCTACCCATTCCCATCACAGAATGGAACCTGTCTCCTGTAAGGAGAGATACGTATTTCCAAGTTTTACCACTACTTTTAAGGTCTTTCCAATTCAAATCATGTTATGATTCCTACTTCCCACAAGTACTGCACAACAAAACCCCTGGAACATTTTTTAAGCATTCCTAATTTAATAATGATTTTACAACATAAATTGGAGCATAAACATCCTTGGGGCATTTTTAATCTTGTTGTTTGTCTGTTCCACTTTTTTATGGCATTCATTTCTAACAGGTTTTAACTTGCTTTTGCAATAGGGCAGCTCAGATACTATGAGATAATGTGTGATGCTGCTAATGCTTTCCATAGGTAACTCTGTGTCCTCACCTGATAACATCACCCAGGCGCACTCTCAGGTTGTTGCGAACAACCCTATTCATGCGAATCTTCTCATCTGAGCAGGTATCATCTGACAGAACAATGCACACTGCTTCTCTCCTCTTCTTTCCTTTGAGCAGGACAGTGTCTCCTCTGAATAGCTGCAGTTCATCCATCTTTGCCTATAAACAGCAAAGTGTTAGAACAAGATTTTGAAAAAAACAGGAATTCAAGTATTTGAAGGAGAGTTATTTGACTTTGGAAATTACACCTTGAAAGTGATATACTCAATACAGAGAACAGAGACTCTTACTACAGTAGTATAGAGCTAATCCTGAAACCAGAGGAAGGGCACAAGCTCAAATGAATCCTGCAAACTGAGGCTCAAAAAGTATTTTGTCAAGGAGGAGTGTCAGGAAACAAGACAACCCTCCCTCAGTGGCAACAGCTGTAGCTTCTGACGCAAACACTTGTACTCATCTTGCAAAGTTACATTTCAAGTTAATAGACAGCAACAGCTTGCAAACTACCAAATTAAATGCTTTGCCTCTACAGATGACGCACCTGGGACAGTGACACAACACTGTTGTCTTCATTGATGGCTTCGTCAACAATTAACCGATTGGGCCTGTTCTTCTGCTTCAGAATAGCAGTCGATAAGTCATCGGCTTTAGAGCTGGGAGAGAAAACACAGCTTATGAGCCTGCATGATACTGGCCCTGCGCAGCCACCCCTTGTTTTCATCTCACTTTCTAAAAGTTTCTTTGTGGTCTTGTCTTTTATAAATTCTACTTGTTTGTAGAACAAAGGAGAACATTACTTCCCAGGGACCAGTTGCAGGAGTTCAAGGGAGGATGTTTTCTGTTAGTAAATGTAACTGTGAGCTTCCAATAGATACAGCTATGAAGCTATCTATGAAAAGAATTGGTCAGTGAGATCTTGCTGACTGTAAGATGTTTCGCCTCAATGAATTAGTCAGACACATCTGAAATCACATGTAACTGCTGCCAACAAAACAAAAGTTCAAGTCTATTTGGTGTCAAATCCCAGATAAATAGCGGGATTAAAGGACAATGCTGCGGCAACCCTGACAGGAAGAGTTGTAAGAGCTTAGCATGCTGATGCCTGTTTGTTAAACCTAGCAAGCCGTAGAAATATTCAAGTGCTCACAGAAAATGATTTTGTGCTGGGGGTTTTTAGCTATTTTCCACAACGTCACAAAAGTCATCGCAGCTGTGGCCTATTATGCCACAAGAAATACAAGAGATAATTCACTTCCCTTGACAAAATGAAGCAAGTGACAGATCAAGGAAATGGAAGAAGGGCAGATTAACTGTTCTCCTTCAAAATCTAATACAGCAAATAATTCACTCTATGACAGAGTATGAACTGGAACTAACTTATTCTTGAGAAGCTCTTGAAAGCAGTACATTAGCCACACACAACAGGGGTGGAGTGCTGCAGCTTCCCCCAGTGGGCTGACTACTTTCTCCAAGTGTGTGGCTGTGCCAGGGTCAGAAGAGAAAACCTTGCATAGACTGACTTGATTCTGAAAGAAAATAAATGAAAATAAAGTCCTCCCCTGACCTAAGCAAGCAGCAAGCACTGGCAAAAAGTAGCGAGTTTTGTGAACAATGGCAGCAGATATAACTTCGGCTCCATCTCACCCTTTTACACACAGAATGATGAAAAGAAACCAATCCTTGAGTGGAAATGGCAGCACTTGGCATGTTCAGTGCATTTTTAAGAGTCCATCAGAGAGGGGTGACATACCTATGGTGTGATGTTACCCAGGTCCCTCCCCACCTGAAAGCAGAGGCTTTTCCAAGACAGACTATGCAGTGCTGGCTCCCTTCTCTGCCAAGTAAAAAGGGGAAACAATACCAAGCAAGCCCATGAGAGCAGCCAGCTTGCTTTCAAAAGGTTTTCAAGCTTCCTTTAAACACTGGTATCACAGGAAACATGTTGCAAACCACAGGCAACATTATTTTAAGTGAACAAAAGTTGTAGAAGATTTTTTCCTGGACTGCCAGCACTATTGAAAGTTACCTTTTTCCTCTCTTTATTAAAGAGTGCAAGAGGTAAGACACTGCATACCTATTGTCTGAGCAAAAAAGGACACAATAAAAGTTGCTGGATACATCCTGGAAAGGGCTCATGAATTCCGCAATCAATCTAGAAACGTGGGTCTTGTTGTGAGTCCTAAAAAGCCTGCAATTTCCAGGAAAACTGAGAGAGCAGTAAGTAAACTGAACAAATACATTATCAGGGCAGATTATGGTTAAACAGTGCATAAAAACTAACAACCTACTTGTAAAGACTTTGCCTCCTCTTTAGCTCCTGGCCACTGGAAACTAACCCAGCAAACAGATTTCAAGATTTCAGCTAAGGGACACCAGAGAGACACAATACTCATTATCTGGGTTATCCAGAGTGTGACTGTAACTCCACCCTCTGCACACAAGATGTGAATCCCAGGGCCTTTTGATAAGAAACCACTGCCAGACTTTGGCTATGTGAAATGTTGGTGAAACTAAGTGTCTGTCCCTTGGGATGCAGGGACTGCTATTATAGCCAAAAAACCAGCCTGGAACACCAGATCAAAAACAAACAGTAGAGGAACTGGGTAACAACTGGAAGCTTTTCAAGCCACACTCTACAGAAAACAAAAGCTGCAAAAGGCTGGAGAGGAAGTTTGACATGCAGTAGTGCAGAAGAACACAGCAAGAATCCACTTGGTTATGCTACATAAGAGAAAAAAGTTTTAGTATGGAAGAACTGAACCTGCAGTTCCCTAAGAACTGAGGGCTGGATCAATATCAGATGCACTCAGAGCGATCAAAAAGGACTGGAGGCATTAAAAATGGAATAAAAGTGTACAAGAAAGAGCATCCAGGGAGCTAAATGCGCAGGGTCAGCTTCAGTGCTCTGACCCGACAGGTCTGCAGAGGAAAAAACAAAGGTGCAACAAAATTACACGTCAGCTAGGCACGGAAATGATGTCATTTCTCCTGCAGACAAGGGTAAGGTTTAGACAGACAAGCACTACCCATCTTTCAGCAGCAATTCATAATATTGTTATCATCACCATTTGCCCTCACTGCATCTCTCCAGGGGTTCCTCATGCTGCAGCTGAAATAACAGGGCAAAAGAGATCTGTGCACCTTAACCACACTCAGACAAACCGCAACAACTACAGGAAGGAGAGCACAAACAGAAAATACCAAGCAGGAAAGCCTAAGGCGTGGGTTGGGACTCTCTCCTGCCAGAAAACTTTGGGAAAGGACAGGGACAGAAAGCTAACCCAGGTAATTTTTAAAGCTCCTTGATGGCTTCTGCTCAGAGACAGCCTGGTGGAAACCCTCCAAATCACCTCCCTGACCTACCCAGTTTGTCAGCTCCCTCATACGCTTTCCCTCTCACCCCTTTCTTTTCCTGGCTTAACAAAGAGACAAACTGAACACAAAACCTAGCTTTACAGCTGTTTTGGAAATAAAAGGTAATTCAAGGTCTGTATTAAGCTGCCCCTAGACAGAAGATAAAAAAAGCGAGGACACAATCACCAGCACAGCAAATGGCCAAGCTTGCACATAAAGTGCAAGACATCTATAAAACTGAAGCAAACATGTATTAGCCCTAAAGGCCAACCATTAACAGGCTCCCTCAGCCTCCTTTTCTCTCTCAGTAATGCAGTTCAACAGCCTCATTTCGCACATGGGAGGACCAGGGGGACATCCTACAACTTACAGACTCACAGAATAACCTGAGCTGGAAGGGACCCATCAGGACTGTCAAGCCCAACTCCCGGCCCTGCACAGGACAGCCCCAACAATCACACCATGTACCTGATATCATTGTCCAAATGCTTCCTGACCTCTGCCAGGCTTGGTGCTGTGACCACTTCCTTGGGGAGCCTGTTCCAGTGACTGACCACCTTCAGCATAAACCTTTTCCTGATATCCAACCTCAGCCTCCCCTGACACAGCTTCATGGACCTAATCACACCAGTCAGTGGTTTCTCTCCATGTCAGAGTTCCCCTTGTTCAACAACTGATAATGCCCAGAGGCATCACAGGGCAGAGTATGAAGAACACTTCATACCCAGGGTATGAAGAGCAGAAAGTCATTACCAATTAGTGAACCTTCTGAAAACAATAACTAACCTCCAAAGCCCTGCTTACAGTAAGGAAACAAGCTGTTCCTTCAAGTCTGTGCTAAAAATAAGGAAAAAGGCACTTCCCAGAATGATTCCAGCTGCAGTAACAAAAGTGAAAGCAACCACGTCTTCTGCACACTGCCGTGACTTTTTACCACCATCCTTGTGAAATCACTTCCCAGATAAAACCTGTGAGCAATTTCTTACCAATCTGAACATCTGATTTATAATCTGAATTGCTTTTCCCAGATAGGTATTAAAGAAAAAAAAAGTCATAGAGGATTTTTATCCCCAAGTGAAGTATCTGAGGTATGTGGTGACTACACTGAAGTAAGACAACCAAGGGGGCAGTTTAGACACACTGTGGAGAAGCCAAGTTTTCAACACTGTTTCAGACAGGCTGGGAGAAGAAACAGAGATTCCTTCAGAAATCACACTCCCTTAGTTTTTGGAATGCTACTTGACATGCTGAGGCTCAGTTCAGCAAGATGGCTGCCAGCAGCTGTGACAAAAAATGGCATCTAAAAAGTAACCGTGTTCCAGCTGCAAATTAACTTTTTCTGGTCCCTGCGTGGGTGAGAAAAACTTTGCTGAAGTAGAAATCCCTTTTCAAAAACACTCTTAACCTCGCCCAGCTGCACAGCTGGGGTCTGGGAAAGGCACTTCTACTGCAGACACGGAATGTCTGGCACACCTCGCTGGAACTGACCCCGCAGGGCCAAGCAGTTTTGGATTCCAGGCGTTGTTTAAAAAAGGGAAAACCTACTCAAAGAACACCAAAATGCACTAAATGGGACCAAAAGTGCCTCTACCGAAATCAAAAAGTCACTTTCAGTATTTCTGGATTGGGAAAATTTATTTTTGGATTCTATTTTACTGCGCTCAAAATGCACGTGGGCTGCGTGCGGAGACTGTTACTCACTCCTGGGGAGCACGGAAGACGATCCTCAGCCTGTAACTGAGCAAAGCCAACAAGAGTGAGGCAAGACACCCGAGACGGAAACACCGCCGACTGTCTCGGCCATGCCTGGCACAACATGTCTGCCTCGGCTAGCGCCAAGTCACTCGCCAGCCCCGGCTCCCGGGCCGCTGGGAGCAGAAGGAGCCCGGGACGGGTCTAGAAAACAAAGCCCTCCGTAGTTCAGGGCCCGGCGGGCGGGCAGCCCTAGGCCCGGCGGAGGCACGGCAGGAGGCCCGGCCCGGCCTCGCCCCCCCGCCATGACTCGACACTTCCCGGCCAGGCCCGGCCGTGGCGGGGCGGACGGCGGGAAGCGGCTCATCCCCGTTCTGGCGCCGCTTTCGCCCGCCTGGGGCCCGCGGGCCGCCCCGGGTGAAGCGGGCAGGCCGGACCGGGCCCAGGCCGCAGCGGGGCCTAGGCCGCGGCGAGGCGGCGGGGCCCGCACTTACTCGGATCCCGAGGCCATGGCGCTGCGGGGAGGGGGAAAGGGGCGGCGGACGGCGGCTCCTCGAGGCGGGCGGGGAGTCCGGAGGGTCGCGGGGGTCGCGGGCGGCGGGCGGCGGGTTCGGGGCGTCCGCGCTGGTTGAGCCTCAGCGCCGACTCATCGGCGAGGGGAGCCCCGCCCACGCCGCCTCGCCTGCCTAGCAACAGAGTGCGCCGGCCAATCGGAAATTCCGGCCGGCCGCCGTCTCGGCCAATGGGAGAGAGCAAAAAAAAAAGGACCGAGGGCTCCGCCTGAGCCACGCCTCTCTGTGTGTCCTGGCCAATCGTCACCAGCCAGGCGCCACTTTCCGCAGCCAATCGCAGCGCGGTGCTTCCTTCGAGCGACATCTGCCGCCCTGCCAATGGCGAAGAGCCACCGACGGGAACCTGCGGGAGGGAAGTCCCGCCTCCACAGCCGCCTCTGATTGGGCAGCTCCCTAGGGCAGGGCCAATTGGAACGGGCGTGGGGGGCACGCGCGCCTCTTCCCGCCATTCACCGCAGCCTCGTCCTTGCCCGTGGTTAGGGAATGGTCGCGGCCTCGCGGAGGGGCAGGGCCCGCCCTGCCACTGGCACCGGCACCGGCACCGGCACCGGCACCGGCACCGACCGCCAGGCCACGCCGCTCAGAGCCCCATCCAGCCCCCCCCTCGAACGTTCCCAGCGAGCCAGGGGCAGCCACAGCTTCTGTGGGCAGCTTGTGCGGGGCCTCAGCATCCCAACAGGGAAAAATTTCTTCTAATACCGCTTCTAACCGTGTCCTCTGTTACTTTGAAACCCTCATCCCTCATCCAGTTGCTTTATGTCATTGTCAAAAAGTACCTCTCCAGCGCTGTTTGGGCCCCTTGAAAGCATGGTAATCCTGGGGCCTTTTCCAGGCTGAACAATCCCAGCTCTCTCAGTCACAGCAGAGGTGCTCCATCCCTCTGATCATCCTGGTGGCCTCCTCTGGGCTCGCTCCAGCAGGTCCCTGTACCTCCCGTGCTGGGAGCCCAGAGCTGGATGCAGTGCTCCAGGTGGGTCTCAGCAGAGCAGAGCAGAGGGGCAGAATCCCCTCCCTGCCCTGCTGCCCACAGGGCTCTGGATGCAGCCCAGGATAAGCCAAGGTGTTTTTCTGAGGGAATTGCAGGTCAGAGCCCACCCAAAGTCCCTCTCTGTCCCTCCAATGTTCACAGGAGGCTGCAGCAGCTCCTGTATTGTAGAGTTCTGTCATGCCCTTTCACTCCTTGGCCTTGCAGCTCCCAAGCACTCCTTCCCTCTTGTGCGAGGCAAGGCTTTCCAAAGGCTTGGGTAATGGGGTCAGGGGACATTCCTCATCCTAAAAAAGCTCCACCAGACACAGGGCAGGGACATGTGCTCCTTCACCCCTGAGGATGAGGGGCCTAGAGCTGTGGCATTGGCACAGACCCTCAGGGCTACAGGGGACACGCAGGTATGGGTCTGGACTCTGCTGCTAGTGCGGCACTGTGAAATTCAGACCTTCGAGCTGCGTACCTCAGACAGCACCACTTCTCTGGGCTCAAAGCACAGCAACCGAGCAAAAGCCAGTACACAAAGCACAGACAGGACAGACCACCAGCTCCCTGGAGCCCGAGTGCAGAGCCAGCCCCACCATGCACAGGGTGCAGGGAATGAAGGTATGTCTGCCCTTGATCTCTCACACATCCAGGGCACACAGCCCATGGGCTCGCAGTAGCTGGAGGCAGTGTCAAGGCCATGACTGCAACATTTCGCTCTGGAAAAGGAGCACGGAAAAACCCAAAGGTAAACAGAGCTGAGTTTTTTATTAAAAAAGGAAATCTATTCTGTTACAGTCCTTTGGGAATCCAGCTTCATCACAGAGTAATTCTGAGTCTTGAAGGAGTTCTTAAAGGCCCTGTGCCAGCCAAGTGCAGGGAGACCTCAGCAGATGGGTATGGGGGGGCATGACCAGGTCAGCTTGGGGTGTCCTGGGCTGCTGCCCCGAGGTAATCCTGTATGCTTCTGGCAAGAGGTTCACTGTGAGGGAACACTGCCTGCTCCTGACATGAAACCAGGTACAAAGGGAGGGGCCTGAAAGAGAAGGAAACATGGCAGCAGCGAGGACTGCAGCATTCCTTTGCCGTGCCCTAAGACATTTGATCTGCAGGCCCCTCGCTCTACCTGCAGCTCTGCCCTCCCCATTTGGCTCCATATTAGCTCTTCTGTGCCCCAGGGAGTCCCAGCAGACCCACAGCCTGTGGCCTCTCAGAGCAGTCACCAGGGGAAGCTCCTCAGACACCTAAACGGCCCTCATGGCCTGACAGACTCAGCAGTTTGCACTGCTGAGATATCACCAACCCCTCTACACACCTTCCCTGCCCTTGCTGCTGCCCATTCTCTCCAGGGGAGCTCTGGAAGAATTTCTGCCACTGAGCAGCTGCCTCCTGCTTCCGGTTCAGCTTCCACAAGGCCTGCACCAGGTAGGAGGCAGCAGCTGGGTCACCTGCAAGACAGGAAGAAGGATCAGCCCTTAGCAGAGGAGGAGCAGAGGAGGTCGTCAGCACTGCTGTGGGTTTCAGGGCATTACAAAAGAAGCTCAGAAGCCAGAAGAGGTCAATGAGTGTAAGGAGAGGTGGTGTAATGGGGAGGAGGCTGTCCTGGCTGTGTCACAGGCTCTAATTAACCCCAGGGCTGGCAGATGGCATCAGCCCTGGGGCACAGCCTGCCACACATCTTTGGACACAGACTGGGCTTCTCCTTGCAGGCATGTCCGCACCCCCAGAAGGAGCAGCCACGGGCAGAACTGGGACCAGCAGGTCTGACAGATCCTGGTGAAGCTCACACCTCTTCAGCATGTCAGAGCACTCAACAGGAGAGAGCAGCCATGTCAGCAGCACTAGCTGTGCCTTGGCTGAGCTCAAGACAGGAATGCTCCCTTTGCAGGCCTCTGTACTGGCAGGCATGGACATGCTGCTTCCTCAGGTGAAGCACAGCTCCACTCCTCTGTTCTGGGAAAGCAGACCTGTCTGCAAGAAAGTTGGCTGTACCCTGGGACAACTGCCTCTTGTCAGAGTGATGCTGTGCCCACCACCTTGCCACTGTACCTGCTGCTGCCAAGCTGGGGTTGAGGCAGGAAATTTCCAATCTATCAGAGGGCACAGGTATACTGATTAATCCCTCTGACAATAGTTTTGGTCTGTTTCTCCATGGCAGTGAGCTGACCAGGCCCCACAGAAGTATCTCTAGTATGTAACATTGCTAGTGGCCCTACTGTTGTTCCTTGACACCTGAATAAATGTGGTATAAAGCATAAGAACTTCCTGCTGAATACAGCAAAGCAGCCCAGGACAAATTTGTGGAAATCCCTTGTGTTCCTCACCAAAATGAGCCTGTTACCTGGTGAGATCTGCAAACTGTACTGGAAATCCAACAGGGCTTCTTTGTTCCTCCCCAGTTCCAGGAACTGCATACCTCGCCCAATGAGAGAGAGCAACCTGATCTTCTGGAGCACCTCCACTTCTGGCTGGAGGTTCTCTGGCACAGGAAGACACACACACACCTGAAGACAGCATCCTCCAGATGTTCTCTCCCCTGTTCCCAGCAGGCTGAGCCAGGTTAGCAGTCAGGACAGGGCAAGCATTTACTTGGGCTGCTCATCCTCCAGCTCTGGAGACAGATGGCAAAGCTCAGCCTCTCTGCCGGGCTGGAAGAGGTTGGGAGGCAGCAGAGAGGGAGAGTGAAGAATGTCAAGAGCCAAGAATGTTACATGGCTGTGGTGAAAAGTGACCTCAGCAGCAGCCTGGCCTTTGGCTGTCCCTCTGCACCACTGGCTTGTATATTTTCCCAAAAACCTGTATTGGAAAAGCTATCCAGTTCACAGCCCCTTTAACTGCCACCTAGGCAGTGAAGGAGGCAGAGTCAAGGCCAAATTCTGCTCCAAAAAAATCAGCCAGTCTCTTCAGAGGCTTCAGCATGGCCGAGAGCTTTGCACCCTGGGACAAGTGCCTCTTGCCAGAGGGGTGCTGTGCTCACCACCTTGCCCCTGTACCTGCTGTTGCCAAGCACACAGATCCTAACCCAGTCAAGGCCCCACACTTCTGTGGTGTCCTACCTGTGCTTTTGGCACCAGACCCATGAAACTGGACACGCAGGAGATCACTGAGGCACCTGTGGGTGGAGGTCAGAGGAGCTTTGGAGCCAATCCTGGGCTCTCAGGAGTGCCAAGTTGTCAGGGCAGCCCCAGTGCTGTGTCCTGCCTTGGCCCCACCATCCATTGCTGCCTGCTGGGGAGGCCCCTTCTCCCGGCAAGGCTTTATCACCTGCTGAACTGTGTTACAGCTTCCTTGCTCTTGCCCAGCTTGGCCCATGCCCAGCCCTGGTGAAGGTATCCAGCTGCTCTCCAGGCAAGGCAGCACAGGCTCTCCTTCTTCTGGGACAGGAGTCCACCTGCCAGTTCTGCCCCTGGCAATGAGGAGTCCAGCTGCTCCAGCCTCTCCTCCACTCGTAACACCCGTGGAATGAGGTCAGTTGTCCGGCTGATGACCTCCTCACACACAGTTATGGCATCCTGGTGCCTCCCAACCTGCTCCAAGGCAGATGCCGCTTCCAGGAACACCTCTGGGATCCTGGGCAGAACTGAGCTACCATCCAGGGGCACCTGGGGAGCAAAAGTGACATCAGTGCTGCAGAACTGCAGAGTTCTCTGCCAAGCAGCATGACTCTCTTCATACTGGGAACGTGGAGCTGCTGCCCAGCAAAGCTCAAGCCCTCTCCCACAGTCCCTGGAGCCTGGTGGAGCAGGAAGAAGATGGGAGGCACTCACAGCTCAGCAGAGTCAAGACATCAAGTCTCTACTCTGGAGTGAAGGACATCCAAAATCAGGCTGATATCTATTCCCCACGGGAAGGGGAAGCTGTCTTTCCAGACAGCAGTGGTGAGTGCTCTCTGGTGTGAATCCAAAGGCAGACATTCCACAGGTCGGGAGTGCTAGCCCCCACTTCATTTCCTTTACATCAGCCCTTACCTCATTTCCTTCACATCTCAAACTAGACTCTGAAGCCTGGAGTCCAGGGCTGATGCCTCAGCCCAGCCCTTGGGACTGGGTTTGGATCCCTCCAACCCTCATCCTCCAACTCACCAAGGGAGCTCTTTACCAGGATACCTACTTGCTGCTGCAGCCCCTCCTGAAGGAGAGACAGAAAATCCAGGTAATGTTCCACTGCATCACCCACCCTGCAACAGAACAGGACATGCGGTGGAAGGAGAAGTGTCATCAGCCAGGTGAAACCTGGATTGCCAGCCCACAGTCCCTCCCGCTGCACCACAATTGCCCTGTTCTCAATCTCCATGCTTTGAGCAGGCCTACAACAGCAGCACTGAACTGGACCATTTCCAGGAGCACAAAAAAACTGGAGAGCCCAAACAAGCAGCATGTTGCAAGCAGATCAGAGGCATGGTTACCTCCCATCCTGGAGACACCGCTGTGCCAGAAGGTACTTCACTTCAGAGGGGTGGCCATGGCGAAGGAGAGAAGTGAGTACTGGTGTGTGGACAAGCAGCTCTGTTCGCATTATGAAACAGGGACTAGAGGAAGCAGCTCCTGGAGGGCTTTTTCCCAGAGCCTGTGAAACAGGAACAGAAAAGATGATCAACACTAGACTGGTCAAGTCTCAGGCAGCTGCAATATTTTGTCTGACATCTGAGGATGCACCCAGGCAAGCAGAAGTGCTGCACTTCACAAGCACAACTACATTGTTCTCACAGTGGCTTCCAGCAAGAGCCATGAGGATCACACAAGGGCAGGCAGTCTTCGGATCTCCACCAGGAGATTTGCAAGATCACCCAGATCACCTCAGGTTTTTAGTTGAGCTGCCTGGAACACCATCTCCCATTGCAGCCACATACTCAGACCATTTGTAAGGAAAGAGTTCCCTCTCCTCTCTGTATGTATCTGACAGTTTTCAAACAGCTGAAGAGATAATTCAGGGTCTACTGCCGTGACCTCTCTGAGGCAGGTTCACACAGCTAATGCAGCTTCCTTCCTTCCTTTGGCTGCCTCACTGCAGCCAAAATCTGCCCTTAAAAGTCTCTTTACTTAGAGAATACTTTCTGACCTGAGAGCATAACCTCCCAAGCCACCACAAACATGAACTAGTACCCACAGTCTTGCCACATCCAAATGTGGTGCTGAGCAGGAATTTCAAATTTTGCTGGACTCCTTCCTGCCCACTTACCGAAGGCAGCACCATGCTATTTTGGGGACTCCTTCCAGGGTGAAAGAGCCTGGAAGGAGTCCAGGAGAAGAAAGAAGCCTGCTTTGGAAGCTCTGTGCAAGCTCTGCTGGGCAAAACCCATCCCAGAACTACAGGAACCAGACAAACCTCATAGAGTAGGGTCAGGGCCTGCCGCTCTGCATCGGTCTCTCCCAGGTGATGGTACACTGCTGCCACGTGGGACAGGGCAGGAAGGCACTGGAAATCTACCTGGAGGGCCTGTTTCAGGTGCTGAAGGGCTGTGTGAGGCTTGCCCTAGGTGGATGGGAAGACATGCATGTTGAAAGCACATCCTGCTGAAGTCTTTACTGTTTGGTAGGTTCCAGATTCTCACTCTGGTTCCCCAAGAGATCCTCACTAAGCAGGGCAGCAATTTAGCCAAAGGCAGCCCTCCTCAGGTTGGTTTTTGAGCTTCTTTTTCTGCAGCTACACTTTGCAATCAGCCAAAATCTTGGCATGGATTTTGCAGCTTGTCCAAGGAGGCTGGGGCCACAAGGGCAATTTCTGCTCAAGGCCTTCCCTCTGTGAGAGGCCTTGGACCACAGAGAGGCATCGTGGACATCAGCCTGAGCCTCCCCACCTCACAGCTGCCTTTCCCCTCTCTGCTGTCATTACCATTCGCTGAGCACAGCAGCCCAGGCAGGTGTAGATCTGGGCCAGGATATTCTTGGAGCAGAATCCTCCTGCAGCTTCCTGAAGGAGGGAAAGGGCGGTGGGGAAGTTCCCAGCCTCCAGCTCCTGCAGCCCTAGGACAGACCCAACATATTGGCTCTGTGGCTCACTTTCATGTCCCGCCTGGCCCCAAACAAGGGTAGTGCCCTTTTCTTCTCAGAGCCATAGGGACTTGCCTGATCCCCTCCAAACCCTCTTGGCACAACTGGGTGATGAACAGCCCAACAGTGCCAAGCTGCCATCTTTGCTTGAGTGGTTTTGCAAGAGAACAAGCCACTTGATGGAAATGTCCAGCAGAAATAGCAGCTTCCAAGCCCAGGATGCTTCCTTTGGCCCAGAACAAGGACAGAGGTATGTACGGGGCAGGTTCACCTCCACATTCATCCACAAGGACAGCAGTGCAGATAGGGAAGTACACACAGAACTTCAGAATTTTTTCAGCACATCTGGGTCATTTCCCAGCAGGATGCTTTGGGATATCAATTAATTAATATTTATTACAACTCCTTATTTGCCTTTTCTTCAGTCTTCTTTTCAGGCTCTCTCTGAGGCTGCTCTCACATAGCAGCACCACACTCATACCTGCCACCTCCCTGCTGGAAGTGCTGGTGCCACCCTTGACTATTTTGGCTCCAGCTCTGTGTGCCAGAGGTCCTGCCCTGCCTCCTATCAGGAAGGCCCGGTAGGAGCCCAAGAACAGCGAGGCCATGCTGGCTGTCCCCGGAGCAGGGGTTGTCAAAACAGTAAAGGAGAGAAAACAGGCAGGACAGAACACAGCAGCCAGAGACATCCATTGCTTGCTGTGACACCAGGCTACAAAGCCTCACAACAGCTTTGTGTGGCTCTTGCAGCACCATAGTCTGATTGGAACAGACAAACTTGTGTTTGCAACAAGACAAGTTCCAGAAGAAAGGAAAATCTTCATAAATCCCCTTCCAGCCTTCTGCTTTAAGGTCACTGCAGGGCCCAGACACCACAGACAGGCAGAGAAAGGATGAGCTAGGGAACAGCAGGGAAGCTTTTTGCATATGGAATGCAAAGGCTGAGACTCAGAGGCTCAGCCCAGACCCACTTCCAAGGGAACAGGCCAAAAAACCCCAAGGGCCAGTTTGCTTGGGAAGAGAAACCAGGATAAGGGCAGGGAAAGTGGTCCTGGGACAGACCAGCAGGAGACTGTGCTGGCCTGAGTTCCTGCCCCGCCACAAACCTTGCAGGAATGTTGCTGCAGTGCAGAGGATTTCCTTCAAGTCCCTGGCACTTTGTACAAGGGGCAGGGAGGGCCCCTCAGGAGGAACCCGCCATGCCTTGATCATGGAGAGGAGCTCGTTCTGCCCCACACTGCAGTGAGCTCTTCCCGGGTCCTGTGAAGGCACAAAGGAGAGCAGGGAATGCTGAAGGGAAGCAGGAAACACTGGTCCAAGTGCACAGAGAAACAGGTCCCACCAAACCACTCAGCACTTCTCCCTGCAGTGGGAGCAATGTCCTACCATCTGTTCCCTTCAGCTACAGCCCCCTTATTGCAGTGATTCCTGCCTGGCCCAGGTCAGCACTTCCCCACCTCAGAATGGGCTGCACCTCCAGGGCCTCCTGGCATGCAACAGGCAGCTTTGGAGTTCATTCAGAAAGATAGGACCCATCAGCAGGGAAGGTTCTGCATCCCACTGCTATTCCCTACAGAGTCTGCAAGTCCATCTGCAGCCCTCTTCCAGCCTGCCCAAGTCTCCTGTCTGACACACAGAGGTCCAGGGCCCATACAGGCAGAATATTCTGGGATTCATTAACACTCTAAGGGCCATTAGGCTATGCTGGGATGCCACGGGGAGGAGTAGTCATGCTGACTGGGCAGCACTGATGGGTTCAGCTGTCCAAGTGCCACAACAACATTTTGCAGAGTGAGTTTTATGACAAACATGGTATTTATGCCAGCTCTCCCAGAATCTGCCTGTGCCCAGTTACCTCAGCAGTGCTCAGGAGCTGGAAAAGGCCAGCAACACTTCCCAGCTGGCTGGCTGCCAGCCACCAGGCTGCTTGCAGGGCCCCGAGGCGGTGCAGAGGTGCCTGTAGCTCCTCCACGGTTACCTCCTGCAGCACCTTCTCCCACAGCTCCTCCGTGCCAAGATTCTGTCCGCAGGCCCCACAAGCCTCCAGAACTGAAAAAAAACCCCAAGCAAAAAGACCTAGAGCCGTGAGACAATGTGTTGGTGCCCTGTAGCAGACACCCTGGATGCAAGCGGGAGAGAAAGCCTCAAGCAAGCACAGGCTCCTCATAGCGATGGAAGGAATGGGGTTGCAGGGCTGGTCTGGCCTCAGCAGAATGGAAAACAAGCTCTAAGAGAGAGGAGATGACAGCAGCACATTCAGGAACACACAGCACAACTCAGAGCTAGACTCCAGCTCTGCTGAGCCCTCTTGAAGTCATTTGCCCTCAGGAAAGCATGTGCCAACACTGCAGATCCACCTCTGAACTGCAGCCTGTTTCAGTGAGCTTTCTTTGAAGCCAGAACACCATAATTAAAGAAAACACTAATTATATACTGTCATTAGAACTTTGCTAGAGACTTGGCACCTTATACATAAAAAACTCTTGTTTCCCTTGAAACCTCCAGCCCATCCCTGCAGGCAGCAGCAGGCAGGCAGCTGCACATTGTCCCTGGCCACATGCCACTCTACCTCCATCCCTTACAGGCAGAGCCTGGATGTCTGCTTACAGTTTCCCCCATCTCCAGCCTTTCCAAGCACAGCCAGGGGTGCCTGCCCACAGTTTCCAGGTGGAGCCAGGCATGTCTGCTTACAGTTTCCCCCGTCTCTGGCCTTCCCTGGCAGAGCCAGGAATGTCTGCTCACAGTTCCTGCACCTCCAGCCAGTCACCAAGTATCTCCGGAGCACAGAGAACACTCTCCTCCCCCTGAGAACTCCCCAAACAAACAACCACATCCTTACCCCTGAGGAGCCCCAGGTGTATTCCTTCTGCTTCTCCTTTGATGGCAGAGTCAGATGCTCCCACAGTGAAAAGCAGGGAGTTGTAGAGGACAGTGAGTTCCAGAGGCAGGGCAGGGAGGGCAGCTGGCAGCCCTGTCGGCACAGCCAATCCAAAGAGAAATTTAGCTGGCTAAGAATAAACAGCTGTCCATGCTCAACACCTGGCTTGGCGACAAGAGAAGTGGCTTGGCAAGAAGTGATTTTTTAGTGATTGTGGTGTGATTTAGCCACCTGGGAACTGCAGTGCCACTCCAGGTGCCACCACTGCTTTAGACATCCATTCCCCAGTTACCAAAATGCTGCAGTCCTTCGGGAGTTAGGCCTTTCAGCTCTTCCAGAAGAGCCTACTCTGTTCCAGTACACATCCACCCTTTACACACTGTGTCTCTCTCCTTATCACAGAATCACAGAATGAGCAGGGCTGGAAGGGACCAGAGTGGCTCATTTGGTCCCATCTCCCTGCTCAAGCAGGGCCATCTTAGAGCACAGGATTGCATCCAGATGGTTACAGAGTATCTCCAGTGGGGGAGACTTCACAACCTCTTGGGGAAATTAGTTCCTATGTGCAGTCACCAGTTATTCCTCGTGTCCAGGTGGAACTTCCTGTGCATCAGTTTCTGCCCATTCCTCGTGCCTGCTGCTTGGCACCACTGAGCAGAGCCTGATCCATTCTTTGAGCCCTCACTGCAGACACTGACAGACATTAATGAGGTCCCCTCTCAGTAACCTCTGCTCCAGACTGAACAGGCCCAGATTGCACAGGCTTTCCTTGTAGGAAAGATGTTCCAGTCCCCTAGTTATTCTCATTTCCCTCTGCTGAACTCTCTCCAGAAGTTCTGTGTCTTTCTTGCATTGGGGAGCTGAGAAAACTGAAAGTCAAACTGCCTCATGTTGGGCTTTCTCTGCACCACACCTTTGTCAGAGAGCCTTTTCCCTGATTTCCCACAGAAAAAGCTGTCTCACTTTTGTTTTACAGAAACCCCAAAGCTCTGCCCATCAAATTAAGGTGGAGTCTGGGGCTGGGCAGTAACTCGTTTTCTGGCCCAGGCCAGCATGGGCAACAGAGATCATTTCACCTCGGCTTGTTTCCAGCACTGGGATACTATAGCTGAAACCGGAGGAGCAATGTTCATAAACTAAAGCACAAGAACCTCCACCTCAGCTTGAGGAAGAACTTCTTTATGCTGAGGGCGGCAGAGCACTGGAACAGTTGCCCAGGGAAGTTGTAGAGTTTCCCTCTCTGGAAACATCCAAACCCCACCTGGATGTTGTCCTGTGTCACCTGCTGCAGGTGGGTCTGCCTTGGTAGGGGGGGTTGGACTGGGTGATCAGAGATTCCTTCCAGCCCTGAGGATTCTGTGACTAACTCTTTGCAGGCCCCATTCAGCACTGGGCAGCGGGAACCCTTTCACCCCGCCGCCTTCACACGTTTGTTTCCAGCACCGGGACACCGGAGCTGCTTCCCGGTAAACAGAGGTGTCAGGGAGCCGGTGCTTCCACGTCTACACGCTTCCGGCCCGGGACAGCACCGGGAGGTGAAGGCGGGGCAGGGCGGCCGCCACTCACCGCGGATGCTCCGGAGCAGCTCCCGGCACTCGTCTCGCAGCTGCCGGCGCGCCTGCCGCGCCTCTCCGCCGCACCGCGCCGTCTGCAAGGGACGCACTTACCGCCGGCCCCGCTGCGGAGCGGCACCGGCGGCAGCCCCGCGCCTCGGGGAGGGGGGGCGGAAGGGAAAGGAAGAGGACGTGCCGCACCGTCCATCGCTCGACCAGCGCCCGGCTGTGGGCTGCCCAGGCTCGCAGGCAGCCCGGCTCCGGCTCCGGCTCCGGCTCCGGCCCCGGCTCCAGCCCCGGCCCCGGCTCCGGCTCCGGCTCCGGCTCCGGCTCCGGCTCGGGCTCGGGCTCGGGCTCCGGCTCGGGCCCCGGCTCCGTCCCGCGCCGCCGCTTCATGGCCGCCGCCGCCTTTTCCGCCTTCGCCGCCGATTGGCGGGAACGGCCGTCACCAAGGCAACAGGGAAGCGCGGGGCCGAGGGCGCGCGCGCCGAGAAGGGGGAGGCCGCGGAGGGACAAACCTCGGCGCAAGGCGAAGCTACCAGTCCGAATTCCCCAGCTGGAAAGGTCTCGTCAGGTGAGCGAGTGCAATCCCTGCCTCCGTGCAGGACCCCACAACAACCACACACGTGCGCTGTCCAAACGTTTACTGAACTCTGACGGAGGCTTGTAGCTGAGACCCCTACCATGGGGAGCCTGTTCCAGGGCCCGACCACTCTTGGAGAAATCTTTTCCTAAACCCCGAGAGTCTTGGACCCCAGTTCAGCCTAAGCCTCCCCTGACACAGGTGCAGGCCGTTTCCTCGGGTCCTGTTGCTGGTTTCTGCAGAGAAGAGATCGGTGCCTAACCCTCCATTTCCCCTCAGAAGGAAATTATAGATGAAGGTCGCTATGAATGAGACCCCAGATGGTTTGGGGAGAGGGATGGAATAATGAGGCAACACAGCTCTCCTTTGCTCTCTGTTTTATTTGCAGACATCATTTTCACAGCTGCCCGGAGCCCTGTGCCACCCTCGGACAGCAAATCGCGCCTCCCCCCTACTCCCGATTAATTAATTATGCAATTTAACACCGGACCGACCCCTTCCTGCCTGCCTCACGAGGTCGATCGTGCCGTACCCAGGGCCCCAGGTGAACAAGCACAGCCAACTTGCCTGATTTGGAGAGTTTTTTGAAAAGAAAAAGGCTGTGCTTCCCAGCAGAGACTTGAGCATGGCTTCCACCTTCCAGGTGTAGCTGCTGGATGTGAATGAAAGCATTGACAGCCAGATATGTAGATACCCAGGAGAGTGTAGCACCATGCAGCATGCAGAGCTCCCAGGTTGCTTTCCACAACTGGGTCCATCCCCTTTTTTTTTTTTTTTCCCCCAAATGAGGGACTGAGGTACAAAGAGGTTAATAAAAAACAAAAGAACAATCTTGCTCCAAGCCACATGGTGCACTGAGTCAGGGTTCAGAGGAGAGAGCAGGGCTCCCCAGCCCTGCTCCCACACACTGGCACTGCTGCTTCCTGAGGGGAAGAGGGGACATGCACACCGAGAGTGGGACTGTGCCTTGGCATAAAAAAGCAGCCTGAAGAGTTGAGGGAAAACCAGAGAGAGATGGGACAGAGGAATGGCTGTGGGAACAGAGCTGGAACGAGCCCTGAGCTCCCCAAAACAGTGCCATCCCTTGGGATCTGTTAGCCCCACGGACCAGAGCTGTGGGTGCTCCCAACACTCACAACTCTTCACAGTGGCTGCAGCTTTTGGTCACTATTTTCTAGACAGCAAAAAAGAGACACAACTGAACTTTTGTTCTGTGCCAGGACCATGGGACACACCATGGGCCTGAGCCAGAGAAGTTTCCCAATGGCTCTCCCCTGCCAAGAAACACATGTACAACACTTGCAAAGCCCAAAGTGCAGAAAGATTATGGAGTGCAGGATGAAAACTGCTCAGCTGAGCACTGTCCCCTGTCACACTCAGCCCAGGGACACAGGGGTGTCCCTGTATCCTGGAGTAACTTAACTAGGAGAGCCAAGTGGGGCCCTATGCCCTCTTTGGAGGCATGTGGGGCAAAACCTCCTCCCCAACACTCCAGATTTCCCAAAGAGCCTTGGTTTGGACTAGGAGGCTACCCCCTCCTGGGGTTTTAAATTAGCAAATACAGCCCTGTCTGCTCCAGTATCAGCAGCATGATCTCTCCAAGGTCACCAGGCCCTGGACTGGCATTAACTCTGTAATCCCCAGCATGCTCAGAAGAATGGCAGCCAAACAATCAGCTTGAGGGCAGCTGAGGAAGGCTGACAAGGACTGAAACAGTCAATGAAACGAAGCAAGAGCATCTCCAGCCCTTGGAAAACTCATCTTCGTGAATCTGAAATCTTTGGTGTAGCAGCCAGTCTGCCATGTCCAGGCAGCCAGCACTCCATGGCATCTCCACAGTGACAAGGATGCACTTGCAGCTCTTCTACTGCAAGTTTTGTTTAGTCTCTGGTGAGATAAGTGTGTCCTTTGATGAGGCTACAGCTCTGCTGTTCCCTCTACTCTCCCTGGCCTCCTCGGACCACGAGCCCACACATGGCAGAGGAGTGGCACAGAGGGGTGAGGACAGGATTCCCAAGCCCCATGTGAGTGCTCCAGCCATGGACAGTGGGCATGGGAAGGCTCAGCTGCACTGGAGTGACCACTGAAAGGAGAAACAAGTCCCAGAGATGGAAGCCAAGGGGCCTGGATGGCAGCTGTGGGGATATCAGGGGCCAGTCCTACACAATCAGTGACCACAGGGACTTCTGCCAGCACAGAGGCAGGCAGAAAGCTCCTGACCAGGTTATGAGGTTACAACAAGACCAACTTGAGCTCCAGCCTTGAGGTTTAGCAATGTGTGTTATCCAGATTAACCTCACATTAAATGAAAATTTACTGGGTAACTGCTACCTCCACCCCCTTCCTCTTCCCCATATCGATGCACCCCTTGTTCCTTCAGAAGCATATGGCCACCATGCAGTCAGATTTCAGGAAACAGCCTATTTTTAAGGGTGCCTAAGCCCATTTTAATTGTGGGCTGATGCATTACTGCAGCTTTCAGCTTCTCTCACTACCCCTTCCTTGTGCTAGCACTGTTGTTGTGCATCCAGGCAGTGAGGCAGGCCAGGGTGTGATGCCAGCTACAAACCAGTCCCTGCTTGTGACAGGTGAAATTGAGCAGGACCACAGAGCAGAGGACATGAGAGGCTGAGGTAGCAGAGCACAGCCAGCAGATCAGGAGCAGGCCAGGCAATGGAAAACTAATATAAGAACAGTTAAGCCTTCCTGGAATTGCAACTGAGCAGGCATTTTCCAGGGGTAAAATACAAAATTCCACCTGCTCTCAAGAGCCACAGCAACTGGGCACTTGGGAAAAATGGCAAGAAATTAAATCATGAGAGAGATTTTCCCTGGGACTCTGCAGGGCAGAGGAGAAGAAGAGCTTGGAGTTATGCTAACAGTCTGCAGTAAGGAACTCAAACAGGGGCAGTCATGGTGCATGAGTTAAAAATTAATGGGATTGGGCAATTATCATTGCAGAAATCCCAGGCAAGCAGTCCTTGTCTCTTTCCAGAGGGGAAAGAGACAAAAGGTTTCATAGCACCAAGTAATGCCACACAGTGGTTCAGGGCAGTAAGGAATCCCAGTTCCAATGGAAACTGCAGGAGGAATTGAGTTGGGATGTGGCCAGGCACCATGGTCACCACCCTCTACCTGTGCCCATAAAGAAAGAAACACCATGCCTCCTGACTGTGAGCAGTCAAGGGCATGTTTGGCATAGCTTACTCATGATATGAAGTCTCACAGAGAATGCCAAGGCCAAGTGGGAGACAAGCCCCCAACATGGGATGATGGATGTGATTGACTGCATCTGGTCCACAGCACCCAACACACACACACAGACACCAGTAAGTTAAACCACTTCCCAAAAGAATTAGTGCCTGCTCCAGGCTTTCAAGTAGCTGTTCTCAGGCTCTGGAGATCACACCAAGGCTACTCCTGCAGCTGGGACAGCTACTCCAGC
This sequence comes from Haemorhous mexicanus, assembly GCF_027477595.1. NCBI lineage: Eukaryota > Metazoa > Chordata > Aves > Passeriformes > Fringillidae > Haemorhous > Haemorhous mexicanus. Next base: position 80,755,582 of record NC_082381.1, on the reverse strand, counting down.
TACTCCCTATTTCCTGCTGGTGAGGCCCAGCATGGGAGTGAACCCATATTCTGTCACTACATCCTCCTGCATCTTAACTGTTCACAGTAAACAGCCAGCATCCAGCAGCACACAGGTAGGAAGAGATCAAGAGCCTTGGCTGCTACCACCCAGCCCACAGGGACCCAACAGGTTGAGAACAGAAGTGGAGAATTTCTTGGTCGTGCACACAGCTGTCCCTGCTACAACTGGCCCAAGCTAAGCCTGCTGTAAAAGGCAGCCCAGAGTGCTGCCCACTGCACTTCATAGGGGCTGAGGAGAATCAGAAAAGTGGGACTGAGTGCAGGGCAAGAGAGGCCTCACTACAGAGCAACTGACTGACTTTACAGAGGAGTAGCTGCCACCAAGGGTCCAGGAACCATCTGCATGGAACCATGTGCAGAGTGATTCCAGCAGGAAAACCAAGCACGTGAAAACAAGTGGGGGCTGTGGGACATTCCCTCCCCTTCCAACCTCCTCTCCCCTCCTCAGCTGGCTCCATCCCCTGAGTCTTTGCACAGTCGAGGTGAAACCTTGCTGGCCACTGAAGCCTACCAGCTGCACATCATGGCAGGGAAGTACCAGCAAGCCCCTGCTGGTGTTTCTCCAGAGGAGCACTTCAGGACTTTTGCTTCTTGGGCTCCTGCAGCAGAGTCCTCTTGCTGCCAGCAAAGGCCCAGTGAGAGCTCTGACCTCCTCTGCTGAGAAACACCATCCCCATGAGCCAGGAGCAGTTGGCTCCAGTCCTTTTGTTCAGCACAGCAGCAGGGAGCTGGGCATAATCCCTGACTGCTGTCGGCAGGCACTCGTTTGCTGGCGGCTCGTGTATCCTTGCCAGCCCGAGGGAGGCAAGGAGACAAGCACAGCCTGGGCCAACGAGCAGGTCAGGCTCCCCACGCCTCCAGGGCTACCTCAGCTGGAGCTGGTTGAACCAGGTGCTGACGGCACAGTCCACACGCATCACCAGGGAGATACCCAGCAAGAGGCAGATGCTGCTCACCACAAAGCCCAGCGACTCAAAGAGAAACCTGCAGGCACAACAGATGCGGTTAAGGACACAACAGCCAGCATGACTACAGAGACAGGCTGCTACCCTCCAGCTGACTGATTTTCCTGACAATGAGAGGCTGGTAGCATCCCACATCCTAAAACCTGAATTACATTCACGCCCCAGCAGTTGCTGCCTGAAACCTGTAAGCCAAGCACTTGTCTGATTTAGAGGCCACTCAGGACCTGTTAACTCAGATGGGATTGTGAATCTCTCAGAGGCTGAGGCCACCTTTCACACCGACTGCTTCAAAGGTTTGCTGGTTCAGCATTTCTGGGTTTATCACTTCTCATCTGGTATCCTTACCTTTGACTCTCTGACTACAACATTCTCAGCTTCTAGGCGGGCTCTGTGTTGTGTGTCCTTGGAAATTCAGATGAAGAGAAACTTCTAGGCTCTAGCTCAAGTCTAGCTTCTGAATTTCAAGCAGGAGTTAGGGATATTCCTACAACCAGTACTAGGCAATGAGTCATTCAATGATCAATCACAAGGTCTCTTCCATACTGTCTGTCAACTCTAGCCAAGGTGTCAGGGACATGAGTCTTAACTCCATATCATAGCAACTTCTGGGACTTACTTTGGGGCAAAGACCTTCCAAACCATGAGGTGTCTCCTGAGGATCATAGCTGCACAAACACAGGCCAGAAGCTGTGGGAAAGATCATGAAAAACAAGTTACAGGTGACTCTGGAGAGACCTCCTGGGCACTAGATTCATATCCGAAGGTGGTACTAAACTGCACATGCCTGAGAGGCTGGCACAGCACACATCAGGAATGAGCATCCTGAAGAGGACTCCTTCCATGATATCCTCAAGTCAGGAAACACAAGCAGCTTGGGGCACTTGAAGGCCCTTGTGGGGCCAGGCTGGGGCAGCACAGGGGAGGGCTCACACTGTGGCTAACCTGACCTATTTCACTAAGAGGGGCGCTGCTGCTCTTTGCTGCAGGGCTTGCCTGTTCCTTTGCACTGTCTCTGGTCTGACAACACAGGAGAATGATTTGAAGAGATAAATCCCAGAAAACTGTTCATTTCTTGCACAGGATTAAAATTTCTGGTGTTTGGCTTCCTACATCATCACAGCACATTTGAAAACCAGAGCTGGTGTGAGATAGGAATGCTAAAGAAGACAGAGAGAACGATTACAACCCTGCAGCTCCTGAGCAGACATTACCGCTCTGGGCATATGGGTATAAAAAGCATGCTAATCCTTATGTCAGCTTCCATGCTGGAGCCCTTCCCAAAGCACAGATCAAATGGCAGGGCTGAGAAGGGACCTGCTCTTCCACCTGCAACCAGACACTCCACCCCAGGGCCTGTCTGTGCCCTGGCTGACCCCTTTCTCTCATTAGAGTGCCCCACTGTTATCACAGCCCACCAACTTCCTCCTATGCAACCTTTCCCACAGCCTGCCTCTGCCCATACCTGTGCCCCAAGGACAAAGAGGTACTTCAATCCCAGCCGCAGCAGAGCAGAGGAGAACTCCTCTGGAGACTCCCGAAGCCTCATTTCCATCATGCGCTCCTCCACTTCCTGCAGCTCCTCCCGGGACTCCTTCTTGGGCTTCTTCTTCTGTGAGTTGGACATCTCACACACAAAGGGCCACAGGAGGAGCAGTGGGCAGCCAACTACCTCAAAATCAAAGGCACATGAAGTTATCAGAGCCCAGGTGGTGAGGAGCAGTCTAGGCTCTGCCATCCTGCCCTGGATGTGCAGGAAGCACATACCTCAGCTCCAGGCCAGGCTGCTGTGGCCCCACAAGGGGAACAGCAAGGATGCTACGGCTCAGCTGGTGCTGGAGCCTTTATTGCCTCGTGCTCAACCCGCAGAGCCCCAGGCAAGGCACTGCAGTGAGCTGTGTCTGCTCAGGCTCCACAGCCCAGAAAGAAATTTATTTACCTGCAAAGAGGATATGGGAAGCAAAGGTGTTGGCTCCCACCAGGACAGCAGGCAGAAGGTTCGTGCTGTGGTCAAGGTGGAAGCCAACAAAGGCTGCATTCCAGTGGATGGCTGGGAAGATAGGCTGGTGGCCTGTGGAATAGAAGAACTGTGAAGCAGCAAGGAGCCAGGAGATCACTGCATACCACGGCACTGAAAACAGCTCTGAAGGAATAAAAAACAAAAACAGAGGAAGGGGGTGGGGATATCAGCATCAAGGAATAAGGTCAAAAAAAGCCTTGTGACATTTTTTCCCAGGTTCCCTTTCCATGCTGGCTCTTTTAAGAAACAGGAAACAGTCCAGCTCCCCCCACAGATACAGCAAAGGGCCAGCATTCCCTCTGCTGGTGCCACTAGCCTTGCTACTGCACTCTGTCAGAAGCAGTGGGGTTAGGTGACTGTTCACACCCCGGGAAGAAGAGAGCTCCTTTCCCTGACCCAAGACACTCCTCCCCCTCCTATGTTCACATCCTTGCTGCATGCATCTTTCTTCTACTAGGGGATTTAAGCAGCTCTAAAAAAACTAAGAGTATACTGAGGATCAGTACACCATTCCTTCCCAAGACTAGAAACTAGATCCTGCTTCTCCCACTGGAATTAAGGCAAGGTCACCACAGGTTAGCCCAGGTAACACATCCAGTGGTTGCTCTACTGAGCCCAGACTCACCAGCATCTCCAGCAAGGCCTCTGGCACATGTGTGGATGTGCAGCAGCACAAAGGCCTCCACGAAGAGGAGCAAGAAGGCAAAGCTCAGCCGCTCGCTGTGCAGAAGTATCAAGAGGAAGCCCAGCAGGGTGAGGGCTATGACCAAGGCTGCTGAGTACACACTGCCCAGCCCGTATGCTGCAACAGTGGCCCTGCAGCTGCCCCACTCCAGCCGGCTCTTCTGAGACTCCTGCATCCTCTTGTAGATCTGAGGGATGACGTGGAGGAAGTCGACTTCGGAGCCAGGGACCCCCAGATAGGGAGTGACAATGGAACCTGCCAACTCCCGTGTGTCCTTTGCAAACACCGTCATGGGATTGCACAGCAGGAGCAGCAGCCCCATGGATGCTAGTCCATAGATAGCTCTGGGAAAGACAACAACTGCAACCTGCACCAGCTCCTGCAGCTTGCCAAGAGAGTCATCGGCACTGGAGGCAACGGCCCAGTAGCAGGCAATGCAAAGGACGACTAGTGGGAAACCCCAGCGCACGAAGAGCACAAGGGGGTCCGAACTGTTCAGGTTGCCATAGTGCCTTAGCCAGCTCTGCACTGCATACACCAGCCCAGCCAGCAAGGCCACGCACAGGAGGTAGAAGAGGTTCTTGGCCCGTGTGTTTCTCAGGCTGGCAAGTGGGGAGAGGAAAACAGAGGGCCGGCACTGAGGGATTTCTTCACGGCACTGGTGGAAGAAACTGGAGAGGCGCACGCAGACCAGGAGCATGGCCACGAGGCACAGCAGGTACCAGATCTCTCTCCGGTAAGAAGAAATGCCAAGGAGTTGCTGCTTGGGACCTTCTGGCATAGTCAGGTGACCATCCCAGTGGAGCTTCCCTACTAGCAACATCACCAGCGAGGCCAGCAGGAATGGGGCTACCCGTGCCTCAGCTACAACAAAGCTGTCAGAGAACATAGCTCCACAGCGGAAGAACAGAATGCCCATGGGGAAGGCCAGCCCCAGCCATGCTCGCAGCCTCTGTCTGAGGCCACCACTGGCCAACGGTGGCTGACTGCCTGTCAAACGGGCTCTCTTGAGATGCTGGCCCCACCAGTGCCAGAAAAAACCCAGCTGAGAAGCAGCGGCTGCCCATGATGACACCAGGAGTAGATCCAGCCCCTCCTGGGTGAAAACGTGGACCAGCCATAGCAGAGCAGCCCCCACAGGGCCCCAGAAGAGCGGGTACAGGAGGCAGCTGCGACAGAGAGATTGTGAGGATGCGGCCAGCTCTGAGGCCATGTAGCAGAGCAAGCAAGAGGAAGCAATAAGGATGCAGCCCCCCACCATACGCAGGGGGTGGAAGCGGGCCCAGGACTGGGTGCACACAGCTCGTGCCTCTCGCAAGTAGCGCTGGAAGCGACTGATGAGGCTTCCCAGCCTTGTCTTGAGCTCCGGAGGTACTGTTGTCCCCTGCACCTGGGTCAGGAGCTGCATGTGCTCCTCCACAGCACTGGAGAAGAGCTCCTGCAGGTGCTGGAGCTGCTCTGCTGGCAGGTCCTGAGCCACCAGTGAATAGGACTGCAGGAAGCGATTCACCTACAAGAGAGAAGATACAGGATCAGACAGCAGGGAAAACAGGAAATGGAATTCACTGCTTCACACTGTCCCTTCATGATGGAAATAACTCCAGTTTACCAAACCCTGCCAAGGCAGACTTGTCCGCAGCTGTATCACTCAGGGATGTCACCATCAGGAAACTCAATCTCTCTGCCAAACTGACATCCCTCTCAAGAGATGCATCCTTAGCGACAGCCATGATGACTCCTGCAGCTTACACCTCTGCTAATGCAGTGCAGAGCCCCGTAAGGGCTTTTATGGAGTCTTTGGCAGCAATAACGCAAATGTCCTCCAGAAGGCCAAGTCATTACTATTAATGACTTGTTTATCTGCACCCCATGTTGAGTTTTACAGTTTTATCTGAGGAAAAACATCACATTAAAAAACTTATAGTGGATGAAACCAAACTGCTTCACTTTCGTAAATAATAGCTCATTAATACACTGGACCATAGTTTAAGAGAAACTCATTCTTTTAGGTTTCTAGTTCAAGATGACATGAACAGAGGCAGCTACAATCCCAAAGTCATGTAAGAAGTGTTACAGCGGCATTAGCAGGGCAGAGAACCTCCACACACATCTGTCTGCTTAGATCTCTCCAGTCCTGCACTGCACCCGTAACTTCACACACCTTCCATTTGTCTCAGAGCACAGTCAGAATCAGTCTGCCCATGTCCATGTATGGCACACACATGCACTGGCTCTCTCACAGGCCTCCCTGGAATGCCACAGCTTCTTCAACACCACCATTATCGAGCCAGAAACCTCCTCAAACAATGAGTGCAAATATTTAAACAGGCACAACTTGATAAGGCTAAATCCTAACAAGTGATGATGGATATCCTCAGTGATTAATGGGCGCCAACATACAGTATGATCTTTAAATGTCAGAGCACTCTGCTGCTCTATAATTACAGAGCTGAGTATTTCTGCCTTCCCATCAGCAATCATTCTCTTCAGCTCCTCGGTGGCTTGCACCAGCGGTGTCCAACTGGCACTCCAAGGAGCTGGTTGGGCACTGGAGGAATTATTCCCGTGCTCCCAGCAATCCAGAGTCCCCCAAAGGCAGACTAGCCCTTAGCTGAGATGCATGCCGTGCAATGCCTGGGGCAAAGCTGGCTCTGTAGCATGACCAGAGCCATAACAGCTGGCCCTCACATCATCCACAGAGGCTCTCACTTAGCCTGCCCCACTGCCTAGGCTTCTTTTGTACCTGATGTAGAGCGTCTCTTTCAAATTTTGTAAAACTACTCCTGGGGTTCTGTATTTTGTTGCGCTTTGTGTAAATTGCTCCTTCAGTATCCTACTTTAGTATTAACTGTTATGTGGTTATTTTTTTTATTTGGTCTTTCATTACTGTTTTCCTGTTTCCACTAATCTAGAATAGTCTATTTGTTAACACTGTTTCTCCTTCAGCATCAAAATCCCCACTTTTACTTTCAAATCTCCAATCACAACACTTGCCTCTGGTCATCTTCAGACTTGAGGAACCATCATCCCCTATTACTTAAACCACTTCTGACCATCTGGGTCGAGCCACCCTCCACCTTCCCAGACAGTATTTTCCATACTACAGCACTAAACAGGTGGCTCTCATTTCTCTTCAGGGAAAATGGGGCTGTCTTTTACTGGAGCCAACACTGCAAGGATGTAATGTAAAGTAAGTTCCCCGTGCAGATTAACAGCATGTCACCATCTCACCTCCACCGAACAGAAGAGGTTTGTGCTTAAAAACCCATTCCTTCTCCCCTCTAGTCCATTTGGAGGCTTACCACAGGCCATACCTGCTTGGCATTGATGTGATACACTGAGAGCTGCTGCAAGGCTGCAGACACAGCATCACTGTCCCCAGCGAACAGCTCGGCCATCACCTCCCCAATATTACTGTAGGGGATGGGCACTCCCAGCAGCAGGGCCACAGTGGGCACCAGGTTCACCTGGGGAATGGTTTCAGGCTCCTGGAGAGACAGGGGAGGAATCAGAAATTCAGAGAGAACACAGCAATGCAGATTTTCAGTCCTTTGAGAAGACAGTGGGGAAGACATCCTTGCTCAAAGGTGAATCCAGGCAGAGGCACAGCTCTACTCTCCTCAAGAGTCCTCTGGTGAGAAGCATGCCCGTTGGGAGCTGCAGGTTGATGGGGAAGGCACTGTCTGTCCAACAGCTCACCTGGCCCCACACAAGCACCCCTCACAGCTGTAGTGATTTAAACATGCATTCCAAACACTTCAGTCCTCTGTATGCTGTGTCAGCCCTTCCACTGCCCTCTAGAGACAAGGTGACAGACCTCCCACTCCTCTCAATCAAGGTAAAAAGTCTGGAAAGCAGCACCATGGAAAGAGACCTGGAGGTCCTGGATGATGGAAAGATGAATGTCATTCAGCAGTGCCCTAACAGCCAGGAGGGCCAACCCTGTCCTGTCGGGCATCAGGCACAGCATCAACAGCCGGCCAAAGGAGGAGATTGTCCTGCTCTGCTCTGTGCTGGGATGACCTCAAGTGCTGGGGGCAGTTTTAGACACTAGAATATAAGAAAGATGTTAAGCTATAAGGAAGCATCGAAATGACAGCCAGAAGGCTGATGAACAGTCTGGAGGGGAAGCTGTGTGAGGAGTGGCTGAAGTCATTTGGTCTGTTCAGCTGGGAGGAGACTGAGGAGAGACCTCCTGGTGGTCTTCAACATCCTAACAAGGGGAAGAAGAGGGTCAGGCACTGATCTCTTATCTGTGGTAAAAAGTGACAGAACCTGAGGGATGGCCTGAAGTTGTGTCAGGAGAGGTTTATGCTAGATAATAAGAAAAGGTTCTTCACATCCAGGGGACGGCCATGCACTGCAACAGGCTCCCCAGGACAGTGGTCACAGCACCAAGCCCAAAGAGAGTTCAGGATATGTTTGGACAATGCTCTTAGGAACACGGCATGATCCCTGGGAGTGTCCTGTGCATGATCAGGAGTTAGACTTGATGATCCTGATGTGTCCCTTTCAACTCAGCTTATTCCATGATTCTATGACAGACTCCCCATCCCTCTCAGTCTAAAAAATCCCAGTCAAATTGTTACTCTCTGTAATCCCAGGATACAGTTTTTAGGCACCAGCTGGGGCAGGAATAGCTAAAAGTCAGCTCCTCACCTCTGGAGGGCCACTGCCAAACAGGGGTGTCCTGCTGTACACAAACAGTGCTGCATTGACTTCCTTCTCGCTGTCGCCACCATGGTCTCCAGTTTCTGTCATGCCGTGGTCCCCAGCCACCAGAAGAAGAGTGTCATTCCCCAGGTGATCCACCAAGGACCTGCCACCGAGATAAAGAAGGTCAACACCTCCCTGGGCAAGGGCCCCATTAGCCTAGGTGGAAGAGGACATCTCCCCAGCAAGGCTGTCTGCACCACAGAGGTGAAGCTCACAAACAGATATGAGCAAAACTAAATGCTGATGCAGAACTGTAACAAGCCAGGGTCCAGGGTGTTTTAAACTGTTGCTCTAAAGCCAAACTGAAAATTCAGAACCCTAAGACAGAGTGGAGCAATCTTGCTTGGATCCCCAGCAAAAAGTGCCGTCAGGGATTGTGACAAAATGCAATTCAGAAGAAAGGCTCCTGACAAAAATGAAATTTTAGGCTGCTTCTATTTGGGTCATGTATCATGTTATGTGTGACATCTCCCACTTCAAAGGAAAAAAAGCAGGGATTAGTCCCTGAAGGATGCAGTAGGTATGACACAGTATATGCTGCGCTCTCAGATACAGCAGGGAAAGTTCCCAACTCCTTCTAGCAGCAAAACTTAAAAGCAGCCCTAAGAATCAAAACCTGCAGCATTTTGGGCTGAGACACATCTGCACGACTGAATCCCATCCTGCTCTCTGTCTCAAAGGTACAGCTCATAGTTCTGTGTGATAAATGCAGCAGCACTCATTCCCTAGCCAGGGTCCTCCACCTGCTTCTCATGTTAGCCAGACCTCAGTGGGACAATCTCCATGTTAAAGATGGAAAGAGAGAGGCTCAGTTACACTCCAGCTGCACTATCATCTCATGGTCTGGTAGAGAAGCAAGACCTGAGGGCAGCCTTACGTATGGAACCAAACCTCTCAACACTCATCTATGCAAGCAATACTGCCCATAGCTGGGGTTCCAGCTGCTGCTGGCCAAAGTTGTTTTTCATGTTAACAGGCTCAGTAAGCATTCCCTGTTGCCCTCTGCATCTGTCAGTTCCCTGGGAAGATCTCACCAGCCTGGCTGAAGGAAGAGGCCAGCTAGCAATCCCTCAGTGCCACGCTGATCACCTGAGCATGTCATTCATCTGGGTGAGCTTCTTTGCCATCTCAGGGTGGTCAGGTCCGTGTTTGTGCCCACAGTGATCCACGCCAAGGAAGTGAGCAATCAGCACATCCCATTCACCGCTGTCCACTGCAGAACAAAAGCAAACTTATCACGCACCAGCCTGGAATTCTAAGCCTGGATCCTCCTGCCAGAATTTCATGGTTGCCTCTGGATATTGCTGTTTCTTCCCCTCCTGCCACTGACACTGCCAGCTCTTGAGGAAATGGATGCAGGTTTTAAGTCAGGCATACTCTTCACCAGAGGTTCCTGGGCGCAATGGCACAGGGACCTCAAAGCCTTGCAAACATCCCAGGATCCCTGGTTTTTCCTCCCCATCCCTCAGGAGGGGAACAGTATAATGTCACCCAAGTCATCTTGAACTTACCTCAAGACTAAGCTGAAACAAAGGTATGCTCAGAAAAAGGAGAACCCAGAACTCCCGTCCTTCCCTGGAGATATTTTAGGTTGGACTCATCAATGTGCCCCTCTGCATCCCAGGACATGGGCATGACACACCAACACAGTCCCTAGTTAGAAAGTTACCCTGGCCTCTCCCCTCTGCTTCGGGGCCTTGACACATGAAAACCAACATATCTGAAGTTAAATGATGACCTGTAGTTCTCACATAAGGAACAGACTTGCCTGTGAAAGGCCACTGCACCCCCGACTTGTATTCAGACACAGAAAAACAAAAGAGCATGTCCCTTGGTCCTGGGAGGTGGAAATCACCTATTTCATGCTTCATCTTCTTCCCACGACTAGGAAGCACCAATGCTTTGCTGAGAGCAGTGTTGTGTCTCAGGCTCCTAACTTGTGTTTCCCCAGAGCATTGTGTGCCAGCCTAGGCAGCCACATGTCAAAGTTAAGGTGCTTCTTTGTCTCCATCCTGACAGTGTATTTTGTAAGACAGATGTAGAAGTCTAACCTCATCCCAAAAAGCTGAATTCTGTCCCAGACAGAGGAAAGGTATCTACAGAAATGGTCTGTGGGCTCCAAGAACTGGCTTATCTGTGGAAACCCAGCTAGAGCACTGTAATCCTAGGGTAGCAGTGTGTAACTGCCCAGTGCTCCTTTGTAACAGAAAAAATCCTCCAGCCCTACCTCGAATTTGCAGTAGATTACACATTAGGACAAGGTTTATCCATGCCCTGCTGAAAGAGCTACTTACCAGTTGGATAGAGATGCTGCAGGATCCCATCATCCACAGTGTGAAGATCCTTCACATTGAATGAAGGGAAGAAATAGGAACGGAAGAACTTCTTTGGGAAGAGTCCTTCCCACGTGTCATCACCCATGAAGACCACTCTCCTTCCTGAGCCAGAGAGAAAGGAACCAATGAGAGATGGAGCCCTCCTGGGTTGTGCTGTTACTACAACAATACAAAGAGCCTGGGCATACCCAGGTCAGGATCTGGAGCAATGGCTCCTCTCCAACCCACACTCAAAATGAAAATTTTCACTAAAAAAAAGACCATCTGTCTGTAAATTACTTTAAATATGGGGAGAGACTAGCCCACGAGTATCTGTAAGCCCATGAGTGCCCCGCACACCAAAGCCACTGCATAACCTCAGGACTGCTGACCTGACACGTCTCCCCTGCAGGAAGACTCCTGGGCCACCAAAACACAGGTGGGTGCACAGGGTGCAGCCTGAAGCAGGCAAAGGCTCTCCCAAGGCCTGTGACCCCACTGCAAAATGCAAGGCAGCAGGTGATGGAGTAGAAGATGTGAGTCCTGAGCTCTGGCTTTTAAACAAAATGGTGGTGGCGTTCCAGACATGGAAAAGAGAAGGCAAAAAACACTGATGCTTCCCTTTGTGCTTGCTCTCCTTGCCCTGCCTGCCATCAGCCAGCTGTATTTCCACAGAGCCTCTTCAGCCTGGAAGCAAGGAACCTTTTTCTCTGAGACTGCTACTCTGCCACAGAATATACTGTGATCATCATTTTGCCTCAGATGATTCACTGCATTTGCCCACCTTGCTCACAGAAAGTCACGTTGCCTTAGCTCACTCTGAGCCTTGGGAGGAAGTCTCTCCAGGTAACAAACCCCTGTGGCCTGTCCTCTCCCCTCTACTCCATTATCCCACCATAACAAGCCCTTTACAGCTGCACTAAGCACCCCCAGCAGCACCAAACCACAATGAAAATGGGATGAGGTTGCTGCCTCACAGCTGCAGGCAGCTGTCCAGGCAGGCTGCTGCCTGAGGAACACCCCCACAGCACACCTGGCACCACCTGGCACACCTGGCTCCTCCCCTGTCATGTGCCTCACACAACACAACCTTGGCAATCCTATAGGCATTCCTGGGGGTGACCTTGGAACAAACACCACCAGTGCAGCCACTTTCACCTGCTTTTTCATCATCTTTGAAGATGATGAAGTCATGGTCACAGCTACTTCTCACTCCCAACGCAAGTTGGCAATGCCCTGCCTGCATGACAACCCTGCCTTAGGTAACTCATTAAGCAGGGAGAAAGAATCAGGTCACAGGGGGGATCTGTGGAAGGAATGCCCTTCCCAGGAAGAAAGTAATCAAGGTTTGGAATACAGGTTAAACTGAGCAGTTTACACATGCCCTGTGCCAGTGGGCTGCTGTCCTGCCCACACAGAGTCATAGAATCACAGAATGTTAAGAGATTCAAGGGACCTTAAAGATCATCTAGTCCCAGCCCCCTCCCATGGGCAGGGACACTTCCCACTAGATCAGGTTATTCAAGGCTTTATTCAGCGTGACCTTGAACACTGCCAGGCATGGGCCATCCACAACCTTCCTGGGGATCCTGTTCCAGTGTCTCACCACCCTCACAGTAAAGAATTTCTTCTTAATATCTAATTTAAACTTCTCTGTCAAATTGTACCCATTGTTCCTCATTCTATCACTACAGCTCCTGACAAAGAATTCATTTCCATCTTCTCTGTAGACCCCCTTCAGGTACAGGAAGGCTGCAATGAGGCTGCAATGTAACCTTCTCTTCTCCAGGCTGAACAGCCCCAGTCACAGAATCATGAAGGTTGAAAGAGACCTTCAAAACCATCCAATCCAATCATCCACCCACCACTATAAACCCTAAACCACACCACCCAGCACAAGATATGAAAGCATCTAAAGCACTTCCAGGGAGGGTGACTCCACCATCTCCCTGGGCAACCTATTCCTATGCCTGTGAAAAAACACAGGCATATGCCTGAAGCTCCCCTGCCTGAGCTAAAGGCCACAAACTCACCGTTCTGCACCAGCTGTGCCAGCAGGTTGTCCTCCTGGATGGCGTAGGAGGCAAAGTTGCTGCCCACGTCGATGAAGGTGGGCAGCGAGCCGGTGGTGAGGCCCTTGATGCGCTGCATGGTGGCTGTGGGGGGGTCGGCTCGGAAGCGGTAGAGCCGGGCATGGCGGGGCTGGGAGGTGGTCAGCTGGTGCAGGACACCCAGCTTGTTCTCGAAGGGCAGCGGGCTGGCCTTGGCGGGGTCAAAGCGGGCGAAATCAAAATGGAGGGCGTCGATGATGACAAGCACGGCCTTGGAAAAGCGTTGGGGAGCCCAGCAGGAGCCTGGTGGGAGGCTCTGCCTCTCCCAAAGTGGAGGCACGAGTGGGTCTGAGCAGGAACTGCTGCTGGCAAGCTCGATCCGGGTGAGCAGGAAGCCGCTCATGAAGAGCCCGATACCAGCAAAAAAGAGAAAGCAAACCCAGGCCAGGAAGAGCACCACTGGCCACCGCTGCATCCTAGAGGGAAGGACAGGCAGGCTCAGCCCCCAGCGGCTCTACCTAGGCAGGCACCACTCCCACCCTACGAGCACCCACTCCTGGCCCAACATCTGGCAGTAACCCCCATCAGCCTGCCTTGACTTTACTTGGTCCCACTCCGTGTCCGGCAACTGTCCCACGCACTTCCTTATGTCCCCTCCTGAACGGGAGCCGAGTCCTGCTCCCTCCCGACTGCCCGGCGCCCTCTCGGCACCCTCTGCCCTTCCCCGGTACCCTCATCCCCTTCCCGAAACCCCATTCCCCTTCACACACCCCCAGCCCCTCCCCTGCACCCCCGACTCCCGGTCCGCCACCTCAGACCCGCATCACCCTTGTATCCCCCGCAGCCCAGACTCCACTCCCGACCCCCCAGCCCCTTACAGCCCCTCTTTGAGGCCCCGGACCCTGCTCCCGTCCCGTCCCACCTGCGGCTCCCGGCGCCCGTCGCTCCCGGAAGCGCCGCGTGTGGCGCCGACCGCGCTAGAGCGGCACGGCGGGGAGCGGCGTGGGGCGGCAGCGCCCTCTGGCGGCCAGGAGGTCCCACCACGCCTCATGGCAGCCGAGGCACACTTAAAACGGCAAAATGTTGTTTTAATTAATCTAGAAATTAATTAATCGACAGAGGCGCTCCCCGCCCTGTGCTGTAAGGAGCTCTTTGTGGAGAACGCACAGTCACGCACTGTAGGGCAGCTTCTGGGAGCTAACAGAAGAGGGGATGATGAGAGCAGCTCACACTCCCAGAGAGGTGATGCACTGAGAGGGCCATCCTTCGTAAGAGTGAAGTCCCCAAATTCAGAGAATCATAAAATGGTTCGGGTTGGAAAGGAACCTTGGAGATCATCTAGTTCCAACCCCCTTGCTGTGAGCAGGGACACCGTCAACACGACCAGGCTGCTCAGAGCCCCATCCACAACTTCCCAGAACAACCTGTGCCAGCACCTCACCACCCTACAGGAAGAATTTTTTCATAATATCTAATTTTTGACTCTTGTATGTCACTGCATGTCCATGGGAGATCCCAGCAGGAGCCTGCTGAGGAGGGATGATCCCCTTTTGGCATCGAATGCTGGGGTCAGGCACCCAAGCATGAGGGAACGTGCTGCAGCAGCACTGTTACCGTTTATTACATGATTTAAATCCAATACAAAATAGGGACTAAGGGAACAAGAGCGACTGCCTGCAGCAGAACAGGACTGCTGGTAGGCTTCAGGAGAGGGTATGAGATCCGTCCAGCCCTGTTAGCTGGAGCTGCCCTGTTCTGCCTTCAGCACCTCCGTGGCAGAAGAGTGGGAGTCCTCATGGGCTGAGGGCATCTCATCTTGAGTCTTCACAGCTTGTGGCTTGGTCAGTGTGGTGTAGATCCCCAGGGCCTGGAGGGAATGAGACAGTCATAGGGAGGGAAGGAAAAGAGAGGGCCAGGCCCCAGCATGGTGACCTCTTCACCTCCCTGGAGCAAGACTCACTTGGATGAGAGCAAAAACAGCTTGGGCTAGAAGGGGCCTTAAAGATCCTTTTTCACACCCCTCCACACCCCACACTGGAGCAGGTTGTTCAGAGCCCATTCCACCTGACCTTGAACACTTCCCAGGATGAGGCATCCACAGCTTCTTTGGGCAACCTATGCCAGGGCCTCAGCACCCTCACAGGGAAGAATTTCTTTCTAAAATCTAATCTCAACCAACTCATTCAGTTTAAAGCAATTCCTCCTCATCCCATCATCACATGCCCATGTAAAGCATCTGTCCATCTTCCTTGTAACACCCTCTTAGGTATGGGAAAGTGCTACAATGTCTCTCTGGAGCCTTCTCTTCCCCAGGCTGAACAATCCAAATCCCCTCAGCCTTTCCTCACAGCAGAGGTGCCCCAGCCCTCTGATCATCTTGATAGCCTCTTCTGGGCTTGCTCAGCAGGTCCCTGTCCCTCCTGTGCTGGGAGCCCAGAGCTGGATGCAGTGCTCCAGGTGGGTCTCAGCAGAGCAGAGCAGAGGGGCAGAATCCCCTCATTGCCTTGCTGCCCACGGGGCTCTGGATGCAGCCCAGGACACGTGGGCTGCACTGACCTGTGCGACCATGTTGGTGACATCGCCAGTGTTGGCGGGCAGCAGAACGGTGTTGGAGTCTTTGGCAATCTTGGAGAACGCGTTCACATACTGCTCTGCCACAGACAGAGAGGCAGCAGCATTGCCGTGCTGGGGACAGAGGGACAAGTCACGTGCCACCAACAGCTCAAACCTGCCTGTGCCCACCCCAGTCCAGCAAAGCCCCTCACTCCCTGCTGCTGCCAAAGGTGCCAGGGAGTGTCCAGGAGAAAGCCAAGTGCCACCCTGCCTGCAGTTTCACCTCCCCCAGTGCCAGCACCAAAGCCGTGGCTGCTCCAGGCAGCCATCACTCACCTGCTGTGCCAGAGCAGCTGCTAGGAGCTGAATTGCCTCTGCCTTGGCTCTGGCCTTGACTAGCATGGCATTGGCTTCTCCTGCAACAAAGCACAGCAGGGTGCACATCAGAATCACAACAAAGCACCTGCAAAGACTGAATCCTGACCATTTCAGGGAGAGAATCAAGACAATTTCAATGCATGCATGGTTGTCTCTTACCCAACAGCAACACTATCACAAGCCTCCTGCTGCCAGGAGGCTGGGGCAGGGGAGCAACACCAGCTGGAGCTCAGCCTGAGGCCCCAGCAGGGAAGGATCAGAGTGGCTGAGGAAGCCTGGCTCACAGTAACACGTTCTCTCCCCTGCAGCACCACCCCTCAGTCCAGGGGGCTACAGAACCCCACGTTTTAGCCTCAGGCAGTACCAGCAGCTTTGTTGATTTGTTCAGCCTTCTCAGCTTCTGATGCCAGGATCTGGGCCTGCTTCTGGCCTTCAGCCACGTTGATAGCTGACTCCCTTGTCCCCTCTGACTCCAGCACTGTTGCTCGCTTCCGTCGTTCTGCCTCCACCTAGGAACACAGGTCAGACACCAACCTGCCATGGCTGTGCTGGGGAAATCCCATATGTGGGACAAGGACATGCTCCTCTGTTCTGCTGGGGGAAGCATGGCTTAGCAAAACATGAAAATACGCTACAGAACACTGTGTGGTCTCGGCAAGGGCTGGCTCTGCTCCTCACACCACACAGCCCTTCCCAGCCCCATTCCCACCTAAGTGGACAGTTGCTTCCCCCTCCCCCCCTTCCTGCACAAATATCTGGTGTCCAGCTTTTCTCTATGGGAGAACTTCAGCTCTGAGATTTGCTTCTCCACAGAGCCCAGTAGAGATTTTAAAGGAATCTGGCAGGGCTTCCATGATGCAGGCAGGGGCCACCACTGCAAAAATTGTGACAGGAGTTACTTATTCAGTAGCTGTATGTCTGCAGCCAAAGTGCCCTCCTGACACAAGGGCTGGGTGCTGCCAGCTCTGGACAGGTAACAATAATGAACCATAGCCCCTATCAGCAATAGTGTGGCCAGCAGGACCAGGGAAGTGATTGTCGCCTGGTACTCAGCACTGGTGAGGCCATGCTTTGAGTCCTGTGTCCAGTTCTGGGCACCTCAAGAGGGACATTGAGGTGCTGGAACATCCAGAGAAAAGCAATGGAGCTGGTGAAGATTTGGAGCACAAGTCTGATGAGGACCCCTTGACAGAGCTGGAGTTGTTTAGTCTGGACAAGAGGAGACAAGGTTCTGAGAGGAGACCTTATCACCCTTTACAACTACCTGGAAGGAGGTTGCAGTCACACAGGGGTTGGCCTCTTCTCCCAGGTAGTCAGCAACAGAATGAGAGGACACAGTCTCAAGCAACACGAGGGGAGGTTTAGATTGGAAATTAGGAAGAATTTCTTCACAGAAAGGGTGATTAGACATTGGAATGGGCTACCAGAGGAATGGCAGTGACACTGTGGATCTTTAAGAAAAGACTGGACATGGCACTTGGTGCCATGGTCTGGTTGACAAGGTAGTGTTTGTCACTGCCACTTCTCTGAAGGTGGACTTGATGCTCTGAAGTCTTTTCCAACAATTGTGATTCTGCAATGGAATATGGAAGAGGAGGCTTCCCTCTCGTTCCAAACTTCCCTCCCAGAGAGCCTCACCTGCATCTGCATGGATTCCTTCACACGTGGGGGCACGTGGATGTCCTTGATCTCGTAGCGCAGACACCGGATGCCCCAGCAGTCTGAAGCCTGGTTGATGGCATCCACGATGCTGGCATTGAGGGACTCCCGCTCCTGGATGGCACAAAAGAAACAGCAGAGGGCAGAGAAGAGGGGCTTAGCATGAGAGACGTGTCAGGAGGGAAACAGACACCTCCCTCAGAGGCCAAGGTCTGCCAGAAAAAAACCATCTCTACAGGTTTTGGGAAGGGTTAGGTGCTTCCAACAGCTGTTGAAAGGGTCACCATCTCCTAGGGAGAGCAGTGCCCCACACTGAAGCTGCTGGGATACAACATCTGGTGTACATCTGGATACAAGAGAATGCCACCAACTCCAGTTTCTTCCCAGCAAATGCAGGACAAGAATTACAGTACCCCATGACACAGGCTGGGATATTCATCACTGGGGCTGAGCAAAGAGTCACTGACTCAAGAAAGGTGGCTGGACCAGCTGGGTCTGGGCACATACCACCCATCATCCCCTCCAAATAACCCAGGGCAGGGAAAAAAATAGCTCCTGTTAAAAAAATAACTGAAAGAAGACCCATCCCCATCTCCAAGGATTCACCAACAGGTCAACTGAAACAGAAGCCATAAGTCCTCCAAGCAAAGGGCATTTTACTGTTTAGCACATCAGCCTGGCCATGCATGCTGTCCTGGGATTTTGGGAGACACTGTCAGCTCTGTGATCCACCTTCCCAGCTCACCCGGAAGACTCTGTCAAGGGAAAGCTTGCCAAGTTCAGATCTCATGGTAGTCTGGGCCAGCTGAGTCACTGCGTACTCAGGATCTTCCACCCCATAGCTGGCCTGAAGAGCAGAAGCACAAAACAGAGTGGATAGGGATGCCAAGAGGGACCCTGAAGAAGGCAGGTGGAGCCTCTCTCCGTGGCCGCAGGAGGTGTACGGGTGTCCAGCTAGGTGCTCCCGCATCAGGCCGAAGATGGCCACACGATGTGCCACTCCCGGATCCCCTCCTGAAGCTGGGTAGTGGTTACCGTCTGCAGCGTGGGCGGTGCAAGTAAATCATGGCTACGAAGTCCCGAGATAAAGGAAGAAGTGGACACCCGTATAGGTACCAAGAAGCTTTAATTTTCCCGATGGGGCTAGGGATGGGTGTCGGGGAGGAGGTCTCGGGTGGGGCGGGGCGGGGGGGGTGTGGCGCTGATAAAGGGAGCCAGTGTGATGGGAGGAGACACAAAGCTTACCAATAAACGAGGACCCAGGGAGGAGCGTGGGTTACAGCTAAGCCACTGAGGATCACATGGCAGGACGGGGAGAAACCCCGGGGGGCAAATCATACATCAAATAAGGGATGGTTGACACAGAGAATTCTCGAGATAAGGGGGGTGGTTTCTGTGACAGATGGGGGGGGCAGCTCCAAAAGGGAGGAAATAAGTTTACAACTTAGGAAGAAACCATTGAGAGGGAAGTACATGGGGGGAACTGAGGACCAAACCATTTTGTTAACTTACAAAGGGAATAACCAATTCTAAAAACACACGATGCCACAGGCAGGAGAGACAAAGAGTGCTAAAGCAAGAAATTTGCCAGACACCCCTGCTGAAAACATGGGAGTCTGGAGCCTTGGGAGGAGTCAGAGTGCCCAGCCCACCTGCCAGGCAGGAGAGAGAGGCTGGAGCACACATTTTGGGAAGCAGGGAGTGGGCAGAGCCAGGAGAAAGGTGCCCAAGGGGCAGGGATGGTACCTTGTAGGGGTCCATAACCCGCAAGTAGAGCACACCATCGATCTGCAGGGTGACATTATCTGTCAGGAGAGAACAACAGAACCTGTTCACTGAAGCAGCACAAACAAGACACAGAAACCCCCTCTTCCACAGCACAGCTGGGCAGACTCATCCTTTTTCACCCTGACATAGCTGCATGGCACAGAAGAGGACTGGCTGAAATAGATCTTCTTATCTAAAGGTTTTGTAAAAAGGACCTTACATTCCCTGGACAACACTGTGATGTTTTAATACGCAACAGGTCTTGATTTTCCCAATAGAGCCATTTCATACTGTAGCTCTTGTAAATAAAGATTTAAGGAGGAAAAAACCAAAACCAACCACTTAAAACTGTAAATATAACAGAGCTGACCATTAACATCACATCCATTAACCTGTTCTAAAATGTTTATAACAGAAAGAGAATTTTCTTTTGTGGTTCAATACAGGAAAACACCTGAAAAATTTATTTCTGGCAAGGTGCATTCAATTCAGCAAGAAGGGGCAGCTGCAGCCCAGAGAGAGCAGATGGAACCTCCTGGGCTGCCCTCACTCACAGCAACAGCCTTCTGGTACCTAAAGAAAGCTGGAGAGGGCTTTTCACATGGACATGGAGGAATGGGACATGGGGGAATGGTCTTAAGCAGATGAGAGGACAGGCTTAAATTAGATGTTAGGAAGAAGTTCTTTACTGTGAGGGTGGTGATGCACTGAAGTAAGTTGCCCAGAGAAGTTGTGGATGCCCCATCGCTGGAAGTGCTCAAGGCCAGGCTGGACAGGGCTCTGAGCAGCCCAGCCGAGTGGAACGCGTCCCCTGTCCATGGTACGGGGGCTGGAACAAGACGAACTTTAAGGTCCTTTCTAACCCAAATCATTCAGTGATCTTGTGATTTTATGGCCAAGGGACAGGGCTGAGTCCAGGAGCTTGGGACAATTCCACTCATCCTCACATTGTCCCTTGCTCACCCCAAATGCAGCAGAAGGAAAGGGGCAGGACACAGAAGCTGTTCCTCACCCAGTGTGACAGCTGACTGCTCTGGGACATTAATGACGATTTCTTTGAGACTCTGGACGTAACGAATCCGATCCAGGAGAGGGATGAGGAAGTTCAAACCCTAGGAAAAGGGTGGGATTAGATGGTTGATACACTAGAAAGAGTCATGCAAACAAAGCCCATGCCACACACTGCAAACATGTTTTACAAACAAGGAATTTCAGTTACTCAGTGCTTTTAACACCTCACCAAGGAAAATAAGTCCACAGGCAGCCAAAAGGATTTCAGCCTGGGAAACTGAGCCCACCACCCCTCTTGGATCCTCGTGCAAAGGACGCGCCTCGCTACAGCTTTAGGAACCTGCTGAATCCAGAAGGGGAGAAAAGCTGCTCCTTACAGGCTCGAGGATTCGGTGGAACTTGCCCATCCTCTCCACCACCCAGGCCTCCTGCTGTGGCACAAAGAGCACCCCGATGTTCATGGGCAGCCCGGAGTTCCAGCGGCATGGAGCTGGGGCCAGCCGTGCCGCACGGTTCAGCTGCTGGGAGTGCTGGGGGAAGGACATGGAGCAGGGTTGAGACCAGCTGCTGGCACCTCAGAGCCCAGCTCCACACCTGCTACCCATGTGGGCTCATGACCAGGAGACCAGGGCAGGAAACAATGCCCCTAACAAGCCCATGCTGTAAGGGTGCTCCCACAGGGATGAGGCCTGGGAGCCAGGGACAGTCTTCACTGGTGCAGGGCGACTCACTCCCATGCCAGAGCTTTCTGCACGTCTCCACTCCTCTCACATCCACACTGGAGCGGGGAATAAAGTCTCCCTGCCACCATAAGGCCAATGAATGTGTGTGCATGTGGGTCTCTTCTGCTCCACCCAGCCCCTATAACCCATTCAGGCTCACTCCCCCACCACAGTCCCAGACCACCCCTTTCCAACAACCTGTCTCTCCCAAGTTCTGGCTGACCCCAGGGCTTCCCACAAAGAGCTGTTCTATCTGGGCATTCCCCCATCCTCCTCCCCATGGACCCTCACTCACACAGCTTCCCTCAAATTCTCCCCATCCCAACCCAGCTCACACCTCCGCAGCCCAACACATCCATTTCTCCTACAACAACCCAGATGCACCTCACCACTCCCCATGTTCAGCGACCCCCCACTGGCCCTCCTCCCCCTACCCATTCATCCACAACCTCCTTTCCAATGCCCCCCCTGTACCCCAATCCCTACCCAGTTCACCACCATCATCCCAGCACTTCCATAGACCCCCAACTCCCCCCCAAAGGCCCCACTCTCTCAGTCCCCCTCAAACCCCCACTTGTCCTCTACACCCCTCCTCCTGACACCTCCTTCTCTGCCCAGCTCCTCGCTATGCACGGTGTCCCCCAAACCCTCAACACCACCACCCCACTGAACCCCCACCTCCTGAGTCACCTCCTCACTCATTTGTCCTCTGCACTAGACCTCTCTCCCTCCTTACTCTCTATCCCCGTGCATCCCCCTACCCACTCCCCAAGTCTTCCCAGCCCCAAACACTCCCCCACTGACCACCCTTCAGTCTCTCTGTACCTGTCTGTTCTCTACATCACCTCCCCGCCCGTCATCTCTATCCCTGCCCGGCTCTCCCCAGTCCCCCCGCTGCCCCTGCTCAATCCCCATACCCGCACCGCACCCCTTCCCCCGCCCCTGCCCAGCTCTCCCCTACACCGCCAGCTCTTCACCCCAAACACCGACACCGAGCTGCCACCGACTCTCTCTCAGCCTGCCATACCCATTTATTTTTTTCACCCCGCCGTGCCCGCACAGCCCTACTCCTGCCCAGCTCCTCACCAGCACCCTAGCCACTTTCCCTGAGCCCCACCAACACAGACCGCGGTTATCTCCTCAATCCCTCGATAGCCATTTGCCCACAGCCCACAGTGACCCCGTGCCCCCAACCCCTCCTCAACTCCCCCTCACCTCCTCCTCGGACCCGCGAAACCACCACCACACTAAACCCCACCGCCGACCACCCCTGCCCGTACGTTCTCTGTGTCCCCCCACACCGCTTTACCCCAGCCCTGCCCGGTTCCCCCCCAACACTTCCCAGACCCCCAACACCATTCCCCTCATCCCGGTGCCCCCAGTACAGATCACTTCGCCCGGCCCCTCCAGCATCCGCTACCCGGACCTTCCCCACGTGGGCACCCCCGAACGAGGAGTTCTCCCCATTCCCTCCCCACCCGTCCTCGTTCCCCGCACCTGCAGCAGCCCGAGGCCGGACCGGGCCCGGATCCCCGCCCGCGACAGCATCGCCCCCTCCGCCCGCCCCGCTCGGCGCCGCCGCGGCCGCACTCCCGGAAGGCCCCTGTGCCGAGCCGCTTCCGGTTGCGGCGCCCGAATCGGTCCCTCCAGCTCCTCCGGCCGCAGCCCTCAGTTCCGCCCGCCCGGCTGCCCGCGATTCTGCACGGCCCCCCTCGGGGCGCGGCAGCCCCAGTCTCGTTCTGGAGCTCCAAACGGATGTTTATTAAATTAGAAACGAACACGAAAAGTCCCGGTACGGCCTTCGCGAGCCCGCAGGGCCACGGAGAGAGGGGCAGCCCCGGTGACCTGGGGGCGAGGGGGACTCCGGTGTGATGGCGTCCTCGAGACCTGCTGGCCAGGGCAGTGAGGGAGCGGCCCCCAGTGTTTGGGGGGTTCAGATCCACGGTTTGGGGGATCCAGGGCCCCGGTTTGGGGGGAGCAAACCCCGGTGTGAGGGGGTCTCAGGCCCCCAGTGTGAGTATATGGGCTGGTTCAGGCTTCCTAACCCCAGTGCAGCAGGGCCGGAGCCCCTCGGCCGCCCCCGGGCAGGGCAGGACCTCGCCCCCACATCCCCCAGTCCTGGCCCATCCCCACACTGAGCCCCCCACGCTTGGGTCTCGGCCTCAGCGGTGGGAGCTGATGGGCCTATCCCCGTATTGTTCTCTCTGAGGAGGAGATGAGGGTCCCCACAGCCTGGGCTGGCAGGGGAGCCTTGCCGAGACCCTCAGAGGGCAGAGAGGTGATACAGACGAGGAATGTGCAAGCTTGTTTTACCCCTGGCCCTGTCCCTCTGACTGCCCCTGTCTGGATTCTCCCAGTCCTGCTCCTGAGGAACCAGCCCAACTCCCAGAGTTTGATTTCCTCTGTTGCTTCCCCCTTTCCCCATTTTTCTAAGCTGGGGTTCCTGACCATCCTCCAGCTCCTGATCACCCTGCCGGCAGACCCTGCCCAAAGCTACCACCTGCATGGGATTCACCCCACACCCACAGACAGTGCAAAGTTCCTTTTTTTTTTTGGCAATCTTCTCAGATTCACAGCTCACGTGCTCTGGAGGCTCTTGCCCAGAGGGCTATCCCCATATTCCTGCGAAGAGCTCCAGGTCCCCATCCACGTGACAGCTGTGTCTCTTACCCTCAGGAACCTTGACATCCACAGGTCTCTTAGGTTCTGGCTTACCCTAAAAGACTCAGAAGATAAGCACAGGCCTCCACAAGCTGCTTGAAGTTGGGCTGGCCCTGCAAAGCTGGTGCCAGTGAGGCTCAGCCTGTCAGTGGGCTTTTAATACACCTCTGATCTGGGAGCTGCACCCTGTGTAAGCACTGGGTAAGTCTCCCTTCCATCGGCTGAGGCTTCCCTGTCCCTAGTCATCCTCACAGTCCCCACAGCCCTGCCCGAACAGAGGCAGCCTGGTGCAGGCAGGGCTGAGGGGAAGAAAAAGCACAGCACCTCTGATCCTCTGCATGAGCCTCCTCTGTGCTCCCAGCAACAATAAATACTAATAAATACAAACTCTTCCACACTTTCTGCTCCCAGACCTGAGACCAGTGTGGGTGGTCTCACTCACAGCTCCAGTCCAACTCTTCACACCCACCCACCTCAGCCACAGCCAAGTCTCCAAGCTGGGAGCAGTGCCAGCAAAAGGCTTGGGCATGTCCCTAGAGTGCCAGGGCTGCTCCTCAGCCCCTGCCCCTCTTGGTGAAGCCCCCTTGGTAGTCCCAGCCCTGCTGCAGAGCGTGGTGCCCGTGCTGGTCAGGAGGGTGGGTGATATCTCAAAGCAGTGCTTGCTGGCCCTTTACTCATCTCTCCCCAAACTGCTGGGCTGGAGACTCCCCAGAGGCCCTGGGGGGCAGGGAGTGAAGGAGGTCAGGCCCGGGGTGAGTAGCAGGGGTTCCGCGGCATCTCTGTGAAGGATTTCAGTTCGTAGGGGATCCCCGAATCCACCTCGATCGACTTGCGGGAGAAAAGCAGCCGAATGTCATCATGAAGGTAGATCTTCCCTGACTTGGAGCTGTGAAACCTGTGTGGAGACGAGCAGGGCAGAGGGACCTCAGGCTCCCCAGGTAAGGGCAGGGCATGCTCAGTGAGGGCACAACCCCCTTGACTTCTTTGGCCCCTGGTCAATGCAGCCACCCTCTGGTTGCTTTCAGAGGGACAGATACAGCTGCCCTTGGGCAGGGTGGCAGCTCCAACCTCCCCAAAGGAGCAGCTGGTCCCTGCTCCTCCCCAGTCCCTCTTCCTGTCTTGCAGGCTTGGGACAAGACAAGAGAGGAGCCCAGGGTGGACCTGGTGCCCATCTCCCCATCATGCTTTACCTTAGATGCATCAGGTAGCAGAGGACCCTGCGGGGTGGGCTGGTGCCCAGTGGGTCACTGGGGGCCACTGTGGACCCCTCTTCCTCCCCCACGGGCACCAGGAAGATGCGATGGCGTAGGAAGGTCATGTGGTTGGCCGGCATGTCCTGGAAGTCGTATGTCACCAAGAACATCTTCACCACAGTCTTGTTGGGGTTAAATAAGGTCTGGGGGCAGAGGGGTAGGGGGTGAGACTAGGAAGGATGCAGGGCAGAGATGGGGCATCTAGAAGAAGAAGCTGCTAGAACAAGGATCCAGAAAGCCTCTCACCAGTTCTAGAGGGCTTAACCTGAGTGTCACAGGTCAGTTCTTTCCACCCACCTTCACACCTGTGCTCCTCTTCCATCACATCCCATCCCCACTGCACATACACGCTTTCTTGCCAAAACCCTCACCCATCTCTTCCTTCCCTGATTCTCCCATCACCTTGTCTCCTTGACAGCACCCTAGGTATCCTGTGCTCCCCTCTGCTATGCTGTCTTGGTGGCCATGTAACCTCTCTGCAGGAGACACCCCTTCCACCTGCTGCCCTGCCTAACAATGTCATGGAGCATACCCCCCAAAGCAGGGCAACCAGAGCCCAACCAGCCCCATCCCCACAGTGCTACTGCAGGCCAGGGAATGACTCACCACTTGGATGGTTCCAGCTTTGGGGACACTGTAACCCTTCTTTCCCAAGGCCTCCAAGTCAATCACTCCCTGGGGCAAAATAAACAGTGTGTGAGAGTGGGAGAAAGCCAAGAGAAAGCCCAGCTGGGAACCAGCATGGGCCTGAGACTCCCTTGCTGGGAACACTTGGCACAAGTCAACAAGAAGACCCCCAGCTCAGCTCCACTCCAAACCAGGAGAAGAAACAGAGAGGTAGTGACAAGAGTTGATGACAATGACAATCATGAAGCAGCAGAGCCTGTCTATGTTCCCTCTTCCTTCCCTTTTTGCTTTTCTGGGTTAAAAACCACTCCTGGCACAGGCAGCCATCTCCATTAACAGGTGGTTACTTGAGCCACCCTCTACAGAGAGGGGCTGCCCCAGCGTGTCAGGACACAGCCCCCCCAGCTCCCCCACATCCATGTACCAGGAAAGGTGAGGGCACGCTGTGTTCAGAGATGTCGAAGTAGGTGACGTCGACAGGCAGGGTGACATGCTGGGGACAGTAGGAGCCACTGGCACCGATCTCTGCTGTGAAACCCTCGATCCTCCCCGATGGTGCAAAGCGCCCCTTCAGGATGGACTCCTGAGAGGGAGGGAAGTGTTAGGGAATCTCAAACACCAGCCCTACCCCCTGCCTCAATGCTCCATATGAAGTTATCCCCATCTTCACTGCACCCAGCTGACTGCTTGCCTTCATGTGCCCAGAGACCTCACTCTGAGATAGAGCTACCCTGAACTGCTGGGATAATACCAACCATCTAACAGGGAGAAGCACTGAAAGTGCCTTGGCTCAGCCTCACAGCACCTATCTCAGCAGGTTCCACCCAAGGATCTGCTGGCTGAGACATGCTGCTGGTGGGTCTGTGTGGTGGTGACTGCATGCCAGGCCTTTTGGGGACAGCCCCACACCACGGTTCCCATCAGGTGTAGCCTCTCACACTCATTGCTAGCCCTGTGTGGAATCCCTGGGACCCACCTCCCCGCAGCAGATAAGCACCATTACCTCAAAGTTGCCCAGCAGAGCATGGCTGACAGTGGTGGTGGCCCAGGGCACTGTGGGGGACCTAGTGCTCCTCCGGAGGCTGGTCCGGAGATGTCGCCTTGGAGTGAGGAGAGAAGACTGGTGTTGGACTGAAGAGCACACAGCCCTGGGTTATTCATGTCCCTGGGAATGTGGATCCCTCTCCAGGTCCCCCATACCTTTGCTAGAGGTTGAACTCACTTTCCTATGTCCCAGGGGAAGAAGAAACACCACCCTCCGCCCCAGTCTGCAGTCTTATGGAGGGGAGATACTTGGGCCAGGGCAGGGCAGAGGACTCAGCCTAAGGTGAACCTCCCATGGGGCTGCAGGCTCACCCTGAGCCCCCATGTCCATCCCACAGGGCTGCCAGGACACTCACGATTTGAGACGCAGCCCACTCTTCAGCCTCCTCCCAACTGCCATGCAATCTGAAGAGCTCTGGAGAGGACATGAAATGGAGAACCATGTTAGGGCAGCAACCCCTGGGAGGTGCCACCATCCCTTGCCCTGTCCCATATTCCCATGAGGAATGCAGCAGATGGAACAAGCTCCTGTCCTTGGGCAGCCATCAGCAGCCTCTGAGTGGCCAGCAGGGCAGCACAAGGACTGGGGTATCTGGTGGGAACATGGGGCTGCCCAAAACCTGAAGTGGCTCAGCTGGGAATAAGGGTCTTGGTACCCAAGGGTACAACAGACTGTTCCCTCTTTAGAAAGCAGGTCTCAGGAGCAGCCCCAGTGACAAGACACCTGTAAACAGAGCCATGCAATGAAACCCCCTTGCACCTCCCAGGGACTGGTGACACCCACAAGGACACTTGCCGACCAGCCTCTGAAAAGTTCTGTCCCCTGGTGATTCATTTAAGTCCTCAGCAGTGCCACCAGGCAGTGCCACCTCTACCCACAGCTAGGATCCTACACATTTGGTGTGGGGGGGTTAAAGCCACAGTCACACTGCAGCCTCCTTTTAAAGATGTCCCTTTTTCAGGGGCTTTCCCTTCTGGAAGCCACACAAAGGGTAGCACAACACAAAGGGATGATGAAGCTGGCTGGCATGACCAGGCGGGAAAACCCAGGGAAGCTGCTGGAGGGCTTCACTCTGCAAGGACAGTGCTGGGGGCAGCTGGGCTGGGGGACAGTTATGAAAAAGGCAGGCAGCAATGGAGCTGTGTGCCATGGATGGTGTGTCCCAGCTCCAAGCAGCAAGAAGCCAGGGTAGCTCTGACATCACTTCCTGTGGGTCCCCATACCATGGATGCCCCAGAGAAAAAGAAGAAGGTACCAGGTCTGGCCTGAGCCTGCTGCAGCCTCAGCTGGCAGGACAGGGTGGAGGCAGGGGCCTGATAAGAAGAGCAGGGTAACAAAGGGGGAATCAGAGGCAACTCCTGAGCTCCTAGGAAAGGTTGCAAACCTCACATGTCTGTCCCATTCCTGAGAGCTTGTGGCACCTTGAGGACATGCCACAGGGACCTCAAAATGGCAGAAAAGTCAGTGGCATCTCTGCACACAGCACTGGGCTCCTTGGTCAAAGCATGTCCAGTCCCATTGCCTGGCACTGGTCACTTGCTCTAATGGGCATTATGGCCAGGAGTTCAAGCCATCCCACATTTCTGCCTTCCTCCTCATCAGGCAGGCAGAGGCCAGCCCTCTTCCCAAGCTTGCTGGTATACATGAAGCTTAACATGAAGCCATCAGACAACAAAAGGGGCTTCATGACCTATCCAGCTCTCACTGCCATGGGGAGGCTGTCTCCTGTCCAATCAAGGCTCTCCAGGAGAAAAAGCCGTTGCATGCAGAGGATCCAGTGACTGCAAGATGTCAAGAGCTGATTAAAACACACCATGTGTGTCACGGCTGACTGTCAGCTGCTGCCTTGCTCATACCAGTACTGCAACTCAGGGACAGGACAGGGCATGTTGCCATAGAGCACCACACTGCCCACAAGCATAGTCCTGAGCTCTGGGCACCCCCAGGCCATTCCCTGCTTTCCCCCAGGAGCAATGCTCACCTTTGCTGCAGGAAGCAGGTGATTCCAGAACGGAGCTCCCTTGGCATCAGTGCTGCGGCAGGCTGTGGGCACAGGATGGCATGGCAGGACTCTCTTCTTCCTTGCTGGTGGGGACAGGCTCTCATCCTCAGAGCAGGAGTCGGTCATAACCTCACCAGCAGGCAGCAACTTCCTTTTGGCTGGGCAGGTGCTGCTGAGCTGGCTGCTCCCACAGGGTGTCATCTCCTGGGAGCTCAGGTTGCTGGGCTCGGGGCTGAGCGCTGTCTGCAGAACTGGGGACTCCCTGCACCCATTGGCCACTGCTGGCCCTTCTGCTTCTCCGCTAGCCCTGCTGGTGTGAGCTGGGCTGTTCCCTGGCTTCTCTCTCTTCCCACCAGGGTCCAACTGGGTTGTTTGTGCAATACTGTGCAATTCAAGGTGAAGTACATTGTGGCCACTTGACGGCTCCCCATTCTCTCCACAGTCTATGGGCTGATCCCCTGATGAGACAGGGCAACTGTCTCTCATGTGCAAAGTACTGCAAGCAATGTGCCGGGGCCAGGAGGAGGAGGAGGAGGAGGAGGAGGAGGAGAAGGAGGAGGAGGAGGTGGAAGAGGAGGAAGGGGAGAAGGAGGAGAAGGAGACATCCTGGGACTTGTCCTCTCTGCTTGCCTTGGGGCTGTGGCTAGGGCTGCCCTCACAGCGGTGCTCCACCACCCGCAGCCCACTGTGGGAGAAGTGCTGGGCAGAGCCACAAAGGGAGAGCTCCTCCACTAGCAGACCATCCTCAAAGGTATCGTCATCGTCCAGGGAAGGCTGCCCAGGGCCCCCATCCACCCCCCTGTCACCCCAGTGAGTTCGTTTGGGATCTCGCCCCCCCTCCGGAGTTCGCTGCTCGGGGTATCCCTTCTTGACAGCTGGCCGGGTGCCTGCCCGCTGCTCCGTACTCTCAGAGGAGCTGGAGAGATGGGAGAAGATGGACACCTGGTAAACCTTCTGGCGCTTGATCTCTGTCTCATTGTAGCCCATGAGGATGCTGCGGTGGGTGCAGCACTGCGAGGAAGGCTCCAAGGGTGTCTCCCCCCT
The DNA here is from genome assembly GCF_027477595.1 of Haemorhous mexicanus. NCBI lineage: Eukaryota > Metazoa > Chordata > Aves > Passeriformes > Fringillidae > Haemorhous > Haemorhous mexicanus. The sequence goes on along the minus strand of NC_082381.1, from coordinate 80,726,049 downwards.
GGGCCGGGACAGGCTGGGCTCTGTGCTGCGCTCCGGGGGCAGAGACGTCTCTGTGTGGATGTGCCGCATGGAGCCTCACTTGCTGGGACTCCAAGCGGAGCCCATGCAGCAGCAGGAGGGGGACTGTAAAGTGCCACAGGTCAGGGTGCAAGGGCAGAGGGTGCGAGCTGGGCCCCCTCTCACTCACGATTTCTGTGTGAGCCCTCTACTATGAGGTGCTCTGCAGCACAGCATCTGGAAAAAAAGAGAGCAAGAGGGATGAGGATCAGCCTCAGAACTCCATCCTCATTCAGGCTTCCGGCTGCAAGGGACCCACTGGGACATGGCTCTTCACACAGCCCACTTGAATCTCCCTCTCCAGGGACAGGAAGAGGAATGAGGCTGATGTGCCTTTCTGGGAAACCCTGAGGCATCACCCAGCTGCAGGTTCAGCATGCACTTCCTGGCTTGGGCAAGGAGAGAAGTCTCCAGACAGGCAGGAGACACCTGTGGACAAGTCTGGACAGGTGGGGAGGAAGAGGCCTGCCCTCTGCCAGGGACATGCTTGTGCTGTTGTGGAGCACAGGAGTCAGGCAGGTCAGACCAGTCCCAGGGTTTCAGGCCTGTAATCACCCCTTTGGGCAACAGCAGCAACATCTCCCAGTGCTGGCCAAGACATCTTGCCCTGGCCACATGCACTGATTGAGGCAGGGCTGGTGCCAGCCCCACAGCAGATACAGGAACCTGTCTAACATCCCGTTACATTTGCCAGCTTGGACCAGGCATCTCCAGCACCTCAGTCAGCAGGTGGGAGATACCAGGGCCACCATCCACCCACTCCTGCCAGCTCCAAGGGCCTGCCCTTCTCTGTGCAGCATGGTGCCTCACTTTTGATTTTCAGTCCAGCTTGAGAGCTGCGAGAATCCTGTCCACATATTGGTTTGTTTCAGGCATGAAAAATACTGAAACGGCTGTAAGAACTGAGGAGATTCAGGAAAAGTCCCTAGCAGACTGAAGACAAACTGCCCGTGCCCGGCAGCTATGCCTTTTGCAGCCCCTGGAGCAAGGGCTTAGGGGCAAATGAGCAATAGGGAAATTTGTTCTCCAAGTGGATCAAGGCTATGTGGAGAATGAGCCTGCATACGCTATTTTGACCCTGCTGGGATGTGGATGGGAAAATGGCAGGCCAAGGTGCTTGAGACCAGGGACTGTTTAAAAGGAGTAATAAAAGGTATAACCATGCACCAGGGTATGCTGGGGACTGACTGGCTGGAAAGCAGCTCAATAAAAAAGGCCTTGGGGGTCCTGGTGGGTGCCATGTTGACCATGAGCCAGCAACGTGCCCTTGCAGCAAAGAAAAACAATAGTGCACCAGGCACAGGAGTAACAGCAGATTGAGCAAACTGATCCTCTCTCCATCTCCTCTGGATGTCCCTGCCAACCTCAACCCATCTGTGTAGCCCCCAACACTGCAGCCCATCCTGGCTGCCCCCACAGTTACTCACCCCTGCTTGTCTCCGGGTTAGCCTCCCTGCCCCGCAGCAGGCGGTCGTTGGCACAGCTGGCTGAAGACGCCTGCCAGTCAGGCACCCCCCAGAAGCGGCGTGGCTGCCGTGGAATGGCTCCCACCATCACGGTGTGCCTCCGAACCTCTGCAACGTCCTCTCCAGCTCTTCAGGGTCCACAGTGGCTCTGAGGAGAAGGAAAGGGGGAGATGCAGGGCTGGGGTGATTCAGACGCTTCCTGGGAGAAAGGCAGGAGGGTGCTTCCTGTCTGCAGGGTCACGCAGGCAGGGAAGGCAGCATTTAGGCTCAGCCTTTCCCAGCCTCCCAAATCAAAGGCCACATACATTTCAGCCACCTCAGGCAGTGCTAACACATTGATTTCCATTTAAACCACAAATATTTTAAGCTAAGCTGTGAACTCTCATACCTGGCTTGATTTTACATCCCTTTTGCATGCCTTCCTGTATGAAACCCTGTGCATAGGAACAGATTCCTCTTTCTTTCTGGCGACCATTTCATGCCTTGCTTTCCAAGACACTGCAGCAACCTCTGGGCCTCCAGCTAGCTCCTGGTCTTATGTTCCCCTCCTCCCCCTTCCACCCACAGCACAGGACACTTTCTGGCCCTACAGATAAGGAGAAGAACTTGGAATTGTTTTCTTCCAATATGAGATGCCTGTCAGGGAAGGCAGAAATGAGGAGCCTGACAGCCCTGAGCCATAATGACCCCCCACCAGTTTTCCCCAGCACAGACAGCAATCCTTTCATGTGCACAGCACTCACCTGTTCAGATGTGCCCTTGATGCACAACAGAGATTTGCAGATGCAACACAGCTCCCCTGTGGTCATAATCCACGGGCACTGCAGCTTTGATCCCTGGAAGAGGGTGTGGAGAAGTGTCAGCTGAAGCAGCAGCTCATGGTGCAACACCTTCAGAGTGTACAGGAGCCCTTGGGCACCTCTACCCTCAGCACATCTGTGGCAGAGACAGCTCATGGGCTTCACCAGCCCAGGAACCTCCAGGTAAAGGAGGAAATCGTGCCTATCCCTAGGGATCATGCCCTCCCCACCTCCCTCCTATGCATCCCTCAAATGGGGGCTCACTGCAGCATCCATCCAGCGGGAAGTCACTGTCTGGGCACCCCAAGCCAGCAGTGAGTACCGCTCTGAAGGCTGGAAAGAGCAGGGTCAGGCAGATGAACAAAAACCCCAAATGGATGCTCAGAGGCAGCAAGACTCAAGTGCAATTCCTTTCTGGCATCCTGGTCTGGCAAATTCTGCATCCCTGCAACTTGCACGTGGGAAGCCAGCATCAGCTGTGCTCGCTGCCTGACCTCACCTGCCCCAGAAAACAAGCTATTCTTTACTACATTTCCAATAAGATTTGTAATTACAGGCTGTCATGACCAGTCTCTGAGAGATGGACAGCTCAAAAGCCACCACCACTTCTGGGGAAGGGCACTGCCAGCAATCAGCCAGAACAGGACCTGTTTAGGTACAATACAACTGCACCCAAGGAGCACTTGCAGCAGGGAAAATCAGTGCTGCAGCATGACAACCATGGGCCTAAAACCTCAACAAAAGCTTTTTGTAAAGACCTCTTCTTGGCACCCCATGAGGTCTGCACCAAAGCAGGTAGGAAAGCAAGTGAATGCCCACAGTTGTGGGTGGATGCTGAAGTGGTAACATGCTGTGCTCTGCCTGCTTGCCTGGAAGGTTGCTGTGTTCCTCCTCCAACCCTAAAGGAGACTTGTTCCATGACTTATGTGGTGCTATCAAGCAATGGGAAGCAAAATCAGCAAGAAACAGCAAGAATCAGCCTGGTGCAGTGGAAGAAAGAGTGTGTCCATGCCAGAACAAACACACAATTTCACCTGCGTCCTTTCATTCTCTTCCCCGTGTCCCACTGAAGTCACAGCCATTTTCTCCCTGGCAACCACTGCCTTTCAGGAGAATGGATGTATAAGGACAGGCTGACCTGCTAGCACCACAAACCCCTCCCAGCTGAGCTCTCAACACCAGTCATCAGGTGCTCCAGCACCAGCCACCAAAACAAGGGGCTGCACCACCTTTTGCCAGGCCCAGATACTGTTGTTTGAAGCATTGTGCTAGAAAATGTCAGCCCCATGCCAGGAACAGGAAAGTATCACCCAAAGTGTCTCCAAGTACACCCTAACATCTTCTTGAACATCCTCTGGGAGGAATGCCCAACAGCCTGGATGGGCAGCAGCTGGGCCATAGCTCTGCTTCTCACCCTCCTCAAGATGCAAGGGGCTGTATCCCAGGGAGGTTCTCTTGGCAGTGCCAAGTACCTCCCATGGCAGTTCCTCCCTGCTGAGAGCCCTTCCAGCTCACAGTACAGCTCGGCCTCTGACAGCACCAAGGGAGCCCACCACCTCCCCAGAGAATAGAACCTGGGACCACGGCCTCCTGCACTCCAAGCAGACACAGGGAGAAAGCACCTGGTCACCTCCGCCTTCTCCTGTCCTTGTGCCAGGTATTGCCAGAGCCCCAGTTCTGGCCACATGGATGAGACAGAGCCAGGCCCAGGGCTTCACCAGCTCAGCTGAGCAGCACAGGTACCATTCCTGTGGACACAACACATGGGGCTCCATGTGCCCATACCAGGGGTTTGGCCTCTCCTAAGCTCACACGATGCTGGTTTTTTTTTTAGACAGTGTTTCAGTCTGTGCTGGTGCCCTAAGATAGAACTCAAAGAGCTTTGCCTCTTAAAGGAAGCCCACTCAGACCTCTTCCACTCTCTGCCCTGCTCCTGGCAAGGCCCCCTCATTGCTCAGAGAACAGGCAGGGCCCCGTGCTTTTGCCAAGATCTCCCAGCACCTGGATCTGGAACTATGCCAGGCACAGCTTTCCTCTTATTTCTTTGCCTGGGGAAGGACACCATGCTTCAACACCCAAGAAATACCGAGTGCCAAATGACCTGCAGAGAGGGAGCATGTCCCAGCCTCTGGGGCAGAAACCCTGTGTTCCTTGAGGACACCGAGCCACCAGAGCCTGACATGGAATAACACAGCCAGGCCTGGTGGGGTTGGGTCAGGGACTTGGCTTACCTGCTGGTAAGCAGGAATGGCTTACCTGCTGGTTCCATTCCTATTAGCACATCCAGGGGGAAACCAGGATTAATAGACCATGATCTCAGTCTGGAGGCAACAGAGCAGGATGGAGAGTGAGGACAAGTTCCTGGCTGGGCAGTGCAGCAGCGGTACCACATGCCGGGCTGCAGCCTGTAAAAGGATCTGTTGCTGTTCGAGCTGTACTGTGCCAGCCAGAGAGGAAGCAGGATGAGTGTGGGGCAGGAAGGTTATCTGTCATGAGGCAGAGCCCTCGGGAGTCTGGCAGGGCTGGTAGCACAGCACCAGTGCAAGGAAGAGAGCAAGAGCTGTGCCCCAAGTTGCCACCCTTGTCCAGAGGAAATCCAGTGGCTTCCCAGAGCAGCACTGCCAGCCTGTCAAAAGTGACACATGGCCAGTGGACAAGAAGCTTTGACCTGGGCACTACTGCCTGGGACAGAGCACCAGCCTCGTGGCTGGCAGGGCCAAGAAGGGTCTTTGCAGAGTTTAGACCACAAAAAACCCCAAACCAATGCCTAAGTGCCTTTTGCTGCCTTCTCTCCTCCTTCCTCTTGTGGGAAGTGCTATGGAGAGACACTGGTGGCCTCAGAGGGGGTGAAGCAGGAACCACACAGCCAGGAAGGAGAAGGGCCATCATTAGAAGAAGGCAAATAATCACCCTCAGAACAAGAAGAGTACAAGGCAAGAGAAGAGGCAACAGAAACTGCTGGAAACAGATAGTCTGGAGGATAAATCATAACTCCATTGGTCCTATCTGAACCCAAGGAGAAGGAAAAAAAATCTAAGCAGTGTGAGCACAAACCCAGGAGCTCCCTGGCACAGGCTAAGAGCAGAACTTGTGAAGTGCCAGCAGGCAGAAAGTTTCTGTCACAACCCTGAAGGATGGCAGCACTAACAGCAATGCTGCCACCAGAGAAGGGTTCCTGCACAGTCTGACAGACCAGGCATCTCACCATCAGAAGAGAGACAGACATGTGAGGCTGGGGACCACCTCCAGCACTGTAGCAGAGGTGGCAATCCCAGGGAGAAGCTAACAAGGTGACAGAGGAGCAAATTATGCCTGAAGGGAAAAATGACCACTGGCCATGGCTCTGGCGCTACCCTGGAATTCTGGTTGGGGAGGAAGGAGCTGACACTTAGTGAAAACAAGAGAGAAGAAGAAGGAGAGGGAGGAATGGATACAGAGGGAGGGAGCTTCCTTGCCCCACTACAAGGGCAAGTGCTGTTCTTGAGGGTCCTCAGGAGGCCTCCTGTCATACCAGATTTATGCAGCTGCAGAGACTCATTCAGTGCTAGCCCCCTGCTAGGAATGGAGAGGAAGTCCGAGCCCAGAGAGGAAGGATGGGGCAAGAGGTGTTGCCCATGTCACATGTGCAAGCTCCTGGAAACCACCAGACACAGCTTTTACAGAGACAGAGACCCAACACCTCCTTGTTCCCACAGCACTGTGTCCCTGAGGCGCTGCTGCTCCCTCCTATCCCTCGGGAGGCGGCACTAACAGAGTGCAGAAGCCCCCAAGAACAGAGCAGCCCTCTCTGCAGTGCATCTTGCTGGGGCTCCAAGCTGCAGCAACCTCCTCAAGGGCTGAGGTCTGCCCAGCAACATGCAGTGCCTCCCCAGCCCTAGCACCACACTCAGGTGCCGCAGGGACTGAGCCCTTCCGCTCGGCTAAGTCGGGATAACACAATGAAACCTCTCCTGGGAGCTGGGGGAGCCGGAGCAGCGCTCCCAGCCCCGGGACTTACCCCTAACCTCTGATGCCCCTCGTCCTGGCACGGATTGCCTCCGCACACCTTTCCCAGGTGCCTGGCTTACACACGGCGATGCTGACAATAGCCTGCGGCTAGGAAGGGGGATTTACAGGGTCTGCAGGCAGATCCCACTATGCGACAGCCACCTGTGTAAAGCTTTCCCCCATGTCCAACCCCCGCCCCGCCAACCTCCCTTCCACGCACGGCTGCCCCTCTTCCCAGGAAAGCGCAAAGAATGAAAAGCAGCTTAAAATCCGGCAGGACAATCGGGCAGCTCTCCAAGGCCGGCAGCACCCCCTGCCCACCCAGCCCAGCAGGTTCAAACCTCTGCGATACAGCCCACGGCCGCCCAGCTCCAGTGTTCGACCGGGAGCCCAGGAAACCTGCAGCAGGCAGGGCAGGGAAATCCCGTGCAGCAGCCGCTTACGGGGAGGACAGCCCAGGTTGAGGACAGACCTTTGTCTCTGCCTGCCTGTCTCGCTCGCTCGCAGCCGGAGGAGGAAGAGGGGGGCGGTGGGGGACAGCGAGCAAAGATAACACCCCTAGGAGGGATGTCACAGCCACGTTAATCACTTGGAATTCCAGCCAGCGCGCCGCAAATATGGGCAGCAAATGGAGATGCTCAAAGCTCTAAAATAATTGGATCCTTTCACAAGAGCCGAGCCCAGAATCCAGCACAGGAATTCAGTCCCCGCTGGAAGTCGAGAGATCAAATACATGGAGAGGCAGGCGCAGCACAAGGCAATCCTCAGCCACCGCTGTATCCAGCTCCATAGCCTTTGGCGCTGCTTTAATCTCAGGTGCCTTCCCAGCGGGAGCGAGGGAGGACCACAGCGGAAAGCCCGAGTGCCCAGCTGAGGACCGGCCCCTTCCCATCCAACTTACTCGACTTGTGGCAAGGTGCAGAAGCGCTGTCAATGCAAAAGAAGGTTTTGTGAGGGAGACAAGCTGCCTCGAAGCCTTGCTCGACCGGAAGAACGGTCCCTGGGATGGAGACCCCAGAAGCTGCTGTTTAGCCTCCGCTGCCCTGCAGGGGATTTGCCTGGCCCGGCAGGATTCCCAGCCCGCATCACATTCCCGGCGAAAAGCACATGCGGCACATGTAGGCTCCTGCTCGGCGCCTCAACGGCAATGAAAAGGCACAGAGGCTTCTGCCAGAAAACAAAGAGGCAGCGGCAGAGCTGGGGGTGGGGAAAACTCTCCGCTGCCCAAGAGGATCCCTGCAGAGGCAGCAGGATGCTGCTAGGCTCCACCGCAGCTATTCACCCCCATTAGCCCGAGGTGGCACCAACTTGCCTGACAGGAGTCGAGGGTGGGCAAGCCCCTATTCCCCTCCCGGAGGCAACACCCGGGTGAGAAGTCCTGGAGGACATGAGCTAGGCCCAGGACAACAGCTGTCCACAAGCAGCAAATTTCTCTGTGCTGGCTCCACATCATAAAAAGCTGTGTCTTTTCACCTCAGTGTAGCTGCTGCACAGGGGAGGGTGCAGCCAGTACCCCACCTGCAAGCCCTGGGGAGACCCATGGCATTGGACTTGGGGCAGCATAGGGGCCTCAGCAGTCACCTTGTGGCAAGAAATAATGCAAAAGCAAGCCCCTGGCCACGCAAGCACTGGGACACGTCAGCCAGCTCCCTTCCAGCCCTCCTGTCCCTCTTCAGGGGTGGTGGCCTGAGGAACAGGCCCAGGGGACCTCAGCCACTGATGACCCTGCAGACTGGCTGTTCCAGTCCAGAGCTTGGTGCCAACTGAAACCAATGGAAAATTTTCCACCGTGTGATTACCAAGTCACATGCCTGTGCAGCCAGTCATAGAATGGCTTTGAGAAGGCAAGTGGATCTGGCTAAGGGCAGGGACCACTTCTGGTCTGCATTGCATGACCCCCAAGGTTGCTGGCCATGACCAAGGCACCAATGCACTGCCACAGCTCAAGTTCAATAAGGATGTTTGTCCAAGGGATGCATTCCCCCAGACCCAATCTGAATGAGGCCCTAACCACTCTAAGTGATCTACAAATTTTAGCACCAGGAGTCCCTTTTATCTGATCTCCCAAGAGGAAGAGTACACCCTGAAGTCAGTGTCTGCATCAGAAGCCCTGCAAACTGTATACTAACCTGTTTAACTCAACTCCAGTGGTAAGACAATCACTTACAGTAACTCCCCTCCTGCCAGCTCCCTGTCCTGGGCTGTGCACCATGGGAAGCATGACCTAGGTGTGCAGCCTGAACAGCCCAGCCCCTTTTCCAGCACTATTCACTGGGTACAGAAACAGAAGCCTCTGACACGGAGCTCCGGTGGTGAAGTGATTTTTTGCAAGCTGGGAGAACACAGCACAGAAATCAGCAGGTGATGGAAGCTCAGCTCTGCCATCTCCTCTCTTCTCCCTCTGTCACCACTGCATACAGCCACAGGCATCCAAAACCTCCTAACCAAGCCACCTCCTTCTGTATCCTGATGCCCTTTAGCCATTCACACTGCCTAAACCCAGATGCACAAAATTGCCCCTTCCCCACATCCTTCATCCTTCCTTCCCCACGGCAGCTGGGCTCTGTATCCCCACAAGTGTGTGCTCCTGCTCATTCCCACCTCACCCTCAACCACCATCAGACCCTGTCCTGTTCCCACAAACCCCCAAGGCAAGCCCCCAGCTCTCACCTGTGCTCTGTTGCCTCCTGATCACTGCAGTTCATACCTTATTCATACCTCCCATTCCTGACTGTCACACAACCACAGCCCCACAAACCCAAGCCTCCTTGCACACACTCCCCTGATGAGTCCCTGAGACCCAACAGACCCACAGAACCATCACCTTTCTGTACCTCCCCAAACAGTCACCAGGCACCTCAGGGCAGTGGAGAAAGTCCCAGGGATGCTGAATTGCTCTGATCAGCTCCAGGTGTCAAAGCTACACATTTGAAGAGGGAGTAGGCAAATGGCTTGCAGTGGGGAGGGCAGCAAGGATTGTGCATTGCAGCATTTGCCCCGTGGGAACTGCCCCTCCCCAGCGCCAGCCCTCTTGCAATACACTTCCCTTTACTGTAAGAGCCCTCCAAGGGAGGTGCTTGAGCACAGGCACTCGGGCCTCCCACTTGGTTACCAAGCTGCAGCCTGCAGATAAGGCTGCAGCAGCTGAGGGTACATTCAGCATCTTTTCCACTCCCTGTACTAGACATGCATGTGGCAAGGGGGGAGGAGATACCACACACACACACACACACACACACGGCTGTGCACACCCACCCAACTCACTCATTTCCAGCTGCGATTTAGAAAGGCTCAAGTCTAGCACAGGCCAGAGTGATGACATGTGCCTGGCAGATATTTGGGCAATAAGGGTGAGGCTTTGTCCATCTTTGATTTTAAGAAGATTGACACAATCAGGGCTACTGCAGGGAAGGAGTATTTTCACCATGAACTGAATGTCCTGGACCTTGTCATAGGAAAGGAAAACCTCTCTTTCCTGTAGGACCGAAGGTGAAACACCCTGCTGGACTTAGGAAAAGGGCGATACAACTGTCATCTAAACATTCACAATGTTGCCCATAATGAGGTCAAACAATGTGAGTAGAAGGCCCGAAGAAGGGAAACATTGGGGTAAGAGGGACTGTAGGCATATCCATTTGAAGGGCAGCAGGAGACACAGTCCAGCTCCTATTACACCCCATAAAACTGCAAACCTCCTGGTCCACATAGAGTGAACTACCCCTGGGACCCCACAGACAGCAGAGGCAACTAAATCAAAAACATCTTCAACCTGGTGGTTGATCCATGCCCGGAGGACACAGATGTCCCTCTATACCTGACCCTCCTAGGGAGACAAAGCCTGTGAGAGAGCTCTCTATGGCCTACCAGAAACCAGCTCATCTCCTGCCATACAGCACTTGCTCCTGCAGCTGGGATCAGACCTCAGGGATCTCTTGGCCCAAACCATCAGATCCTGCTGCTCCTGATGCGCAGGAGGGTACTGTAACAGGGATATCCAAGTAAAGCCAGCATGCCCAGAGCAGTATTGAGTTACGTGTGGACTGCCAAGGAAGGGAGAGTAGAGCGCACAGGGTGATGGCAGCCTAGTGTCAACAAACCCAAGGGAAAGGTTGAAATGAGCAACTTCAGAAAGGATCTGGGGACTAACATGGTTTTTGAATATGTTCTAGACCTTGAAAACTCACATAAAGGGAGACCGACTTCCACCCAGCCTCTGCCAGATGAGAAAGCAGATGTAGCTACTGCCGCAGGTCAGTCTAACCCAGGCACCAAGGCTAAGGCAGACCCCTTTGCTCTGGTTCATTACTCTTGCAGACAGGATGGGCCAAACACTGTAAACACCCTCTGAACACTTACACACCAGACATGGGCTTCTGCAGCATCAGACACCAGGTCAAAGCTCAGAGACACAATAAATCACAGAGCAAAGTCGTTCCTGAAGACAAGGCTTATAAGACTGCCAGCAGCCAGCCTTGCAAAAGGACAGGATCAGGAAAAGAGCAGCCATGAGAATAAAAGGCTGGCAAAGAAACAGAAAATACTGGGAGCAAATAATTCTTTCCAGACAATCCTTTGGGCTCATCTCAGCATCCATCTGCTGAGGATGGTCAAGCAGCTGCAACTTTTAAAAAAGCTACCAAGTGACTTCCTTTCCAATCACCACTATCTCTGGGACAGGCACCATAGGGAAGATAAACTTTCCATCTGGAGGGCTGGAGGCCAGAATCCTCATGAGTCTTCCAAGAACACCAGCACCCCCCTACACATCACAGCTCTGTGCTTCCAGCAGAGCAAGGAGGATAGTTTACATCCTGTGCTTCACTGCCCGCTGGTTTCTTGTGCTCATGTGGGAAGGAAATAATGCAGACTTACAGAGAGATGGATGTTCCAGCTAAGAGAAGCTGGGACAAGTGAATGAGCTGAGGAATGCTCCTAAGGCAGTGCCTCCATCTCCCACCACTGCTAATACCATACAGATGAGTCCAAGTGAGAGAAGGACAGACAGAACAAGACCCTGAGCCCTCCATGTACCTCCAAGCTGGTCAATCCAATAGTCCATGAGATATGACATTGCCAAGCAATCTGAGAACTGCAGAACTGAGAAAGAACAGTGGGAAGGGACCTCAGAGAGTTTGGGTCCAATTGTGTTAACAGTAGGGCCAAGTTCAAGCAAACTGCTTGGGGTTTGCCCATGCCAGGGGCTCAAAGTCACCAAGTGTGGAAACTGCCTCCCTTCTCTGGGCCCTACGCCCTGCCTTGCAGGGAAATATTTTTCCTAATATCTAATTGGAATTTCCCTCGTGTGCCATTGCTTCTCATCCTGCTCCTGGGTACTTCCCAAGAGAGCCAAGCTGCAACTTCCCTGCAAACCCACAGCTTGCAGCAGCAGTAAGAGCCCCCTTCACGGCCTGTCCTCCCCCAGGCTGCACAAGCCCACCACTCTCAGCCTCTGTCCATTACAGCACACAAGAAGCCAGAGCCCCAGCTCATCTCTGGAGACTGTTGGAGCCTGCGGGGCTCCATCCTGCCCAGACAAGGGTGCCACCAAGGAGGATGGGAGGTACCTGCACTTGCCTATCTTGGGGATGTATTAAAAAGAGACTCATTTCAACCTGAGATCAGCAGGAGCTGCTTGTGTTCAAGTACCTGATCCTTGCTCTGGTAGCAATACCAGTGCCTGCTGCAACACACCTATGTTATTTAAGACAGAATTCCCAAGTGCCTGCTCCAAGAAGTTTGGCCCTAGACAGAGAGCTTTGATTGTGCTGCTGTAGCTCTGATACCATGGCTGCCTCCACCATGCCCATGAGAGAGCTGTCTGCAGGAGTGATGAGCAGGACAATTAGGAGTCCAAGTCAGCAGAGACCAGCTGTGCTAGATGAAAACCCAGCAGTCCAGAGCAGGTCCCTCGATGAGAGAAGCAGCCATCTGCAACCCTGGCAATACCCTCAAGGGTCTGCAGCAGAGCCCAGGTCACACAACGGGTTTTGGAGGCAACAACCACCCATGTCCACAAATCTCCAGTGTTGTTACCTGCATCCCCTCCATGCTGTCTTCACTCAATCCAGAGCTATTTGTTTATCATTCTCTGCCCCAACAAGTATCATTCATCTTCCCATACTGCTTCTTCTCTCTCAGAGAATTGGGCAGGATCTGACCAGCACAGAGACTTGCTCAGCTTGCCTAGGGCTGGCTGGACACCTCACTGCCTGTGTGGGGATGAAGATCCACCTGATTCACTGGAGGTAGGCATACCTGGTCCTTGCACTCCCTTGCAGTGCTCCTCTTTGGGAAAGCCTCAGCACCAAAGATGCCCCAAGCCTTTCCAGGATAGCAACATACCCACAGCTGGAGTTCAGCATGTAGCTAAGATCCTGACCTGTTCCAAAGGCACAGGCATATGCCTTCGCCTTGTGGCTTTTCCAGCTCTCGTCTGACAAGCTCAGTCCATCTCCCAGGAAGTCAGCATGAGCTGCCAGACCCTTGGGCTCCCTTAAAGCCCTGTCCTGCACAAGCACCTGCCTTCTGCTTTGCACTGACTCATTCCCCTGTGATTCACCCCCTCCTGACTAACCCATCTCTGCCACAGCCCCATGCACGAAGGGAGTGTGTGTGTGTGTGTGTGCAAAATGGGCAATTTTGGACACACACACAGACTCTACAAGGCAGCAAACTGGCCAGAATCCTCGCCCCCACAGCACCCAAGAGGAGCAGAGGTGACACCACTGGCTCAAGTCCATTGTGGGGAGAAGGGGCAGAGGCAGGCTGGGAGTGCTGCCAAGATAAGGAGCAATGCTAGGGGAGAGCTTCCTCCAGGCTCTGAGGCTGCTTTCCAGGCAAACCCATTCCCTTTATCAGCCCAAACCTGCTGGCTGTGGGAGGGTTACCCAGCATTGCCACAGCTCAGATCCACAGGCAAGATGTCTGCCAGCTAAGCTGCCTTTGGGTACAGGCAAACATGCTCCTCCAGGCTGTGCCTCTTCCTGGTTTTACTCTCCAAGGTGGACAGATTCCTGGGAGACATAAAATTATTTCTTCTAAGCATGGCTACAGTCAGCTGGCATCAGCTAATGATGTTGTGCGTGCAGGGCCCACAGGCTTGGCCAGTTCCTGAGTGTGGACAGTGCAAGTCACACACACGGTCTGTGTACATACAGATCTTCTGCAGACTGCTGCTCTGACTGGCAATTCCCTAATGCTTGGGGCTGAGGCTCAAACAGGCTTTACCCCACATACTTTCCCTCCCCTCTTTTCCACATTCTGGCCTGTTCCCAAACCACACACACTGCCTCCACCTGCTAAACCCTTCTGAGGGCTGTCCAGGTAACCTCAGTCTCCTCAGATGGACCAGAGCAGACAGAGGTGACAAAAGGAAGATGGCACTGTACAGCTGTGCCAAGCCTAGCGAGAGCTGTGGCACACACAGGGGCTCTGCACATCCATCTGTGTCTGAGCACAGGAGAGCTGTGGTGTGAGCACAAGATGCTGCTCCATGCAGCACACCCAGTCACAGACCTGCACCCCTGCCTGTCAGAGCTAGAGGATCCATTTCCTATTGGCTACAACAGAAAATTACTGGCATCACACAGGCTCTTCTCTCACTCTTTCCACATCACATGGGTCACAGTCATGCTGACAAGGGACTCTGGTCCCTTCCACCCAGGATCCCTTGGCCATCTGCAGCACTTTGCCTGCAGCCACACAAAGGATACTTGGGGCAAGTATACTGCAAGAGAGCAAGTCAGTCAGGCATTATGTCTTCAGCAGTGTCACATGGCCCCAGCTTAGACAAAAAGCACTGACACCCAGGAGTTAAGGCCAAAGTAAATTGCATTTTGGCCAGGGAGCGAGGGACAACACTTTGGGCTGGAATGTCACATATTAATAGGCACAAAGAATGATTTTCTGCCAAAGCTTAGGATTGTATGCCAGAATCGCTGCTTCTCCCTGGACTTCTCAATTTTTGATCCTATGTATACACCGAACCTCTTTGCTCAGGACAACAAAATACAAGTTTTTGTCCTGTGGCATCCTTATGGGCTCCTGCAGCTTCCCCTGCACAGCACCCCTCCTCTCATCAGGATGCTCCAGTACTTCAGGTCTCTTCTAGGGAAGTAGTGGGGAGATCCATAGTGCTCAGTATGTGTCAGCAGAGCCAACACCATGGCCACAGTGTCACTAAGGTCACAGCAACTGGGCAAGCTCCTGAACGAAACTCAGCAGCCACCAGCAGGACAGACCCAGCAATTTAAATGCACATGCTTAAATCAGCCTACCACCACTGAAAAGACGGGCTTGTCTACAAACTCTGGGAGCCCCTGAGAGAGCAGAAAAAACCTGTATGAGCTCTTGGACGTGGTCAGCTCCCTGAGATAGCCCCCAAGCACAGAAGAAGCAGAAGGACTGCCCTACATCCAGTTAAATAGCTGGGGACTGATCAAATTTGAGCCAGACTGACTGACTTTTGAGCCAGACTTTCCTGCCACACCCTTCTTTGTGACTAACAGAGGGGTAACATCCCATCTGCAACAACCTTCTCCAGCTGGGATGGGAGAAGGAGCAGAGCAGAGACAGCCAAGCTGTTCTTGATTCTGACATCTTACCCACACCAAGGGGAACTCTTGCAAATGCCTCATGTTCCCCTTCTGCAGTCCAGGTGGCTGAAAAGAGTGGCAGAGTGTTCACCTGAAAAACAGGGAGTAGACTCTGCTGTCTTCCAACACCACATTCCAGGTCAGCAACCTGTAACTACCAGCAGAAAGGAGCCCAGTTATCCATCTTTATGTTTGTTTTTGGCAAGCTTCTGCAGCACAGGTGATGCCAAAGGACAGGGTGAGAAGAAAGAATTTGGAGCAACAACACATGAAGGAATTCAGACCTTCTCAAAGTCAATGCTAAGCAGCAACTAGTCCATGAAGTTGATGCTTCTGCTGAAACAGTTCCTGGTTAATGAGACAGATATACAGAGAATGACCCCAATAACAGGCTGGCTACCAAGGTGAGCAGATGTTTGGGTTTCTGAGAGCACCAAAACAAGCCCCCCTTTTCACGTAGCCCTGTGTTCCCACAGTCCTGCCCTTCTAGTGTTTAAAAAAGTAGAGAAGCCTCTAGGCTGCTAACTTAAGTAGTGGCTGCAGAGACCCCCATGGGATATTAACTGGAATCAGCTTTCATTTCCCAGGCAGAGCCTAAACAGTCCTTTGCTCCAAAAATCACATCTGAGGTCACCTGATCCAACATAAAGATCAGAAGTGGAATTACTTTAAATAAAATATCAGATGGGGGAGCACACCTGTGCCAGTGGATGGAGCTGAATGGCAGAATGCCTGATAAGCTGGTACTTAACACCTGAAAGTTTTAAGGACTAAACCACTAAACCATGTTTTTCCATATGTCTTGGGTGCGTTGGCTAGATGGCTCATCCCATCCAAAGGTCAAGATGGAAACTACTGTGTCCACTCTTCATCTTGCTGCAGGAGGGGAAACAGAAGTTTCTGCCATTCATCTTTTCCCTAGCTCCTTTTGCTGGACCCTCTGCTGCTGTGCCCCATGGGACATTCTGAGCAGATGACATAAGGAAGAGGGGCATAGAAACCAGCTAGAGTTGGGCTTTCCTTCTCAGCTACACATGAAAAATCCAGGTCTAGTTCAGGTGGTATGAAGCTTCCTCTTTTGTCGAGGCAAAATGTCCCTGTAGGCACTAGACATGCTCCTCTTCTGCATTTTGGAAAGATCCCCCCTTACAGGCACTGCCTTTTACCCTCTGCTGCCTTCACCAGCCCTAAGCAGGCTGGAGAGGCCCATCCAAGTTCTGGGTACACCAGAGGTGCTGCTTATTCAGGTCTCATGTGTGGGACAGCTGTAAATGCAATAGGGAGAAGGAGGTGGAGCAAAACCAAACCTCCAAAAAATCCCAGGGAGAAGGTACCCAGCCTTGTGTTCAGACATTATTTACCCCAGGATACAGTTCCAGTTTTCACCTGGTTTTAAAGCTCTCCACTAAGTTGCTCTCACTGACTTTCACAATTTCTTTTCTCTCTGCCCCACTTCCAGCAGGGACCTCAAAGGCTGCTGCCTCCCAGCAAAAGGGTCTCCATGACCTTTGTAATTCAACACACTGGGAAAGGCTCAATCAATTCCCTCTATTCCTAGGCCAGCACAGACCTTAAAAGCCCTCTTTGTTCCTGCTACAAACCCTATTCCACAACCATGGCTTAACCCTTAGAGCACTGCCTCAAATGAAGAGAGTTTCACAGAAGCAGAGCAGTTTGCAGCATCCATGGGAAGCTGGACCCACCCTCCACTTACAGAAGAGCTGTACTGAAAATCTGCTGGTGGCTTGAAGGAAGCATCAGACACACACGGCAGGATGGGAGGGATGTCTCTGGCCATGTTCATCATCATTACAAACTACTGTGCCTCATACTGCTGCAACAACACAGGCAGGTTTTGGGGTTACACTTCTTTATAGTCACCTGTATTTACTCTGCCTGCCCTCAGTTTAGCAGATTTATTACAAAACATGCTCCATGCATGCAGATTTGGGGTTACACTGAGGAATAGGGATGAGGAAGGAAACAGCTGGGACTGGGCACCTCCATTACCAGTCTTACAAGGACTCCTCTGCTCCTGTCCCCCGGCAGAGCCATTGCTCCATGAACAGGAGCAAATCAGAGCCAGCAAGGGATGCCAGGCTGTTACTACACAGCCTGCACACTGATTCTTGCCTTGTCTGAGATAAGCTCAGACCCACATCCTGACCAGCAGCCCAAAGTCACAAGCTGGGGAAGCAGTGCTATGGGACTGTGCATAATTATACACCCTGGACATGGGAATGCAGAGGACATGGAAGATACAGCCACATCTCACTTCCTAGCCTGATCCCTGGCACAGGAAAAGGCAGGATGGAGCAAGGGCTGCCAAAATCGCCAGCTCTGCAGCTGGAACAGAGCTGCCCAACCACATCCTGAAACACCAGTTCCATGGCAGACAGAACCAGCTTGTATCACTGCACCTCAAAATACCACCCCAGCAGACAGGATGGGGTAGGGCCACCTTGCAGCACCCTAAAATGCCATTTCCTATCAGCTGCTGTAACTTCCCCTCTGCCCCTTTCTGGTCCTGTTCCACCCCCTTCCTTCTCCTCAGGCTTCAGGGAAACTGAGTCACAGCATGCTGACCCTGCCCTGAGGAAGGAGATGGGTGAGCAGCACCCAGCCCCTGGCACAGCATGGGGAGTGGAGCAAGAGTGGTACCAAGACCTCTGAGAAGCCCAGTGATGGCGAGAGATTAAAAGGTACCCACATATTCTACATCAAGCAGTTTTCCTAATTGTCAATCTCCTCTGTTTCCACCTCTCTTAAAGCAGGAGTTGGCCCCAATCTGCTGCTGGCCATAAGGACTGCACCTAGCTCTCTGGGCTACACAAACTGACCCACATGCTCTCTGCCACCAGAGGGGACCAGGATATGCAATAACTTAGCATAGCCCAGGAAAAACAAAAAAAGAAAAAAAAAAAGGAAAAAAAAAAAAAAGGGAAAAAAAAAAAAAAAGACCCAGATATAGTGTTATAAATCAGAAGATTGCCATAGGTCTCAGAAGGGGGTAGGGGACTGGATGCTTCATTGAGAACAAGTCATGGCATTCTCTACCTTAATAGATTCATGTGTCTAAGTAAAGACTCGATACTCTGGTCCAGCTCTAGGAGCTGGTAGGCTTCCAAGTACTGACCTCAGGCTCTCAGTTTTTATCACACACCTACAGAAACCCTTTTGAGGACCTGCTAACCAGTAAAGCTTCCCGGTACCAGGTCTATAGCAGTGTACACCCACAGCAGAACTCTTTAAAATCCCTAACTGGTGCAGTAACAAACCACCACTCATCTATCTGCCTAGAAGACAGATAAGTTAAAGATTTGTTCATTCAGGCTCTGGGTCAGACAAATCACAAATGTTATTAAAGTTACGGTTTCTTGAGTGTGTTTCTCAAGATTGCACAGTTCAGATGGGACAAAGAATGGGAAAACTGAACTTGAGCTGCAAAAAATGCACAGCTATTACACACTGCTCATCTGTAAGTCTCCTGGCATCTTTTCTCAGGCTTCTGTCTTCTTGATTGCCTCGCTCCACCTTCCTGGGGACTCTCTGAAAACTGACCCTTTTACCCCTCCCCGGGGAAGTGTTTTAAGGTGGTATTTGCTGTTATTGTCATGCAAAGCATAACATTATTGCAATACCCTTGCCCCAGCTCTATCTCCCAGGACAACATAATACTAGATGAAATTCATTATCCCCTATCACTTTATGGTACTATCTTTTAATTTCTCTGTTAACACACATCAGAGACATATCGAGTTTCAGGCCAGCTCACTCCAAAGGAAATTCTCTCTTGCCTTACAGGGATTTGCAAAAACGATTCCTCTTCAGTACCAAAAAAAGCCCAAACCACCATCAAAAAGTAATTAAAAAACCCCAACCCACAAACCAAAAAAAAAAAAAAAAAAAAAGAAGAAAACCTACACTCCAAAAATAGCCCTTGAAGGTTCACTTAAGGACAGAATTTGCCTTTTCTCTCCAGACCACCACTTTGGTCAGACTTCTCCCAGGCTCTGGAGGGCAGCATTCTCACTGCTGCTCAAACAGCTTCATCAGCAATGTTTGGAGCCCCGTAGCGAGGAAGCTTTGAGGGTGAGATGCCTGTTCCTTCCCAATAGTGCCCAGTGCATGAACACAGGCATTTCCTGGTAAACTGTTCCTCCTTGCTTCCAGCCTCTGCTACAGGGGTGGCCTCTGATAGCAGCCTTCCTCCGGAAACATCTCTGCCTCTTGCTCAGTTACTCCAACACTGTCATATTGTAGGGAAACAGAATTAAACAGCTGAAATCTATAATAAATCATTCCTACTGAGCTGCCAGGGAAATTGCTGCACAGAAGAAAGAGAAGAGCTGTAAGTCTGTTTCCTCAACAAATCTAAGCCACAAAACAGCCTTTGGTTACAGGGAAGAGGCACAGCAGCAAGAGGAGCACTTTCAGGGTGGCAGATTGATGCCACCAATTTTTCTGGTCTCTCTGTCCATATTTATTACATGGGCAGAACAGATCACTGCAAATACCTTAAGATCCCAGACTGTCAGCCTAGGAAAGAGGCTGGCAGACCAGACCTAGGTGAAAAGCTTGAGAATATTCTAGTTCCTCAAAAACAGCTTATATTTTTAGCTTTTGCTGCTGTTAAAAGATGAATTGAAAGCAAAGCTCAGACTCCCTTCTTGATGCCATAACTGCTTTATTTTGCTGGCAGCCACAGCAGAGAGGATCTTGAGAATTACGCCCTTTGTCCACTGCTGGCCCAGCTATGCTAATCTCATCAGCAATGCAAAGGCTGGTATAGAAAGGGCTGAGTGGCAGAGCTGGCCTGACAGCTCCAGCAGCGCTGACTGGCAATAAGCAAACCCTGGTACATGGCATCCAGGCATTTTCTCCCGGCCTGAGTGGGGCTAAGGGTTGGCTCTTGCAAGTCATTCTTCATGCATCTTCCAGACAATCTGTACAGCACAGCTGGACTCAGCTACCTTCTCACAATTTAGGGAATGCAGGTAGAAACACCCACAGAGTCGAAGTTTCCACTTGGTCTCACCGATCTATCACCTCTCTGCTGAAATCCCCACCACTCTTCCCACAGCAGCAGCATGCAGGTTGGTCCTGATGGCCCACAGGGCACTGTCCAATTTTTCAGAGTGACACTGCTCAGGATGGTGTCCTTACCTGTTTACAAGTAGGCATGCATGTCCTGGACTTGCCTCAGGTAATGGCAAAGGCAAAGCAAAGCAGCATGTAACCCACACAGTACTTTCCCAGCTTTAACACCACAGCTCAGGCAGGAGGAAACCTCTCTTGGCTGCCTCTCCCTAAATGTTTATTCCAGCACTGCCTATCTTAACTCCTCTCCAAATTGGCAACAAATTATGTGACCCCACTACCTTTGGGCTTTTTTGGTACTTTGTGCTTAAAACTATGTAGTATTAACAGGTAAGACAGAAAAAGGGGGGCAACTTACAAGGGTTGTAACTTATGGGGTCACAGTGTCCATGCGATTGAGCCTTGGGCAGTGATCTTGGCAGGCAAGGTGTCTACAAATGATAAAAAAGAAAACATATTCTGGCCTAGAAAATGGCAATTCCCACCCCAACACACACGTATGACCCAGAGCCTCATCTGCTGGGCCCTGCATCACTCCATGATATTCCACAGCACATCTTGGGGCCTTAGTCCAGAGGAAAGATGAGAAACCACTGGCTGCAAAAGTGGGGTCAGAGAGACCTACAGTGCGGCTCAATGGACTTTTACCATGCTCTGCCACCACCTGCACCCATAATACAAAAATATAATGTAACACCACTCTCACACCAAGTGCTGAAGGTGGAAAGCAGTGTCTGAGCTGCTGACCCAAAACTGCCCTCAGTGTCAGGAACCAGTGTCCCAGATTCCTCCATGGGAAGGAAGCTCCAGCCCCCAGTGCAGAGGCAAGCTGCTCCCCTCTGAAAGCAGAAGGAACCTGTTGGAAGTGAGAGGGAGGAAGCAGACTGCTGTCCACCACGGGAGGCTTTCCCAGAGCCTCCATGTTCCAGGTTCCACCTCCTTGTTTGCTCTCCCTTGAGAACACCAGGGTCTGGAGTCCAGGGAACATTGTGCAAACAAGTCTAGACGGTTCGGGAGTTTTAAGATGACTGAAACTGCAGAACTGGAGAGGAGAAGTGGGCAGTCCATACAGATCTTACAGTAATCCTATATCACAGAAGGACACTAGGGCATACTGGAAAGGGTAAAATGGTTTTCAGGGCAATACATGAGGCCTTCTACCCTGGAAAGGAGGGGTCACAGCTCAGGCAAGGATTATGACATTTGTGAGTACAGAGCTATTTGGGTAGCTCACAGGGATCCTTTCCCATCCATTTTTGACTGAACACCCTAGTCCCAGACAGACTCTGGCCACAGACACCAGAGCAGCCTGTGCCACCCCATGGCAAGCCCACACAACCAGCCTCCATACATCTCCAAGGGCATTGTTTCCCCTCTCACTCTGGGCTGGGCACAGAGCTGTGGGCAGGGTGTTGTAGCTTGCTGCCAGCAGTGACCTTTGAGAGGTGTAATGAGAGAGGTTTACAGCTCACACAGCCATCCATGTTGACACGAGCAAGCTGTGCTTGCCGCCAGCAGGTCCTTTTCCCTGGCTTACATCCAGGCCTTTAGGCATATCATGGATAACAGGTCAGGTCTCAGTCACACTCACATTATGGCCAGGCTGGAAATGGCTTCCTGATCCACTCCCTTTGCTAGTGAGTGCATGATTGCCCCTTCACCAATAATAGCCCTCTTACCAGTATCTGGTAAGAGGTCTACCCAAAGGCAGCTTCAAAAATGTTTAACTTCTCTTTTGCCTGCACCAGAGGATGGTCTCAGACCATATCAGAGGGGTCACAAGAGTGTCTGCTCTCTCTGAGTACAGATACCCTGGAGCAAGGCAAACTGGCTGTGCAAGGTGGACAGAACAGCACAGCACAGAGCCAGGCATCCTGGGGAGGTGCAGTCACGGCTGGAGCCACTTATGTTGATTAACTGAGGATAAGCAAGGGCAGCAAAATGACTCGCTTTCTTCCATGGTACAGTGAGAGGGATCAAGAGACTGGTTTGTTCCCGGCTGGGCCTGCTCTGCAGCTCAGGGCTTCAAAACGAACAGGTCTGTAAGTGGGAGCTGCCTGCCCACACACCAGCAAAGGGTGAAAGAGGGGAGAAGATGGACAAAACACCCCTGACCACTCACCCTGAGGCTGCTGCCAGAGGAGAACAGCTCCAGATGCCAAATTGTCAGGCAGGAGTCCAGGGGTGCCAGGCCGACGGCACAGCTGGGACTGGGCTGCACTGAGGGCTGTGGCACCTTCCACATTTGCCTGATTACTTTTCTTCCTAGTCAGTGACACTGCCAGCAGCAAGTTGCCATAGCAATACCCTCCAGCATGTTCCCCTGTCTCTGTTCCCCCTTGCATGTCCTCTCCCTGATGCCCCACACATGAAACACCCAAAAGCCTCAACCTACTCCTAAAAGGCAGCACCTTCACCAAGGAAGGAAATGGGGTAGACATGGAAGCTCACTCCCACAAGCCCTCATCCCTGCCCACCTCAGAGGCAAGGACCCTACTCCAGAACCCCACCTTGTCTATTCTCAAGTCAAGACACAGAAGACAAATTTGGGTAATAGAGACCTTTTTAACTGCATCTCCTTCGTGCTGTGGCAGGCAGGGGTGCTTCAATATCCTCACTTGTCCCACAGGGCCTGCTCCATGGGGGTGACATGCAGTCCCTCTCCAGTCCAGCCCAACACAGCTGCCTGCATGTCAGAAAGCCCCAGCAGCTCTTTCTACATTGCAGTAGTACCAGATCTGATGGGAATGGGGGTCTCAGACTCCTCTTGCTGCATTCTGGCAGGTATCTCCTAAGCCTCTGCTCTCCAGTTCCAGACAGTTTCCACTTCAGGGAGGTCTGTACTGCTGCACCAAACCTCACTGTGGCTTGAACTGGACAAAGGATCCTGCTTTGTTTCTTGCCTTAAAAACTCTCCCCTACCATTGATTCCTGCCACTAAACAGTAACCCAGCGTGGGTGGTAAGCAGAGCTCTTCTCCCTTTCACCTCTCTCACACAGGCACAAGACACAAGACAAAGGACCCTCTTGAAACACACTCAGGAGTGATATCTGTCAATATCTTTCACCATGTAAATTCAACAACTTAGCAGACAAGCAAAAAAAAAAAAAACCCCAAACTTCTAAAAGCTCTGCTTCTCTCTGTGTTCTGCCCTTTCCCAAAACCAGTTACATCACTTGAAGGTTATAGCAGAAGCTAGCAAAGCCTCGGTCCTGATCCAGGATGAGTCATGGAGCTCCGGAGGCCATGCAACTTCCTTCTGATACCATCAACCATGCCTTACACAGCTAAAAATAAAGATGGGCCAAAACTGCAGAGCCACCTCTTGCCTCAACATGAAACTCAGCAATGCTCAGCACTGCTGAAAAATTACCTGAGCAGGTAGAAACCAAAAAGTGCAGGGAAGCCAAAAGTCTTGGGTGTACCAAGAAGGGAGAGGGCAGGAGGCCCCACCCTGTGCCACGCTGGAGGATGGTGGTGGCAGATGGCAAGCAACCACCCAACCATGGCCAGAACCAGGATCTCATCTCACTCAGCTGTGGGCTTTGGAGTAGTTCTACACCTAGAGGTTGTGTGGAAGACTGCTTTCAGCAATGCATGTTCCCATCTGAGACAACAGGAATCAACTGCTGCAAACAAGAAGGACACACATTTCTGGCAGGAAAAAAATGGGAAACTGCCACCTGCTTCCCACCAGCAACACGTGGGCATCTGCAAAGCAAGGTCCAAGGGATGTTCAGAGCTAAAGGTTAGAAAAAGGAGTCACAGATACAGCTGATATGGGTTAGATGTTGAGGTAAGTGAGGAATTCGAAGCTTTCCTTAATCCCTGGGACGCTGTGCACAAACAAAACCTTCACACATGAGGATACAGGATTCTCACACAGATCTTAGCAGGAAGCCGTAGGATTGCACACAAATAGGAGCTCAGAGGGACACCAGCAATGTTCAGAAACCTAAAATAGCTTCAGCAGATGATCCTCTGCTTCATTCTTGGGAGCAGCAAGAACTGAACAGGGATCCAGCTGTCCCAACACTCCTATGAACAGGATCTTTGAATGCCCGACCTATTTGCAACAGAGATGGTAGGGCAAAATAGAGGATTCCTTGCATAACTCCAGTGCCAATATCCACAAGGAAACCAGAGCTCCAGTTCTGAAGGAGGAAGCAGCATTTTCTTATGTTTTTCAGTGGAAAGATCAGCTGGTCAGACTCTGGGGCAAGGGCAGCCTACACACACCAAGAGAAGGCTGGAGGACATTCAGCTGACTGCTTTCTGTTGAAGATAAAAACTCCACTTTGCCCAGTAGTTATGTTTCCCAGCACAGGGCTCCATCCCATTCCCAAGAGAGGCACTGCAATTTTGTACACAGGTCTGCAAGTTGTATCAGTTTCCAGACTACCACCAGCTGCACTAAATGGAACCAAAATTGCTAATTCAGTCCAAATATAAACTCACTGATATCGCCTGGGTAAGGTGATACATGAACCAGAGAACAGGTTCATGTCAACCAACAGGAAAAGCTGCTGCTTTACACATAAATGGGAGACTTGCTGTCCATGAAGATATTAAGCTAAATAGTTATCAAGGAGGGGTGGGAGAAAAGTGGATCCAATACTATGCCAGAGGGGTGTCAGGCACTGGCAGAGGTGGCTCAGAGAAGCTGTGGATGTCCCATTCCTGGCAGTGTTCAAGGACAGGTTGGATGGGGCCCTGAGCAACCTGGTTTAGTGTGTGGCTCCCCTTGCCCGTCGCAGGAGGGTTGAAATCTCATCCTTATGGTCCCTTCCAAACCAAGCCTTTCTATGATTCTGTGGTGTGCCCGGTGTTGAAACGGCCTTTGCCAAAAGGCAGGGGAACCCTCAGAGCATGCTGTGAACTGGGATCTACAAGCAGCTCCAGCAGAACTGAGAGCAAACCTTTTCTCTAGTCTTTGCCATGCCTCTCATCACTAAAAGAGATATAAAATCCCACCATGGAACAGGTATTAGTGAATGCCACAGTCCAGCTGGATAAAGGGGCCACTCTGCTCTCACTGCATTGTGTGATTGGAAATCTGCAGCACAGGGCACTGGCATGAGCAAAGGACTTCTTCTTTCCTTCCTTTCACCTTTACAGGTAAATCTATCCCTGCCTCACCCACTGTGGGTACCACTTCAGCATCAGGCTAAAGGATGAGATGGCCTGAAGCCCAGTTTCCAGCTGCCTCTGGATTGCTCCCAGCTTCCCTGGCAGACACTTCAGAGGAAGAGCTGCAGAGCCTGGGCAGCTATGCATCCTAAACTATGTCTTCCCCCTATAATCTCTCCTGGCCGAATGACACCTGAGCTCTAGGGTGAGAGAAGGGTTCATCTTGCCCTGCCATAGGCACAGTCCTGATGAGGGCTCCCTTTCAGGTGAGAGCCCACCATGCAGGTGGGCCAAGCACTGCTGGATTCTAGGCAGGCACACAAGCATCCATGGACAGAGCAGGAAGCCCACAGCCATCTCAGGCTGCTCCAGGCTGGCTGCCACGGAGCAGGTAGTATTTCTTGCCAGTGACAATACAAAAACTGCTGGTTCTCCTGAAATACTTCCTCTAAGCCTCATACACCAAAGCCAAGCTACAAAATTCTGGGAAAATGCAGGAAAAACCCAAATGCTGCTAATGGAGAACATGATTACATCTGCCACGAGCTCTGGGTAAAGTCTCAGCTGGGTTCAGGTGAAGGACAGCAGGGGCCTGCAGCTGGGAAATGCTCCCAATTCAATCCTGCTGGTATGCAAAAGGATGAGTGTGGCAAACAGCACAGACTGCAAGTTCCCAAGAACACATCACCCTTGAGCTCTTGACAACTGTGTGCAGGGTTCAACAGTCTTAGCAGCACTGGTTCCACAAATCCAGGTTCTCCTTGCCATGCTGACAGCCAGGTGGGATGCAGGAGCACCCAAAAAACCTTGGCTGTGGGAGAACCTCACTTGGTGGCATCAACTTTACAGAGCTATCCCTGTGATCAGAGGGGAGAAGAGCACAAGCGCTCCCTGTTTCTTCACACAGCCTTGATGAGGCAAGGGAAATCAGAGATGTTTGAACGTTGCTAACCTCGGTGTAGGGCTGACGCAGACAGAGAAGGCAGCTCTCAGCTGTCAGCCCTCACAGTCTGGCCTTGAGGTTGCTTGTTCTGGCTGTCTTGGGTCACCTGGAAAGACAAGTCCACACGCACAGGTTCAGTTGGAACACTGGGTGGGCAGTAACTGCTCATCCAAGCCAAGTGAGTTAGTGGCCTGTGCACAGAAGTGAGAGACCCCAAGCACCCCATCAGCTCAAAGATCCCACCACATCTTTTACCAGTGCTGAGGCTGCCCCTCAAGCTGCAGCCCTGACTCCCTCCTGGCTTCCAGCTACCCCCAGTTCCCAGCATGACTCCAGGTGGGTGCACAGTTGGCTCTCCAGAGAGAGCTGCAAAGGTCACATCCACAATATCCCTGCCCAGATTTCAGTGGGAAATAAAGGCCTTTCTGTGCCTTTGGCTTTGTTCTTGTCCACCCACACAGCTGTAGATTTCTCCACCACACAGGCTCTGCTGTACTCGAGTGGGTGCGCTGGCATATGGTTTATCTGCAAGAACAGGCGCTGGCTGTGGTCCTCACAGGTCACCTGCTAAGCCACCCTATGGAGACACAGAGCCAGGGCAGGGAGGGACAAACTCCACTGCTGGAGAGACACCCCTCCCAACAACCCAAACAGACCAAGACAAATCCAACACCGCAGCGTTTCCCAGGCTACAGGGAAGGGAGAAAATGACAATTGCTTAATAGAAATCTCCGAGAAGCCTGCCAACACCATCACAAAGATGTTAAGTCTCCTCCCCAGGCTCCCAGTGCTTTAATTGCAGACCACTTGAGATCACACTTTGTGTGGGCTAGGTCCTCGTGCAGAGCAGGTCCTGAAAACCAGGATGGTATCACACTCCCTAGGATCAGGTCTGACCTTCCCCTGGCCGCAGGCATGATGGGCAAAAGCTGCTGTGAGGCAGTCCCTGCTCCCCAGCTTGACCATCCACACAGGCAACCACCCTGCAGCACCAGCAGAGCCCAACCCAGCTGTGACCAGAGCTGCCATGCCAGGGAGCAGAGCACTGCAGTCAGACAGGCTGCCAGTGCCCCAGAAACACAGTCTTCCCACCGTGGTGCAGGGAGGCACGGCCACACCACCCTACTGGGGTTTCAGCCCTTAAGACTGTCCTGAGGGCACCCAGAAAGTTTGTGCTTAATGACACCTGCACTGGCATTCCAGGAGAAGGCCCACCTGGAAATGGTACCAGCTAGGCACAAGGGCTATTGGTTTGGAGAGCTTATAAGCAGAACAAGCCCCAGTAATATGTAGATGTAAATATACATAAATAGAAAACCCTTGACCAAGTCCCTCCTCTAGCACACTGTCTTTCAGAGAAGGCTCAAAAGGCGCTAAGCCTGAGCAGTGACAAGAATTGCTTTGGACATGGCTGAAGTACTGCCACCCACATACTGCAGCAGCACAGGAAGCAATGGCAATGTATCTGACAGGGATGGGTTGAAAACACTACCCAGGAAGAATGCAATTACCCCAATTGGACTGAGGCCAGGAGATTTGGATTACCACCTCAGCTCTTGCATAAAGGGCTTTGCATCTTTGTTCACATCTAACAAGAAGAATCTCAGCGTTGACATCACCCCTGGCCCAGGACATGGATTTGTTACTAAAAAGCACTTCCAGCTGAATCACTAACTTCCCATTTTGCAGCACACAGGACTCCTTTGAAGGTTTCTCATCCTAGTATTGTTCTACCATCATGTTGCTTAGCTGGGGGATTGTCCAGGCCACAGACAAGTATGACTGCAACTGCACAGGCCAGTCCTGAAAAGGCTCTCTGAAATGCAGAGCATGTGAGCCCAGCTGCTCTTCATTCAGAATTCACAACCAGCTGAAGATGCAGATGGAAACAGGGGAAAAACATGTTAATTGGCAGCTGGGTGTCCACTGGCCAAGCAAGGGAGACTATGAAAGAGAGGGGCAAAGCCAAACAGAGGATAAACAGAGACACTTCCTTGTCAAAGAAAATAATTTCTAAAGCAGGCCTCAAACTTTGTGAATCCAAGTCCTCTGGAGGTTATATTCACCTAGCTCAATTGATCACAAGCAAAAGCAATATGAAATAACAAAGGGACTGAGCTGGTCAGAAAATAGGCTTCAGGGAGCAGAGGTGCCAGGCACTGCAGACAGAAGGAAGGATCAGAAACATGGCAACATGGCATTACGACGACAAAGAGACCCACACAGTTCCCTGGAAGAAGGTGGTCCCTGGGAATTATGCGACGTGGAGAGACATCAGGCAAAAGCCTCTCATGAAGTAACCTGCAACAATCTCACTAAGTAACCTGCAACAAACCATCTGCCAGCATACAAATATTTCCTTTCAGGATTTCTCCCATGCTGCCCTTCACATCTGTCCTGTTTCAAACCTGACTCAGTAATTCCTCCAGCTACCAAAGCCTCTGATAATTTGATTACAGCTCCATTGACAGCGTGCTGAGGACACCACTTTTCTAACCATATGGCTTCACTTTCTCCTTTCTTGTCTGTGGTCACATACCCACCAACAACAAGTTTTCTTATTCTGCAACAGGAAGTGTCCTGGTCCACAGGCATGGTGCATTTCCACACAGCACACGATGGTGCCAACCAGATCAAACAGAGGACAAACATGGGCAGGCCCAGAACAGTAAGAACATGTAAAGGACTTGGGAAGAGCCAAGAGTCTTTGACTTTGAAGACTCAATCAATAATCATCCCCTTCAATCACCCTCAGACTCAAAGAGCAAAGTTTGGGTATCTCTGGCCTCTGGTACTCAGCACAATCATGCAGAAATGTGCCAGGGCAAGCAGCCTGTAACAGACAGCAAGGAGGAAGACCAGGGGCAAAGATGTGCTTCTCTGCCCTCACAGGTCCCTTGAACATAGGGAGGGAACTTCCTCCTCCTGCTGCATGCTCAGAGAGAGGAGAGCTGAGGGCAGAGAGGTTGAGAAAGCTCAGCACCAGCCAGGGGTTGGGGGGGGGGAGGGTGTAGGGGCTGTGGCCTTCATCTGATTTGGAGTGAAAGAGCAGCCCTAAAATTCAAATTATCTATAACTCCCTAAAGGCTACTTCTGGAGAGGGCAGAGATGAAAAATAGAGCACAAAGAGCTGCTCTGCACAACTTGCTGCAAAAGCAGGGAAGCAAGAGAGCTCCTCAGCAAGCTGTGCCTCTAAACAGCAGAGTTCCCACAGTACAAAGTGACCCCACCAGCTTTCCTTCTTCGAGTGGGTAAGAAACCTCTCACAAGGGGAACAGAAACAAGGCAGGCGAGTGGCAGTGGCACAGCTGAAACAGCCACAGCACTGCTCCAACTGTGGCTGGACCTTGGCCCAGCTCACCAAGGGCCACAGCTGTACAGCTGTGGTGACAGCAGGATTCTGCTGTCCTGACCACCCCAGGCTCCATGGGAAGGGACATGTCCAGGCCCCACTGGAATAAGCAGCAATCCAGTGTTATGGTTAAATGTTATGGGAGCAGGGGCTGGAGGTCAGGCGAGGCCAAGTGTTGACTCCCTGGCAACAAACACTGTGGCAGCAGTGTCCCTCGAAACCAGCCCCGCCAACTCCCACCAGTGCCCTGCACTAGCACAGGGACTGCATGCTGAGACATGCAGAGTCCCCATCAGCGCCCCACCACTCACTCACACTGAGACCCGAACCATGGGAATTGCTGCTGTGAAACAAGGCGGTGACCAGGCTTTACAGGATGACTTCATTCTCCCGGTCCTCAATCTAAAGCCCAGCCCTGCCAAAAGTAACTCTAGCACTATCACATTGGGAGTTTTCTTCTCTGTCACCTGCCAGACCTTCTTCACCTCCTCGTGCTACCAAGCTTGCCAAGACACTGCTGGGTGTCAAGGGTTCAAGCCTGCTACACTCTCCACAATTTTCTAGCTTTCCCTCTTTGATGTCAACAGGGAGAGGGCAGGTCTGTAAGCAGATCTCTGCTTGTCTGATGTTTTCAAAAAGGCAATGAGTGGAAATTACTTTTTAAATTTAAATTTAGAGCACAACATTCCTCTACCATACATTTTCCACAGCAGCTGCAAATTCCACACTCCTCCTTTAAAAGAAAAATAATAAAAGGAGTGTGGAAGCCCCGGAGGTGTGTGCCCCTCGTACTGATGGGTTCACAGGTGGGTTGTGAGTAAGCCCACCTCCCCAGCACCCACCACGCAGCCATTCCCTCTGACTTCCCTAACAGGCCACCTTTCCAAACACGACACCCGGGATGCCGAGCGCACACCGCCTGCGCGATTTCTGTATAAAACCCGCAAAACGCTTGAAAACCCCGCTAGGTCGGCAGCTGCTGATTTCGGGTGGGTGACTGCCCCCGACGGGCCCTTCCGCCCGCGGCTGGCTGTCACCAGAGGGCGGCGGATGCCGGGGTTCACATCCGCCCCGGCGCCCACCCCGCAGCCCCGCGCCGGGGCCTGGGAAGGGACCCCCGGGGCAGGTGCCGCCCGAGGCGCGCCTCCCGCGCCCCCGGGGTACCCGGCCCCACCGCCGCGGGCCCTTCCGGGGACAATCCACCACGTCCCACCAGCTGGGCTGGAGCTGATGCCCGCGGGAGGAAGAAAAAGAAGAAGAGGAGGAGGAGGAGGCCCTACCGTGCGGGCAGAGCTGCAGACAGGCTGTCCCTGCCCATGTCACAGCGCAGAGGACGTGGCCCTGGTGGGCGAGACCAGGGGCAGCGCAGCCTCCCTAAGCTGCCGCGGAATTGGGAGCCAGGATCGGGGACAACCCGCATCAAAGCCTGCACCCCGTTTCGGTCCCTCCCGTCTGCCTCCACACTTGCCTCTGCCAGACACAGCCCGCCTGAAGCCTCAGTTCCCCCGGGCACTCCCCCCCCCCCCCGCCCCCCGCCCCAAAGTCGCTCTGCGGTCACACCTCTGCCTGCCCTCCCCTGCCCCGGCACCTCCTGCCCCAGCCTCCGCCGGTGCCAGGCCCCTTGCCGGCCCAAGTACCCCGGCTACAGCTCCCCACCTCGGTCACAGTGCCTCAAACTCACAGACCCCCATCCCGGTCATGACGTCCCCAGCTCAGAGACCTCCATCTCGGTCACGGCCTCTCCTCCCTGCTCATAGTCTCCCATTCCGTTTACGGCCTCCCCCATACTACTCGATCACGGCCCCTCCTGGTCGCGCCTCCCCCAGCTCCCGCTCGCCCCAGCGGTCTGGGCCCCCGGTCCCAACGGCCCTCCCGAACCTTCTGGAACCGGGGGATGGCGGCGGAGATGGGGCGCACGAACCCCCTCGCAAGCCGAACA
This sequence comes from Haemorhous mexicanus, assembly GCF_027477595.1. Classification (NCBI taxonomy): domain Eukaryota; kingdom Metazoa; phylum Chordata; class Aves; order Passeriformes; family Fringillidae; genus Haemorhous; species Haemorhous mexicanus. The sequence continues at coordinate 80,694,680 of NC_082381.1, read as the reverse complement.
GGCGGCCTGTCCCCGCCGGAGCCCAGTCGTGCCCCGCGCCCCCCGGCCCTGCCCGTCGCGGCCCCGCCGGACCCACCAGCGCCCCCTCCGCCGCTGCCGCCGCGGCCCCGACTGTGCGCTGCTCCTCCGCTCCTTCCGGGTGTCGCTGGGGACACGCCCCCCGCGCCCGCCTCCCGCGCGCTGATTGGTGTTCTGGGCGGGGCAGGGCGCGGGGCGGGGCGAGCCGCGGGTCAGCGCGGCCAATGGGAGATGAAGCACCTCGCCGAGACCCCGCCTATGTCCCGCCCCCTCCACGTGCGGGAGTGTGATGACAGCGGGGAAGGGGCGGGCCCAGAAGGGGTGGTGTCTCATTGGCCGGCAGCGGCGGCGTGGGCGGGGCCTGTGTCGGCGCGGGGCGGGACTGCCGCCCCTGACCCTGTGGGCTGAGGGGTACGCCCTGCCCGCGGCGGGGCTGAGACAGCCTGTCCCACCCAAGGGCACGGCCCCACGGGCACGGCATGGCCCACCTACGGCCCCACCGGCACGGCACGTCGTGTTCCACCCAGGGCCACGGTCCCACGGGCACGGCATGGCCCACCCACGGCCCCACGGGCACGGCACGGCATGTCCCACCCATGGCCACAGCCCCACGAGAACGGTGGGTCCCACCCCATGGGCACGGCGTGTCCCACCCCACGGGCAGCCGTCTCATCCTTAACGCGTCCCACTCCATAGGCGCCCCCGGCTCCACGTCGTGTCCCACCCGCACAGACACCCACGAGCACAGCATGTCCCAACCCCAGAGTAACCCTTCGCCCAACCCCACGCGTGAGATGTGTGCCAGCCCCAGAGACGGCCCTCCCTGCCCCCATGAGTATGGCCTCCCCCCGGTGAGACCCCCGCCGTGTCCCTTGCCTCATGTCCCGAGTGGGGTCACCCTGGTGTTCCTCACTCCCCAGGTGGTGCCGGTGACCCGCAGGCCGGGTCTGCCATCCACCCATACTGCCGGGCTGGGAACTAGTGGTACCGGCCTGTGCCAGAGCCCACGGTGGACGCCGGACCCGAGGGGGCAGCTGCCCCCCTGGGATACGGCTGCTCAGAGATATCAAAACACCCAGCAGCCATGGGGCTCCTGGGCACTGCCACCCGACTTTGGGGATGCCGGCAGGACTCACTGCCTCAAGGGAAAGCAGCCCACAGCTCACCAGCCTGACTACGGGCCATTCAGGTCAGAGAAGAGATGCCTTGACTTCATCAATTTTGGGTGAAGTCTGGTAAAAATCAGTCCCCCCAAATGACTCACCTCGCTCCTCAGAGAACTGCAGTTGCAACATCACTCTAAAAATAGTGGGGACCAGTATTGTCAAATGATAAATATAACCAAGATCTCATCTTCTGACAGTGTTAGTGTGAACCTGGAGTGCACTGGCTGCTGAGTCCCAACGCTCCCCTCGCCTTGCTGCTGATCCTATAGCATTATTTTCGGAAGTGCTGTCATGGATAAAGCTGTGCTGGTGCCGTCTGGGAATAGCCATGAGCAGGACAGCCGTGCCCTGCACGTGCCTCTGTGCAGGGAGAAATGGCAGCTCAGTGTCCTATGGACAGCTATGTGGCCATGGAGCAGCTGCCAACACAGGACCTCATCTCCTCCTGGGGTCTCAGATTGCTGCTCTCGGAGATTTCTTGCTAAGTAACCCCTGGCTGTCCCCAAATTCAGCTTGTGAGCCACTAAAGGGTATTTAATGTATGGAACATTTTAATTTCTGAGTGTAATGACAGGAACATACGATTCTCTGGTGTTCCTGGTGACTTAGGAGCTGCTGCCTCAAACTTCATGTGTGCAGATGCTGGTGTCAGGAAAAGCTTAGGAAGCTAAGTTCCCCCACATGCCTACTTGTCTTTCACAGTGCAGGTTTCCTACAGACTTCTAGGGAAAAATTTATCTTTTCTGCCTTTTGACCCTGCATGTCATCTCTGCTGAGCTCTCAAGAAGCTCTGGAGTCCAACCAGCAAGGCAGCAGAGGCCATGGAAAACAGGGATGGGCTGAAAAAGGCTCAGTCCCCATCACACAGCTGCTTCCACAGGCTGTTTTCCGGTGTGAGCTGGCTGAAATGAGCTCACAGTTAAAAAATGGTTAACGAATCTTTATTGGCCTGAACAGGAACTCAACTGGAACAACTTCAGTCAAAGCTGAACCCACTATGGAGCTGAATCAAAAAAATTTGCTGGTTCAGCTCCCTGGCTGGGGGGAAATATGGGCTCCTTTGTCCTTGACAAGAATAATACATTTCTATTTATTGTGTGGGCAGTGAAGGATTAATAATAGCCCAAGTTATTTACCTCCTGCTTTTGAGTGCTGAGGGTTTGTGAGCGATGTCCCTGCTGGGCACACCGTCCCTTAGCAACTTCCCCTGATTTTTGAAACATGTTCTCGCTCCAGAAGCAGGATTAAGGAGCAGGACATAAAAGCCCCTTTTAGCAGGCTGATGGGGTGAGGCTGCTCCCATTGCTCTTCCCATGGGGCAGAACCTCAACCATGGCCATTGGCTGGGCACAGTAACACAAGCTGTGGTGGTTTGGAGAGCATCTGGAAAAACTTCCAGATGCTTGGGAGGGTTGAGGATGGGGCAGACTTACTGCACAAGCTATGCTACTTCTTTGCAGAGGGGCCCTCTCCAGGCCTTGCCAGGAGTATGCTTCATCTATTCCTTAAACACCCTGGGGGCTTGAAAAGGGCTTTACAAGGGTTGGTGAAGGCAAACTAGGGGTTTAAGCACATTAGGCATGGCTCTGCACCACAGCTGGCCACTTTCCAGAGACTCGCCTGCCGGGAGGGCCGGGAGAAGGGTGTTTTCCCAGAAAGATGAGGTGTCCCAAGCAGCACATGTTGGAATGACGTCTTTCCGTTCTTGAGCCCTTCTGCCTGCAGGGCTTCCCTTTGAAGGGTGTCCTGGTGAGGTGACTGAGTGGTGGTGAGTTCATCCCTGGGTTACCTCCTTCCTGGAGCTGCCAGTGCTGTCCCAACCTGCCAGCAGCGGGCTGGGGCTGTTCAGCCTGTTTGCCAGGCTGGCTGCTCCCACCGGAAAGGCCATCATGTGCCAAGCTCCAGGATGCTAAAGAGCTGACACAAGCAAGGCTTCTGCCCGCCTTTTAATTTAATTTAATGGTTTTCATCACGGAAGAGTGACATCCCCATGAACACACTCGTTTTGTTTGTGTGAGCAGATTTCGCAATCACAAAAGCACCTTTGAGAAGTACATGGATCATCTCCCAGTGCTGATGGGGCAGGATGGCCTCTACAGAGGTGATGCTACCCCTGCATCACCTGTATGCTCCCCGTGCCAGGAGGCTGTGTCATACTATGCACGTCTGATCCAAGTCCATAGGTAGGTAAAGCAATAAAGGACCCATGTGCAGAAGCGAGCCTTGAATGACCTGGAGTCCTGCCAGGGAGAGATTGTAGGGAATTTTAAAAGGACATTGGAGGAAGCTGGTGGAAATCAGCTGTCACGTTGCTTTGGGGCCCTGGCAAGTGGTGCCAGGTTGGGTGGAGCAGCAGCAGGGCTGGACCAGGCACTGTGTGGTGACTCATTGCCTCATCCCAGCTGTCAGAAGAGCTCGAGAAAGCTGAAAGGACAGGTACTAGAGGAGCATTGGGTGTCACTTCCATTCTGTATAGTGTGCTGCCACAAAAAAGCTTGTTTTTCTGTATCTCTCACAGGCCCAGTCCTAGGTATGCAGCACAGACTGTACCTCCTACAGCGGCTGCCTTCAGGGCGGCTTTATGCTTCTTATTCTTCCTGTATTTTGCAGCTAGAGGAGACAAAGGCCAAAGTCTGTCCCTCTTTCCCTGAGACTGTCACAAGGAGAGGATGCACTGTAGTACCTCATGGTCCTGTGTTGGAGCCAGGGAGTGCTCCTGGGGGAATGTGAACCAATGCTGCAGAACCTTTCCCCCGCCAGAACCTGTTCCCATGACGTGCTTGGTTTACCTGTTTGACCGAAATGGCTGTAAAACGGAAGATAGAAATCAAACTTGGAGAGTTTCCTGCTGGAGGAGTGCTACTGCTCTCAGGGGTAGAGGTGGCATTCTTTTTTGGCACTGTGGTACAACTCCAAGCAGAGCTTGGGATCACAACAGAGATGTAGTCACTGCGGTACACTGACTGAGTCCCAGTGCCCACCAAAGCCTCATCCCAAACTGGGTGTGTCTGACAGAATTCAGAGTCCTGATGGGAAAGGGAGAAGTGAGAACAATGGATTTGGGATCACTTTAACAAGCACTGGGTGGTAGGGCCAGGCAGGGCTACTATTTTCCTCCCATACCCACACCACACTCATAGTTCCAGTGTTGCCTCTCCCATCAGCTGTCTCCCAGAGCTTTTGTAGAAGAGGGCATTGTGACCCTCAAGGGACCATGGTGGGCCTTAGAGACCAAGGAACAAAGGATGGATGATCTGGAGCCTGATGCAGGTCATTAACCCAGCGCTACAGCCACCAGACTTCCCTGTTGCTTTGTGTCTGAGACACACATGGGATGTCCAAGAACTAAACAGGGGTCTTGGCTCTGTGCAAAACTCTAGTGATCCATCCTGGAGCTGCTGGGAGACTGTTCTGAGGGATGAGGGCTGTTTGCTACAGCTTGGCAGGCTGAGGATGCTCAGCAAGAAGAATTACTGTGCAGCCCAGGTCAGGGATCTCCAGACCTGGGGATATGAAGTACAAAACCATAGCAAATATGATGTGTTGGTTACACCCTACTCTGAGGAGGAGGTCAGATTGGGGATGTCCCTGCCTGTCCCTGCCACCCTATATCCACGGCTAGAACAACACCTAGGAACAGCATGTGCCTGTTCAGCACCAGGGAAGTAATCCCTGCTCTGTTTTCACTGTTGGAAATGTAGAGCTCCAACTGCTGCCACTTTACCCCTCGAGGTCACCCATTGTCCTGGATAGTTCGTCTTCACATAAAGGCCCTCTGCCCTAACCTGCAGCTGCGGAGATGTGGGAGGGGCTGTGGATTTAAGGCAGCATAAGGGATGTGCTCTGAAGAGGATGCCAGTGATCTGGGCTGGCTCTGGGAAGAGAAGTGCCTGGCCCCAGCACTGGATGTGTGAATGGTCCCCTCCCTTGTTCCCTTTTCATGCCTAAGCCTCTTTCCCTACAGCTTCCCTGCAGAAATGTTTCCTTTCTTTCATGCCTGCCTTGAAAATAAAATAATAATAATAGAAATAAAAAACCTGAAGGAACTGATAAACTCCATTTACCAACCCAGATAATACTGGCTCCAAAGAGCCCGGTGTGGGCTCTGCCAGGTCTGGTGCATGCCAGGGCTGCCCGAGCTGGGCAGTGACGTTTCAGTGTTTCTGCTGCCCCCCGACTGCCCCGTCAGTCTTCGCTGGTGCCAAGTGTGCAAACCAGAGCTGATAGCAGAAGGCAAAGGTCTCCTTGGCGTCACCTTGGTGAGGTGGCAAAGCCTGGGGCCACCCAGCAATGCCTCTCAGCACTGCAGACTGCACCAGCAGCTGAGGCTGCTTGCTCATTGCCTGCACCTACATTTAGGAATTTTGGCATTTCTCCCTGACCATGCTTGGCATTTGGGGCAGAGAGTTTCTGCTGAATTCTGTGACTCGGAGCACACACAGGAATCCTGTGCCCGACACAGTGCCATCACCTTGGGGTGCTGCACCCTCTCTTTCAGCTCCCAGGCATTTCCCCGAGGACTTGACTGCTGGATGACAGGGCCAAGATCTGCACAAATACGGGAATTTTGAGCCCCGAGGTATGTGTGTGAGGATGACTTCATGGAGGGACAACAAAGTCCCTTGTCTGGTCAGCAGGGAGCTGCTGAGCTCTATGGGCTTCATCTGGAAACTGGGATATTCCAGGATTTACACTGAGGGTATATCCCCATTTAGGTCACTGAAAATGTGGGGAGATGGAAAATCTTTGGCGTCCATACGGAAAGGTCCTATTGCCGGGCTCGGTCAGTGGATGCTGCCTGTTGGCACAAGGTGGCAGCCCAGCCCAGCTTATTTTCAGCAGCAGCCTTGCGGGGGAATCCGGGCCCTGGCATGACCTGCTTTTGTCCCCCAAATCTGGGGCACGTGTCCCCCACGGGGTGCTGCCCTCATCCTGCCAGGGGTCAGAATTGCAGGAGGGACAAGTCCTGCTGCATGGGGCAGCCCTGCTCATGTGCACACGGAGGTTGCATTTTGGCTGTCCTGGCTCTGCTGTACCTTCTCTCTATGAGGGGATGTGGGGACAAAGGACATGCTGGTGGGCAACAGACCTTCAGCTCCTGGACTAGGGAGGGCTTGGGGTGAGGCCACACCAAGTACACAGTTGCTACCAGAATCTTCTTTCTGAGGGCTTTTCTGAGCAAGAAGGAGCAATGTAAACATGGGGGAAATTAGCCAGTACAGCAAAAGGGAATGATGGTGTCTTCTCTGCCCTCATGGGAGAGCAGGGAGTTTGTGATAACCAGTCCAAGGTGAGGGTGTTACAATGCATTTAGAGTGTTCATGGACTTCTCACCCTGATGTGCCCGTGCACCTCCAGTAAAGGAATGGAGAGACTTCTTACAAAGTCTGGATGCTGTGGGGACTCTATTGTTTTGCCACCAGTTCTTACCTCTTGGGGTCCACTATACTTCCATATCCTATTGCTTCCCTCTGAATATGGTAGCTTGGAGGCTGGTTTGTGCCTGAAATTCCCTGTGAATATGTTCAATGATATAGCTGTAAGGAGGCATGGCACATTCCCATTTCTTCCCTCCATCCGTGCTTGCCCTGCAGGTGCATTTTTTTAAGAACAAGAAGAGCTGTGAAGTTCCTGACATGAGATCATGCAGGGGTCTCCCTGACGGTGCCTGGCTCAGTTTTGGGGTTTAGCCAAACCCGTTGTTTATGCATGCATTGCTGGACTGACTCTGTTTTGATGTGCATCCTTTCACATTTTGTTTGCTCATCTGTAACAGGGATACATGAGAATGCCATTGATGTGACAGACCTTCTTAGAGACCCATTTACATTTCCTTTGGGTTTACAGTTAAATCTCATGCCAGACTTGTTTATGCCTTGTTTTCATCATCTGAGCCTTGACTTCCTAAGGCCAAGAGCTGAGCACCCCCAACCCTTCCTGTCTTTGGAGGGCCCCACTTTCTAGGTGATGCACCTTTATCTTAAAAACATTTTTTGGTGATAGGAGCTATCCCTAGCTTCTGTAGAAAACTATGGCAGAAATATACTCTTCTCTGAGCAGCTGCTGTTCCCTTCTGCACATCTTATGCTCATCTGCATCTACATTTATAGAGGAAAGTGGATCAGAAGGAGCCCATAAAGCTGCGGGTCAGATCTGAGTAACCTGGTCTAGCGGAAGGTGTTCCTGACCATGGTAGGGGGATTGGAACAAGATGATCTTTCAGGTCCCTTCTGACCCGATCCCTTCTGTGATTTTATGGTCTGAAGGAGGGTCTGCCAGCATTATCAGGGTGGGCTGGGCAGCACCAGCAAGCTGCTGGACTTCCAGAGTGCCTGTTAGCATCCAGAAAAATCCTGGGCAGACGACTGCTCAGTGTGCTCAGATGTGCAAACACACCTAGCACCACAGCGTGGGCATCACTGCACTCACAGGGCAGCACATAGCAGAGAGGACAAGCATCCCTGCCCCAAATCACAGCTGCTCATGGCCTGTCACCTCTGCTGTACTGGGCTGGGACCCTTCCTAAGGTTTCAGTGCGCTGCATATAGGCACAATGGGAGCTGCTGGCTCCAGCTGGTTTGCCAGACAGAGAAATGCCCACACCAAATGTTATTTCTGCCTTAGCTTTTCTCACCCAAAGGGACATTTGGGAACAAACTGCTCTCAAACTGGGTCTTTCCAGCTCCCAGTGCTTGGCTCTGCCCCTCAGGCCTGTCCTTCATTTCAGTGAATACATTCAATCCCTCACCAGGCTCTTGGGAGGATTGAGAATTAAACGATGAAAAAATCCCTGCCAGCTGCCCGTGTGGGGCTCTCGGATGAGTCTCACTGGCTCAGCGCGGGCGGGTGCACATGAAACGAGGTCACGGGCACGGGGGAGGCAGAGCCATGGCTCCCAGCTCCAAGCACCACGGCTGCCCCTGTCCCAAGAGCACCTGCCAGGGTGCAGATCCCTGGCACTTTGCTGGAGAGGCAGAAGGGGGCCCGGGTTCTGATTAAAGCCCTTGCACCCATGGGCTGTGCATTACACTGCTGAAGGATGCTGCAGCCGTGCTGGCAGTGACAGCAATGTTTAGGAAGTGATTTTGGGCTCTCTGAAGAAATTTCTAGCCTGGATTACCTACCTCCATATCTTTCACACTTAGATCTGGAAAAGTAAAAAAGCCCAAGGAAAAAGCTACCCTAGCAGAGCTGGTTTGATTTTAGTTCAGAGATAAAAATCATTACATCCCATATGTGAAGCAGCATTGATAAAACATAGATTCACAGAATAAGCTGAGTTGCGACCCACAAGGACGCCCAAGGATCATCAAGACCAGCTCTTGTTCCTGCACAGGATATCCCTAAGAGTCACACCATGTGCCTGGGAGGATTGTCCAAGTAAACTTCTTGAACTTCTTGAACTGAGACAGGCTTGGTGCTGTGGCCACTTCCCTGGGGAGCCTGTTCCAGTGCCCAACCACCCTGTGTGTGAAGAACATTTTCCTAATATCTAACCTAAACCTTTCCTAACACAACTTAAGGCCATCCTTTGGGTCTTGTCACTGGTCACCACAGGATAATGATCACTCAAATGACAGGTTATGTCACCTTATGCCACTAATGAGTCCTTTATGCACCATCTTCAGGCTGTGGAGGCCTAAAGGCACACACAGCATAGTTCTCATCAGCAAAGCTTTCCGGTGTGAATGCCCAAGGGCCAGGGGAGGAAGGGATCACAGCTCTCTTGTTCCAGGTACAGATGGCTGCACTGCAGTGGGAGGCACTTGGCTACTTTTGGGGTAGCCATCCCCAGGTTGTGCTCTCTAAACATGTTCCACATGGACAAACTGTTTCCAGGAGCTGGCTTTTTGCCTCAGCAGGGCTGGCCCATTTTCATCTCTGCTCACCACAGCTGGAATAAACACACAGGGCAGCAGAGGGGTGCATGTAGTTCTCATAAAAATGTTGCTCAGTGGCTTTGCATCCATTTTAATGCTGAATGGGTGAGGGAAGAAAAGAGGATAATGTTCATGAATTAAAGTTACAGCCCTTTCCTCCTCTGCCACTAATCCCCATTCAGATTTAATCAGACAAAGAGTCCCCTGGTCTGAGCTATTGCAGCAACAGCCCACTCCAGAGAGGCTGTGCCACAGCAGCTGTTGTGCCAGCTCACAATGAAAGGACAAACGTGGCTTTGAGAGGTTGGGATCTGAAACACAGCAGCAGATAGAGACAATGCCAAGGGGCATTGAGAAAAATGTCAGCCAATACCACATGGATCTGTGCCTGATAGCTGAGCTAACCAGTCAGGTTACATTTTGGGAGTGTTGCAAGAGGAGTGTGGAGGGATGCTGAAAACCTCCAAGATGATAGGCAGATAGTGGAGAACTTGGAGAGCTGGATGAAAAACACTGGAGGTTCATGTGTTTTCTCTTTAGGACTGCATCAGCCAGACGGGCCCAGCATTTGGCAGGGAAAAGATCCTTTGCCACAGAGTTCAGAATAACTCAGATGGGAGTTTTGAACAGACTCATTCATGTGAGGGAAGGGGGAAAGAGTAGTGGTATTCTGAAGGAAGGCTCTGCAAAACTGTGGCCAGGAGGACATGGTTTGAAGTTGACATATTGGTTATGGCCTGAAAAACTGGCAGGATAATAATTCTGTACTCCACCATGGAAGGACTTTGTGAATATGAAGAGCTCTGCTCTAGCTGGGTTGAACTTGAGGCCACAGGATGTATCTGTGAGGAGAAAATTGTGGGACATCAAGGTTTGTTTTGGACAAAGAAATCTTGGTCTGGGACAGAAAGAAATCTGTAAGCATGATGCTTTATGAAGTGGTGCCTATATTCAGAGGTAAAGCATTAGATTAATCTCATCTGAACTTTTGCCTTCCTCTGAGCTAAGGTTCCCAGGTTTCCCTAATGGTCAGTAAAAAGAAGTATTTTCAGGGCATCTAACCTAGTTTGATTATTCTTTTCAGGGTGAAAAGAACTGTTATCAAAAAGTGTTTGAGTGGATTATAAAGAGGGACACAACGGGGAGCTCAGAGACACCCAGACTGCAGACACCTGCTTTTGCTAAATCCTGACCCAGAGAGAATCTTACAGAAGCCTAGGGGCATTCCTGCTCCAAAGGACAATGAGGGAATAAGCAATAAGGACACAAAACACTGAATCTGATGGAAAACAGGGTCTCCAGGAGAAAAGTGTGGTCAATGACCCAGAGGTGACAAATGAGAGAGGACAAAGCATTTGCTCACCCTGTAACACTGCAGCAGGACTGCAGCAGGACAAAGACAGGGCTAAAAAATGTTCTCAAAATCTTTGCCAAGGAACAGAGCAGTTCACAAAATTACAGAATCAGAGAATATGCTGAGTTAGAAGGGACCCACAAGGATCAATGAGTCCAACACTTAGCACTGCAGAGGATACCCCAGGAGTCATATCTTATGCCTGAGAGCATTGTCCAAAATTGTACATGTTTGCACAAACAGTGTCAGGATAAAGCCAGATCTCCTGCTTTTGCTCCATGGCCAAGGCACTGGCATATTCCATACCTGTCAAACAGCAAAAGCTGCCTTAGTGGTGGTATAAGCACTCAAAAATGTAGATATTATTAGGCTGAGTGCATCCAAAGCTGATGGCTTTGAATAAGGTGCAAGGACGAGTTTTGAGAAACCCCTGTGTGCAGAGGGGAAGTCCTTTGTTTTCCCTTTGATTCTGTCAGAGAGCTGTCAGTTCCCAGCTGTGCTGCTTGCTTGGCTTTTGGCCAAGACTCCGGAGTGTATCACAGCCCCCCTTCCCTTGCTGTTGAGAGGGGCTCCTGGTTTGGCTGATGGCCCAATACGCACCTAAAGCACTAGAAAAGTTCTGCCCTTCCTTACAAAAAAATAAGATGTGGTACAGTTGCCAGCTTCCCCATCCCCAAATTCAGATGTAATTAGTACTAAACTTAGTGCCTATGGGGCTGGCTTCAGAGCCAACCAAAACTATGTTTTGGTCTGTGAACACTCACTCTGCCACCAATGGAATTGGTGAGGCCACAGGCAAAACTTCCACTAAATGACACCAGAATTGGTCAGTTTTCTGGTAAATCCTCAAATTAAAGGAAACCCCAAGAAACAACTTAGGTTCAACGTATGAGGCTCCTGGATACCTCCAGCCACTCAAACCTCCAGATCTTGCAGGGAAACATACCCTTCATTGCTGCATGGTGTTGTCGTAACAGATCTTTGCATAAAAAAACAGAACTTGGGCCGCTCAGTGGTAGAGAGACCTCTAGAGAAATTTGTCTAAATTTGTCTACCTTATGGGAAGGTGTATTTAGACAGGTATGCTTTTCTTCTACATCTGTGTTGTCTCCGTAGGGTAACCTAGTGCCAGAATATCAGTGGCTTTTTTGCAGTCAGGCTTGTGATGGATGCTGTCTGCTGCCATCAGCCTGAGGAAATGGGTTTTCCCCGGTGGATGTGTCAGCCAAGGCTTGGCTTTAAGGATCTTCTGGATGCAGAATACAGCACCAGTGTCACTATATGGGAACAGGAGGTGATAGCTGGCTGGATGAGAGCTGCAGACTGGAGGGGAACTGCTGGGTATGGGAAGAGTCAGACAAAGGATAGAAGTCCTATGATAGAAGCAAAAATTGCTTTATCTAGCATCTTTGTGAGACATTAGCATTTTTGTATGGCACAAATATTCCACGGTAGATAAATGGCTGGTGATTAAGGATAAAAAGGCAGGGAAAAATTATGGTATCTGACTAAAATTTCCTGCATTTTGGATGCTGACTTTTCTTAGATTTGTGTAGTTGCAAGTGACCATTTTTCCAAGCAGAATTTTCTGTGTTAATGCATGTAGCTCTGAACACGAAAGCAAACAACATCTGGAAGCAAACTACTTATGACGAGTGCCATTAAGAATTTCAGTCTGGAAACCACAAAATGATCCCTAGCACATGTAAATGACTCTGCCAATCTGTTTCTTTCCTACCCACTAAGCATGACAATGACATTATGTTTCTTTCCCTGGTTGGGGGTCTTACTGCTTACCTCGGCTTTATGAGCAGGCTTGAATCAGCAGCTCCCCAATGGACAGATGGCAGGAGGACTCCCACTACCACAGGCAGTACCCCAGCCACACAGGCAATACCATCCTAAAGGAAAGCCATGTAAAGTGAAGCCATTCACAGAACCACAGAATCCAGACAACCCCACTGCTATGGGCAGGAACACCTTCCAGTAGACCAGGTTGCTCAGAGCTCTATCCAACCTAGTCTTGACACTTCCAGGGACAGGACATCTCTAATTGCTCTAGGCAACCTGTGCCAGTGCCTCACCACCCTCATAATAAAGAATTTCTTTTTAATTTCTAATCCAAACCAAACCTCTTTCAGTTTGAAGGCATTTCCCTTTGTCCTGTCACTGCACGCCCTTGTGAAAAATACCTCTCCATTGTTCTTGTCGGGTCCCTTTAGGTACTTGAAGGCCTCAATAAGGTCACTCCTAACCCTTTTCTTTTCCAGGCTGAACAATTCCAGCTCTCTCAGCCTTTCCTCACAGCAGAGGTGCTCCAGCCCTCTGATCAACTTGGTGGCCTCCTCTGGGTTGACTCCAGCAGGTCCCTTTCCCTCCCATGCTGGGAGCCCAGAGCTGGATGCAGTGCTCCAGGTGGGTCTCAGCAGAGCAGAGCAGAGGGGCAGAATCCCCTCCCTGCCCTGCTGCCCACGGGGCTCTGGATGCAGCCCAGGACACGTTTGGCTCTCTGGGCTGTGAGTGCCATGGCAGGACATGTGCAGCCTCTCATCCACCAGGACTCCAAGTCCTTTTGGGCAGGGCTACTCTCTGTTCATTCCACAGCCTGTGCTGATTTCCCAAGCTCTGGCAGCATTTAGTCTCCCACTGGCAATGGAAACAGCCTTAATAATGACTAGAAATCCTAAAGCCATCAAATAATTTAGAGTCAGGATCCCTAGGGAAGTGTAATGGCATATGCAAATGGTTACCTAATGACAGCCTAATTACCCAACTGGAATTTGGCCAGGATGCTGAAACTAAGAGTAGTACCCTAAGGAAAGGGCTTTAGGGTCTCTGATGAGTGCACACATTTGGTATCCTGACTCTGTACATTTAGCAGGAATTGTAGAGGGGCAGAAAGCCTGCCTGGTACTGCCAAAAAACCACTCTGAGCTAAGCAAATGATATTGCAGCTAGGTTACTTCTTCACAGCCTCATACTTCTAGAAATTAGACAGCTGCCTCTGCCTTCCAGCAGCTCTTAGACTCCCCAGGGATTAACTGGCAGGCACAGATTTTGGTTCATGTGGTGGACCAAGGCTTAACCTTCTGCTGGGTATCCCTGTCAATATAATTTGATCCTATCGAATTATATTGATGGATGTCACTACAGACTGTGTGGCTTCAGTGCCCAGATTTGAGAAACTTCACAGATGAGGAAAGGGAATGGCATCTCAACAGACTGGGAAAGTTTGTTTCCCATAGGTGATGGGAGGCTAGACCAGAGCAGCTCTCCAACCCCTCCTACACCACTCTGCTTTCCACTGTGGCATCTGACTGTATCTCATTGGCATTACTGTGTTGCTGCCTTTTCCTCCAGGATTGTTTTACTTTTGTGTGTATCCCTTTCCTCAGTGAGAATCATTAGGTTCTTGCACAAGGCAAGACCTGGAAAACTCAAGTCAGTTAAAGGCATTTCTTGCAACCATGCTCTGACTGTAGGCTCTGACAGAAGCTGCAGCTGAGCCCTTCTTCAGCAGATGGGAAGAGATGAAGAAGAGGAGAAGCAGAGAGGGAAATGACAGCCCTGGAATCAAGCAGGTACTTTTCAGAGTGGAGATGGGGCTTGAGGGTGTTGGTGGCTCCTGCTCCTTCCCTTTGAGTGGGTTCAGACAAGTCTCCCAGGTTTGCTGAAGGATGGCTGTGGAGTCATAGTGTACTGCAGAGGCATTGCAGTGAGGCTCAGGGCTGCCCCATCACCCCACAGTTACAATCCATTGACCAGAGACTGCATCCCCTTCAGCTTTCACAGCTTCCTGCCAAGGCAAACCACAGCCATTTCAGGATCCTTGCAGACCCCTTATCACAGTGCCAATGTTTAAATATGCTATCTGTCCCAGGCTGTTTCTCTCAAACCTTTGCTGATTTTCCTAATCAACTTTATGTAACCAGCTGGGCTGGATTTCCATGAGTGTAGAGCAAAGGCTTATTGACCTTGTTTGTTCTTTTGATAGAAAAGAAAGTTGGAAGAGCAGTTTTAAATTACATTTTTAAAAATTTACATTTTATTTCTTTAGATTTAAATTACATTTTAATTTTTAAAATAAAATGCAATTTTATTTTAAAATAATTTTTATTTTAAAAATTATATAATATTTTAAATATTTTTAAAAATAATTAAAAAATTAAATTACATTTTATTTCTTTTTATCCTTGGCTCTCAGAAGAGGCTCAAAGAATTCATGGATGATGTCTGTTCTTATTGCAACATAAAATGAAAATATCCAGCCCAAGAAACACAAGAAATTTGGGATTGTTAACTACAGTTTTGAATTTTGCTTTTGTATTTGCATTTCATCAACTTATTTCATTCAAAGATGTGAAATAGTCCCCATATGATACCTATCCTGTTCATGGTGCTTCTGAAGGGAAGATTTCAAGAGGATCCTCTATTTCAGTTATTCTTTCAAGACTCACCCTCTCAGACCTGCCTGCCATCAGAGATAGAAGGTGAAGCTCAGAAACAAGGTAATAAAGAATTATGGTCCATGAAACAACTTTCAGGCTGTAATGCTGCATGTTTTGTGACTTTTCTTCACCTGCAGTTCGCTCTGTTATAAAGGGAACCGTGCCCCACAGCTGCCAGGCACACTGTATTGTGAACACAGGTATGTAAAATCTGAAGAGTCTTAAATTTTTATTTTTTGTTATTTAAAAAAAAAGCTTTTAGGGAGTAATGGGGAAAAATTACAATATGGACAGTGAGATATTTCTTAATTACTTGTTAATGCTTGTCTTACACTGCAGCAGCCAGCAGCACAGTGCTAGACATTGCATGGGCATTTAATGAAATGAATAAGCTTCTCTTATCTTTGCATTTAAAATTCTTTTGAAAAGGATTTTTCGAAATCCTTTGGAAACAGGGGCGAAAAAGGGAAGTGAAATACTGAGCCAGAGAGACTCCTGGTGAACTGGGGAGAACAGAACTGCAAAATGCTTGCTTTTTGCACACCCCTTTGAGAAGGCTGGTGGCGAAAAGCATCACAACAGGGCTTTTACTACGTTATTGCAGCTCCAGAAGCTTGGAGGAGGGAGGGCCAGCTTGCCTGCCTGCCTGCTTTCCCCTTTTTCTTCAGGTAGCAGGAAGGCATGGTTCACATGCACACTGCTTGAACTCCAGTACTATGGAAAAATTTAGCTGGAAGGTTAAACAGCCTGTTTGCATAGGAAGTGTCAGTCTCTTGGCCTCATCTACAGGGCTGATGGCTCTCCTGAACTGTGTGAGGCTTGCCTTTCCCTGCTAAGTACTTTATTCCTCCAGAAAGTAATTTCAGAGGAGCACTATAAAAATTCCCGGACAAAAACCATGTTATACATAAATTCAGTTAAATACCCTCCCGAATTTCTCATGGGTCTTACTGAAACACTTTTTTTTTGTTTTAATGTAGAAACCCCTCTTCTGCCCCTGCTGCTCTCAGGTAGCAGGTACACTAAGACAAAAAATCACACCAGAGAGGAGAAACTCTCAGCTGCCCCACAGCAAAGTGAAAGACATCCAATATTCCTGAGTGGTGACTTTTCTGCCTGTGATACTCTTTCCTACAGATAGACTGACTTGGCAGCTTTTGACCTTGGTGCTGGGATGGTGATGCCAGTCAAGCAGGCAGAAGAACCCTTTGTGGTCACCCGGTTCTTCTTCCTCAGAGCTGATTGCTTCTGCTGTGTTTGCCAACAATTTCAACTTTGACAAATAGCTCCTCTTTTATGTTTGACAAATGTTCATCTTCAAAGAATAAAAACTACAAAAGCAAGAGAAAAGCTACTCCCCTTGGCTCCTCCGTTGAAGAATAACCTTCTGCACTGCTCAAATATCTGCTAATGTGAACAGAACAATAACTGAAGACACAGCTGGGAGGCAGGAAACAAGCCTAGGTGGGCTAAGGGAATTTTGCACCTTGCCACGTTACTAGTGGCTCTTCTTGGCAAGGGAAAATATCTGATTTACTTGAAATAAAATATTTATTGACTACCTTTTAAGAGGGAAGCCATGGCTCAATTTAGACATTATTCCAGTCAAAGGGGATCATGGAATAGCAGAAGGAGTGTCACCTGTTCCTGTAGAATCAGTAGGTGACCATCTCACAGGACTCCATAGATCTGTGTAGCTGATCTGTGGCACCAAGACCAGGCAATACTGCTTTTATCCTGATGTGACCAGCTGTGCACAAGACACGCCACTTGTACTTGAGAAATGCTAACTCAAACTGAAAAGGTGCAAAACACAAATAATACAGTCAGAAACAGGAATCTCTAGACATTTTTGAAAAAAAATTTTCTTTTTTTTTTTAATCTGAGAAAGCAAAATTAGAAGATGGAGTTGCTGGCTCATGTTTAAATATTAGAAAGACAGAAACACCACTTTAACTGGAAGGTGAAGCTGGCAGAATGATGAACATGAGTATGTTGGGATGTTGGAATAGTTCTGTAAAGTACCATGGTAAATACCCAAACTGTAAATAAGAGAGAACTGGGGAACAGGGGCAGTGTGACTGTAGGAACAGAGGTTCTGATCCCAGGGTCTTCTCAGTCCTGTGTCCCATATCACTATCAGACTGCCAGACAGTACGTGTGTGATGAGGGGATAGTTAAACTAAATGCAGCCAAGAATAAATATTGCTCAAAGTACAGTATTTTTGCTGATCAGAATGATCCTTTCAGCCTAAGGCAGAGGCTTTCAGGGCACCTGAGCATCCCTCAGCTCGTGGATATGCTACAACAGAAATAGTGCATCCACCAGGATCAGGGTAGTGATTGTGCCTCTATATTTGGTACTGGTGAGACCACACCTTCTGTCCTATGTCCACTTCTGGCCCCTCAATTCAGGAGGAACACTGAGATGCTGGAGTGGGTCCAGCTGGACCTGGGAAAGGGTCTGGAGTTTGAGGAGGAGTGAATGAAGGAGATGGGGGTGTTTAGCCTAGAGGAAACAACGCACACAGGGAGCTTATCTCTGGTAAGAGTGGTATTGCTCTGACAGTGACCTGAAAGGAGGGTGTAGCCAGGTAGGGGGGAGTCCCTTCTCCCTACAACCCAGGATGAGAGGACATATTCCCAAACTCTTTGAGGAGAGGTTTAGGTTGGACATTTTGAGGAATTCCTTCAAGAAGAGGAGAATAAACGGGAAAGGGCTCCCCAGGGAGGTGGTGGAGTCACTGTCCTTGGAGGTATTTAAGGAAAGACTGGACAGAGCCCTTTGTGCCATGGTCTGGTGGACACGGTGGTGTTAGGCCACAGGCTGGACTTGATGATCTCAGAGGTCTTTTCCAACCTAATTGATTTAAAGATTCTGTGACACCTGCTTTTGGAAAAGCAGCAATAGTGGCACTGTGCATGCTGGCTAGGTGAGGGATCACTGGCAGACAGCATCAGTACTAGCATGCTTGGTCAGATCCCAGGGAATTATCCCTTTTGGGGTCTCTGCTTTGCTTAGCTGCTCACTGCTTGGACAGACAAAGACCCATACCTCATGTATATAGCTCTGGGTGTAATCTGCTGTATAATCCTATTGTATTGCTCAAGGAAAACTGCCTCAACACGACCAAGAAATGACACGTCTGGGATGCTTGGGATAATTGTACGCGAAATGGGTTCAGTTCTATCAACTCTGCCATAAGCAGTTGAAAGACTTTTCTGCAGAGCAGCTGTAATTGAAAGATCAGTTCCCATGGAAGCTGCTCTCATGTAGAGGGTTTTTTTCCCTGAGATGAAAGGACCCCTCTTGCCTCTCCAGCCTTTTGAATACACATTTGTAATCTAAAAGCTGGCAAGTCTCTTTGTACTGTTTTAAATGGTTATGCAGTGACAGTGTCCATGCATCTCATCAACCCTAATGTATCAGGGACACCCTTTTATACCTTCTTCCTTAAAAATTATCCCCACCTCCGTTTTGTGGGTGGAGAATTGAGGCACAAAAACTGAAGCCTACCCAAGTGGTCATGCTGTGCACGGAGAAAAGCTAAATAGCTGCAGAGAGTTCCTGAGCATGCCGAAAGGAAAGACTCAGTACAGGGACTTCAGTGGCACAGTGGTGGGTAGAACAGGACCGTTGGAGGGGCTCTGCTTCAAGAGGCAATTAAAAGTAAGCCACTGATTAATGCCTCAAGTTTCCAGACCACTGTCACTTCCAGATGTCATCAATCTTCAGGAAAGGACAAGACTGGGACTGAAAAGAGGATGTTCCAAGTTGCAGCCCAAAGTCTGGCTGCTTGTTTGGTGGGGGCTGATGCCCTGTCCACCTTGCTACAGATGCAGAAGTCCTATCCATTCCCCAACCTTTACATTTTTTTTTTAACATTTTTGAGGGTTAAAAGCAACATTATAGTTCATGTATAATTGAGAGGATGGCAGGCTGCTTTCCTTGTTCACTTCAGTGCATGTATATGGTGTTTTTTAGCTAGCGCACTGACTATAGGCTGCAATCCATCCCAGAGAATGGTGCATTTCAAGATGTTATTCAAATGTATATTGCACAGAGGTAAAACACCACATCACGTTGTCCCCTAGTGGTTGTGCAAATATTACCTTTTACTAATAAAGAAATTAATCAGAAATACCAGTGAAAGCCATTTCAGTAGCCAGTTATTTTACAGCCAAATAAATATGAGGGCTGCCTCCCAATATCAGAATATCAATCAACTGCTTAGTCTATATTCAGCACTGAATTCCTGCCAAATGTCATAGGGAAATTAAAAGCTTTTTTTTTCCTTATCTTTAGAGCTTAGCCCCAAAAACCAGGTCTGAGATGATTTTTTTTTTGTCAGTTGCATAACAGTAAAAATGGTTTAAAATATCTAAACCCTTTCATTTAAAATAAAGCCCATGCGGGTTTGCTACACACTGATTTTCAGCTTGACCCATTCTCTAGCAATAAATACAAAACTCAAAAAAATGCAGAACAAGAAGAGAAGAAGCAAACACAGTTTATGTGGACTGCAAATATAACTATAGTATTGCTCTCTGAACAGGGAAAGTAGAGCAAATAGGCAGGTATAAAACAGCTGGTAAGCTGCAGTGACTGGAGTATCACCCATTTATTACTTTCCTATTCAACAGCAGGTGAACTGAGACCAATGGCTGGGGTCTGAGTAGCCAAGAAAATTAACTCTTGCTCTTCAGTGAGTAAAAAAAATCAGATGTCACTTTGGAGATGACAGTAATGCCTCTGTTTTGTGTTTGCAGAATACCTTTTGTTGTTCAGGAAGGCAGATGTTCTCAGTGTGTATGGAAGTGACTGTAGTATGCTTGCTGCACTGTGGCTTTTTCTCCTTAATTCAGCAGAAGTCTCCAATTAAAAAAAAAAAAAAGTACGCTGCTGATGGAGTGTGCAGTCTGTGCTACCGGAACAGCTGCACAATTTAGACCTTGTCTACTGCAACAGGTTTTAGGGCTTTGTTTCTAGTTAAGCATCTGTGAACCTGCCATTCCCTTCTGCGGATTTTTAAAAACAAACTTGGAAAGATCAGCCATATTTAATAGCTTGAGAACAGCACAGAACTTGGGGTTTTTTACCCCTCTTTCTACTGCAGCTTTTCTATCTCTAAGCTATTTTTTGTATTTATGACAACAACATCCAGAGGAAGAAATAAAAACAATAACAGAGCAAGATTCATTGGGGAGTGTCACTTCAGTGGGGGAAACATAAGGAAGTAGATTTCAAAGAGCAAGCATAATTTAGAAGAAGGTAACTCTACCGTGCAGAAGTTTTGCAGCAATGACTTTTTCTTCCAGCCTATCTGAGATGGAAAGGAAAGGAGGGATGGACAGATACACAAGTACAAATGATTTATTTTGATTAGACAAAGTCTGGTAAAACATTTACGTCTAATTAGACCTCAGAACTGCAGGGAAATCATAACATCTGTGATAAGCCCAGCATTCGCTGTTACTGCTGGTGGTAAGAGATCTCATCCTAGCTACAAGACACTTAATTGCCACACTTGCTAATAATGCATTACTATGATTTTAAAATGCATATGACATCATCTGCCCTTGATGAGATAATTTTCCTATTCCAGTAGCATTTACAAGCTGTGGGCAAGATAGGGACTTGCTGTACCAGGTGCTGTGTGACACAGTCTGTGACAATTATGGTCTCGAATGTTTTAATTTTTAAATTAGGACAGGCAGAGCAATGGGGCCCAGTAAAGGGAGGAGAGCAGTCATGATGAGATTGTGTGGTTGTGGCAGAAATTAGCTTATGTACAGTTCAAAGGATTTTGTTTGCAACAAGGCTGCAAAGACAGGAAAAGGAAAGGCATCAGGGCAGTTCATGGACCCCTGAGCACACCTTTTGCTAATGAAAAGCTCTGAGGCTCTGTAGAAATGCAAAGGAGCAACAGATATCTGAAAAGGCCAGGGACAGGGCACTATACCCTGAGACACATGGGAGGTAAATAACAATGGACTTTGCAGAGTGAACTTCAAGTTAACTGGAAAGTCAGAGGCATGCCCAGCTCACAGGTGGGGCAGCCTTGGATGAGGTACTGCCACAGTGCAGAGTCTGCTTTGCTGGAACTCTTACAGTCGGCTGCTGCTACACATGATGAACACATAGAGAAAAAAAGCAGAGCTTTTGAGGAGTCTAGCAGCATTTCAGCAGCATTAAAGCCACTTCAGGGGCAAGAAGAAGAGATTTCTTCCCTGGCTGCCTCAATGCTGGCACTTGCAGCTCTCTGCACTGACAGTTCCCATTCACACTGCTAAGTGGAAGTGTTCCCAGTCCCTTGAGTCTGCCTTTGGTAACACCCTTAGCACACAGTCTGGTTGATTGTTTGCAGGAATATCATAGTTTATCCTTACAAGTGGTTCCTCTTGGTATCTCAGAGATATGTATGTTTTTGACACATTCCCTTCACTGATGCACTTCTGGGCAGCAAAACACAAAGGCAGAAATATCTGCTGTGCAGAAATTAAACCTCCCTTGTCTAGGTGTGAACCTTGGGAAGGTTGGTTGGTTTTTGAAACACCCAATCTTTCAAACACCCGACTAGAAGTCTTGTCCTTCACACACTCTGAAGATTATGGAGTTCAAAATATTAACGGAATAGCAATCCCATTATATGACATTTTGCTGTTGAGTTTCAATTTCAGAAATTATTTGCTAGATCTTCTGTTTGGAACTAGGAGCACATTCTGCAGTGTTGTGGCTATTTATAGTTTGGGATGAAGCAGCACTAAAAGCATTAGAGACAATTAAGAGAAAACTGCTATAACTGAACTCAAGAGAAACCATCTCAGGAGGTTCTTTCTGCAACAGGCAGCTGACCTGTGAGCTGCTCAATCAGAAGATGAGGATGCAAACTTAGGAGGGGTCTGAGATGGACTAGATAAGCAGAGAGATAGACTGGGCATTACCAGCCACACAAATACAAGCGTTCCAGAAACCCCCAGAACTGGCTGGCCATTGTAGCTGGAAGGGTACGGAGACAGAGCTTTAGGACACGGTAATCACATCTGCTCGTCCTGCTTCTCCCTAAGTGTTGGCTTATGGCTTTTTCCACATGTGCAGGGACACAGACAGCTGCTATTGTGCATCAGTTGAGATTCTTCATCATCAGCTGAGCTCCTTCATCAGCAGTGGAGATGGGGAAGGGCCTTGAGGGGAAGCCATATGAGGAGTGGCTGAGGTCACTTGGCCTATTTATTCTGGAGGAGACTGAGGGGACACTTCACAGCAGTTTACCTCTACCTGGAGGGGAAGCAGGACAGGCACTGATCTGATCTCTCCAATGACCAGTGACAGGACCTGAGGGAATGGCCTGAAATTGTGTCAGGGGAGGTTTTAATTGGATTTTGGGATAAAGTTCTTCACCCAGAGGGTGGTTGGGCACTGAACGGGCTCCCCAGAGAAGTGGTCACAGCACCAAGCCTGACAGAGTTCAAAACACGCTTGAACAATGCTCTCAGGCACATGGTGGGATTTTTGGGTTGAGCTGTGCAAGGCCAAGAGCTGGACTCAATGATCCCTAAGGGTCCCTCTCAACAAATTCCCTAATTCTTACGCTAGCACACCAGAACCTGTCCAAGCACTCCTGCGAAGACATATCCAGGGCGTTCCTCCTGCATCTAGTTCCCTCACCTTTCGGGAGCGAAACAAAAGCCCGAAAAGAAGAGAGCCTAAGCAGCAAAGCCCCGCGCCTGACCACAGCCCGCCCGACCGGCCGCGGGCTCCCCCTGACGCGTCAGTCGTCACTCGGCCCTGCCCCGGCGGGACAGCCCCGCCCCGGCTGAGGCGCCGCCGCCGCCCGGTGTCCGCGGGGCGGCATGAGGAGAGCCGGGGGCGGCTGCCGGGGCCGCCATGTCGCTGCTCTGCGTGCGAGGTGAGCGGGGCGGCGGCGGCGACGGAGCGGGGGGACACGCCTGGGCAGGGTTTGGCTTTGTCCTGGGTGAAGTGGGTTTCAGCCTCCCTGGAGCAGGGGCGGGCGTGCCGGTGCCTCCCGCCCGAGCCGCGGGCGGCCGCGGCCCGGGCCGCCACCTGCACCCCTGGGCCGGAGGTGCCGCATGGCGAGGGAACAGGTACGGGTCCAGGAGCGGCGGTCCCGGCCGGGCGGGTCCGGAGCCCCGGGAGGAGCCGTGGCTGACTTTGGGAATTGGCTCGGACACGAGTTGAATCGCCCAGTGAACGGCGCGGGCAGGAAGCAGGTTGCTGTCACTCCGTACACTCGCCTTAGAGCGTGCATTGTTATTTCGCTTACATTCCTAATTACCTCCTCATCCTGCTATCGAGCCTCGTCCCCTTGCTGAACAGGTTGTGGGAAGCCGGCACTTTCTCTGCTCAGTGGATTATAGTGCTGTCTCTGGTTTCCCGTTTCTTGCTGCCTTGTGCTAAAAAATAATGATAAAGAAATCCGTGGGGGAAACCATCTGCCAGCGCTCACGCTACTGGGACGTGTCTCCCTGCACTGAACGCCGCGGTCACCGGGCGTCCCCGAGCGCAGCCGTGCCCTGCGGCTTAAAAGTATAGTTTTAATGTTCTCAGCTCCTTTGCCAGGAATGATAAAAAAACTGACACTGCTGGCAGTTCAGCTCTTCTTTTACACACACGGGTTTATTGATAACAGTGCCTTATCCAGCTGTTCGTCACTCTTTTGAGTCAAAAGCTCTGTGTCGGTGATGGTGTAAGATGCCCAACAGAGCATCTTGAGATGCGGTTTTTTGGGGAGAGCACTGCTTTTGGGGAGTGTTTCTGAATTAAGTTTTAGCCCTTTTATTAAACACATACTGTGTTTAAGGGCTTAGGAGAGGTGCACAAATACAACGTTTATCTTAAATATGCTTTTTGCACACTTATGTGTATACTGTGAAGTGCAGACTTGTCTAGCCCATTTTGAAGGTTTTGCCAAAATCTCTTCTTTGAAGTGGAGTCTTACTAGCCGAAGGATGCCTATGTGTATTACGGCGGTTTTTTTATTCTTGTTGGTGGTTCATCCTCAAAATGTTTTCAGAGTGTCCTTTAAAGTAATGTGGGTTTGATACCACTTGAAGCTGATTGTCTTAAGAATGTATTTGCATGCCTTTCGTGAGGAATAGCGAAAGAACCCAAACTGAATGACTGAGCTGCTGCAACTGTCTTCTGTTTTCAACTTGATTTGTAGAGTTTTTAGGACAGAGGCATTTCAGGAGCCTGGTGTGCTCTTGTGTTTCCTTTATTCTTTGTTTGTGTGAAGAGCTAAAGAAGAAATTTGAGGTGGCTGGTGACTTCGTGTGAAGATTTACTGTGAAAATTTTATCTTCCATTTCCATCTGCTGTGTGAAGACAGTAGAAGACACCAGAATTCATTTAAATGAATGATACTGAACAACTTTATTGTAAGATTGCAGAATGTAGTCAATTTACTAAACGTCAAGAAACATGTTTTCTGAAATAGGCAAGACTGAAAGGATGAGCTGATGAGCTCTCACAAGAAGCAACCATCTAACATGATATGGAAGTATGTTGAGGTGAAGCAGTGTGAAAAACAAAATAGATACCAGGAGTGGAGATAAAACAACCGGGGAGAGGAGGCAGCTTTATTGTTAATTTTTAAAAAAACCCAACATAATGGCACTTCTCTTGATTTTTTTTTACCTTTCCACTGAAATGAACTAATCTTGTTGAGACAGCAGTGATCTGTTAGTAAGAAAGTTGGAAAAGCTGTTTTTTTTTCTATTTAAAATGGTACACATATAAGACTACATAGTAGTGTGGGGTTGGATGGTGTAGAACTGAGATTAACAAAGAAAGACAACAAAAACCCCCATGGAATAAATGTAGGTGATTGGGACACTGTTAATAGCATCTGGATTGCAGTTTTATATGTAAAGTAAAATGTGGAAAAAGCCGTAAGTGTCAGCACCACAAGAAGCCTGCCAGTCAGAAGGATAGTGTTTTAATTTATTGGTTTATTTTCCACCCCCCTTGAATTGTGCGCATTAATAGTATTTTAATGAATCGCTAATCTAAAACAGTGCTCAGTGTTTGTGACCAAACATGTCTGGGTCTGCCTTTTTTCCTGAAAGACCAGCTAGCATATGTCTTCTTGATATCAGGTGCTACATTTCTCTTACTTTCTTGGAGAACAAATAATTTTTTGTGTGTGTGTGGTTTTTTTTCTTTTTTCCCCTTTGTTTATTTGTTTTGTTGCTGGTTTTATTTGTTGTTGTTTTGTTATGTGGCTTTTTTTGTTTGTTTCTTTGGTGTATTTTGTTTGCTTTGTTCTGTTTTTTCCAGAATCATTGAGCTGTATCTGCCATAGAAATAGGAAACACCTGACAGAAAATCTAAGCTCAGAGGAATTGTGAGTCTGGGCTTGTCTGCAACAGTTCAGGGTATGTGTGAAATAAGCCAGTGGTAATGGGCTGTTGTAGGAGCAAATTAAGGGCTTCTTTTGAAGCAGGAAAATATGCAGTGAGTGTAAGTGAAGTGAAGGAGAAAAGAAATCCTGAATATTACATGATTGAGGCTTTTAGGAGACTTCTTCGTATTTTGATTGCGCTGCTTAAGTGCAAGAGAGGTTGCATACACTCCTGTTCAGAGCAGCTGTGTCTGGATTATGTCTGATAATCTTCTCTTGGCATAGTTTGCTTTATTAGTTTGCATTTAGTGTTGTATTTGTGAAAATAGTACATATTAAATAAAACTAATCCCAGGGAAGCAGTCTAGTTTTTTTTACATCAGTCTTGCATTGATAACTTTCTTGGCCTTCTCTTGTAACTGTTGATTTTACCCCACATCTAAATTAGATAAAATTTATTTTCCTGATCTTTCCTGTCTCCTGACTTGGTGATGGGAATAACTGCTGTCTCAGCGCAGCTTGCAGGGGTCATAACAAAGTGGACCCTGCTGAGGCTGGATCACTCTGTCACTGGCTCTGTTTATCATGGTCCTGGCACATCGTTCATGCCCTTTCACCTGCTCACTTTTATTGCATCCTTTGTCTCCAGCCCTTGCTGTCTCAAGACTGATGGCTCTCTTCTTGTTTTTCTCCTCTCTGCATCATAGCACCTTAAGCTGTATCTTCACTGTCACTCTATTCCAAAGTGTTTGACCTGACTGGTCCACCTGATAATTATAATGCCAAAAATGTTGGCAGTGGGGTTCTTCCCTTATCCCTGTGTACAGTACCTGACTTAGTCCCATAGAGATCATAGTGCTTTTGTGTAATGTGCCTTTATCTTGGGGCCTGATATCTGTGTGAGATTGGCTGCCAGAGTTACATGGAAGAATGATTTGGGTGAGCTCTTGCACTCTAGAATATCATGTTGACTGCTGTGTGAAATGACATTGTCTGGAGGTTAGGAATGATATTTTTTTGTTTGCCTAATGTTTATCTTGTGGCTGCACTGAAGAATTAGAAGAGCTTGTGACATTTTGGTCAAAACAGCTGGAGTGTTGGAATATCATTCCAAGAACTTAACTGTCCATCCCTGTAGTACCAGAAAAATTTGCATTCCAGTACTGAATTGAACTGTGTTGACATCCAAGTGAAGGAAGCAAAGAAGGAAAATGGAAATGGATGTTAATGATAAAAGAAATGAAAAAGAAATGAAAACATGTTCAATCTTGCGATGTACTTAAAAAATACCTTTACCTACAAGTGGCCAAGTGCCAGGAACTTCTCTTTAAAGGATTTTTCCCCTGTCTTGATGTAATGGCCTCAACTTACCTCAGTGTTCTTTGAAAGACTGAATGCAGTGCCTCTGGCCTGCTGTTATGACTCTTCTGAAATGGTTGTGGAATTGAAAAAAAAACATATCCACCTTTTTGTAGGTCAAAATTATGAAGAATTGAACGTGAAAAGTAGTAGCAGAAATGCAAGGTTATAACACTAGGATATTAATATAACGTAATGATTCAGTTACAATTTGCTGTGTGACTATTACAAACTCCATTTCTCTAGTTGACCTTAGTCAGGAAGTTACCAGTGTAGGTAGTGTTGGAGCACAATGATGTGCATTAGAAATTTGGGTAATAAGGCTAAGATAGAAGCGTTCTCTACTAAAAGAGCATTTTTGTGTTGAGAGTTAAGCTTTAGGTTTATAAAGGTGTAATTGGAAAGAGCTTTTTAAGATTTCTAGCTTTTTCTGTTGCTCAGGAAAACCTGCAAACCATGTCTGGCTTTTGATGCACGGGTGATCATCTGATTTCCAGTTTAAAATCCTCACCCTTTCAGCTTTGGGCACAGTTAGTGCAAACAGTGTGGAATCTACTTTTTAGGTATTTAGAGGACTACAAACTACTTGAAATCTCCCTATATTTCTCAGTGGGATGACGGGAAGGTACAGAGATGGATCCTGAATTTGAATAGTGTCTGCTTCTGTCTTGCTCTCAGCAGACTTCTTCAGTGTGAGATCTGCCAGGCTTAACTTGTTAAAGTTGTTATTAGCATACTCTTTTAATATGCAATAAAGTGCTGCATTTAATCTAAATGCTGAAAGAACCTAATTTTAAACTCTTAACTGTCCAAGATCTAGTTGCAGCTTACACAGCAGCAATGAAAGTCCAAGCAAATTAAACTGCTTTTTAAATCTAGGACCTTATTTCAGTCCTTGACTTGAATGCATGTGAAATGCGTATGTCTGATGGCAAATCATCTTCCTATATATCTCCTTTGAAATTTCTTCCTGGTTATTTTTTTGTGCCTTGTGGTCAAATATTAGTTTGTGTTTTGAAAAATACTTTAATCACTCCATAAAAGCTGTTCTTGCTGCTCTTCCAAGAGATCTTGAACTGGAGGGATGTGTCTAATACCTCTTTCTCTGTTGCTTTTTTGTTCTGATAATTCCCTGTGTGGTCTTGCAAGCAGATTTGGGGCTGTTCTGAAAGTGTATAGGGTCTTCACTAACTCTGCCTCTTTCTTATGTTAGAGCTTACTGGTTAATACCTGGCATTTTCGTTGTGTGGAAGTGTATGTAAGCAGTTTGCTGGTTTTGCCTCTTGTTTGACAGAATGATTTCTGAAGTCAGGAGTTTAAAAGGTTTCTCTTTAGCACTTGGATTTGCTTTTCTTTGCTGCCTTTACTTTCTGACGGTACTTCAAAAGTTTGTTTAGTAGTGAAATTGCATTTAATATTGTTGTGTTGATCTAATCGTTGTTAAATAGAGAACTGAAATCTGCTTTACTTGTATTGTTGGTGTGTGCTTATCTGTGCCTGCTTTAGCCATGTTTACCAAGAGCTTTGCTGAAGTGTTGTTTTGCTTGTAAACTGTCACCTATAAAATTTGGCAGATGATTTCTGTGACATGGATTTCTATTCCACAGGTATATCCTAGGTGTTTGGATCAGCTCTCTTTGCATTTAGAAAGATTTCAGATGGATTTTTTTTTTCTCTTAGGCTCTCCTTATACCTGACTAGGCTGCTGTGCATAATTCTGCTTTTATTATTTGCCTTTTGACTGGCCTCTGTGTCCTGCTTGGTTTTGTGTAAGTGGCAAATGCCCAGTTGAAAAAGAGTGAAATATGGCAGGCTTTGGGACAGGAAACATCACTGATCATGGCCAGGCTCTCAAGTGACTCTCTATTACTGTTTCACTGGATACCACCATACTATGTAATTTTTCACTTTATTGAGACACTGTTCTACCCTAAGTGAGTTTTGTGTCTCAGAAAATTCCATGTGTGTACAGTTTGGATCAGTCTTTCCAAGCTGGTGCTGAATAGTAGGCATCTTTTTTTTTTACCAGAACTTTAACTCCTTAGACATTTCAGACATTTGTCTGGAGTGCTCAGTGATCTGTAGGTACCTGACCTCTTACAGGTGTGTTCTGAGTGTCACCTTGGGTGTCATACTCTGCTCTTTTTGGAGCCTCTTTTCTAATATCTCTGGATGCATTTAAAACAAAGGTCACTGGGCTACAGACTACTTCAATTACATGCAAGTTGCAGTTTTTTAGACCTTCTGATTTTTATTACTTGCACATCGAATATTTAACGTTATCTTCACTTGCCTCGGGCTGGAATGTACCCGATCTCACAAGTGCTTGCTTCTTCCTGAGCATGTGGCAGAGGTTTATGGGGTGCTTAATGCTTTTTCACCATCATCAGTTAAATCAGCTGATGAGTTGGGAGACCAATACCCTTGTTGGTGTTTTGTCTCTATTCAGATTTTTTGTTAAGTCTCTTGCTTTTCCGTGCATTTAACTTTCTTCATCTTGGGCCACACAACCTGTGTCAATACAATTTTTTCTTGTATTTTACCATGGCTTTATAGCCCTTTGAGGTGGAGTAGAATTCAGCTGTCCTTCTTGCTTGAGGAGTGGCTTTTTGGTCCCCTGGAAAACACCTAATAAATGATTCCTGAATCTGATTATGATGGTTTTGGTTCATATTTATTCTTAGTCAATTGGTAGTAATTAGTCTCAACATTATGAAATTAACTCCCTCTGAAATGTCCCTCATGTATTGCTAGGGATTGTTTTTGGACAGCCCGTGTTTTATTTAATTTGATCACAGCTGCTGCAGGTAACTATTAAATAATTGCTTTGTAGAAGAAAATGGGAGTGGTGATCCAAAACAGTTGTTCTGCCTATTTAACAGTTGTTGAATTGGAATGCTATTTGCAAGTTTTGAAAAAACTGAAGTAGTACTGGCAGGCATATGAGCTCTTCAGCATTTCTGTGTTTAACTGTCTTTATATGAGTACTGCTGTCTTCTGTGATGAGCAGATTTCAGCAAAATGTATTATGAAATACATTATGTGCATCTATATGTCTATTTCAGCTGGGAAGATCCAGATTTAAAAAAAAAGCCTGAGAAATCTCTGGTTGATAATTTCATTAAAAGATGCAAATGTGATTTACTTGGTGCATCATAAACATTTAATATATCTCTAACACGTTAGAAACATCTAACTCCTTCACCAGGCTTTCAAAACAGGTTTCTTACTGTCCTTTTAAGTTATTTCCCCATTATGAACTTTGAATAATTGAATAATTGCACTTAAAAAACCCAAAATGTTGAGTACCTACAGATCTTAGCAGCCTTTCCCTCCTTGTGTAGCGTGGGGTGCAAAAAATCAGCTGTGGCTAGAGGATCAAGTTAGATAATAAGTCCTCAGCTGAGGAATTTTTTTGACTGATGCTGGTTGAACTTACTAAGCACCATATTATGGCTTGGATTCATGTCCTGCTCTTGTGGAATGTGGCAAGGAATTGGAGCACAGTACTGCCAGGAACGCTGCCTCTGATAGCTACATGTGGGCATCCTAAAAATGAAAGGGAATGCTGCCAACTAATAGTTGTGACTTTGTTTCCTCTGCCATACTGCTCTTGAGTGCATGTTCATCCTTTTGTCAGATGAGCTTTGGACAGACCTGTGTGGGAGGTGGGTCCATGAGTTCACCATGGAACCATAAGCTTGTTGTACAAATCTTCAGTAATTATTTCTTCCTATAGGGCCAGGAGTACCAGATACACGGTGCCAAGGTAGTTTGTCAGCTTTCTGTGAAGAAGGAATTTGACTGCTCTGTAAACTACTACACACATTGTAGAAAAATGTTGTTCCCCCTTTGTACCCCTTCCAAATTTGATGTGTTATTCTTCATTGTAAGATTTCTTTAAAGGCAACCAGGTGGCGTTTTTCAGGAGATTGTTTGGCTTCTTCATGCATGTGGCTTGGCTTTGAAAATCAGACGGGTCATAAATTACTAGAAAGCTGAGATTGCCTTTGTTTTTGGATTTGGGATTTCTGACCTTACCAAAATCATATGCCATTTCATAGATTAATGAAGTCATGGTTTTAAATGAAACTCTCAATATTTTGTGATTTGGACATCCCCCAATCTTGAGCTCCTGATCTGAACCTAAACTTGTAGTGTGTGACTTGAATTTGGCATGCAACATGGATATGGATTGGTAGGAAGGGAAAAATGGACATGAAACAGTAGTTTTATTTCAGCCTTTCCCACCTTGTATAACTTGCTGCATGTGCAGAATTTTATTAGGTTTCGACCTATCAAATTGAGTAAGTGGAGTCTGTGTATACTCCATTTTAGTAGGAGATTTTTTGAGGAGATTAACTGCTTAGAAACTCCATAGTTACAAGGCCAGAATGGCTTGTTGTAATCATCTAGTATGACCCTCTGTAATACATAGTATTTTTTAAATGTAACAACCTAGAGTCTTAACAAAAAAGGTCAGATTTTGAACTAAAATTGATGAAAGATTTTCTATGGTTCTTGGTAGCTTTATGCTGGTTACCATATGTGACGGATTTCTGCTTTTTATGCTGAAATGGTTTATTAGCTTCAGCATCAGAACAGCAGAATCTGGTGTGCCTTTCCTTATGTTGGAGAAGCTATTGTGAAAGTTGTACTCCTTGCCCTTCCAGTACTTAAGGATTGGAAAAAATGGAGTTTGGTAGTCTGTTACTTGAGTAGAGGCAAGTGGGTGTTATATTATGAGTAATTTGACTGTAATGACAAATGTTTACATATTTTTCCATGGTTAAAAAGAGATCAAGACATGCCATGCCCTAATAGATCTCAGTGTTAAATCAGTGTATTGTTACACTTTTGCTTGGTGGCAGGTGTGTGGTTTACCAGAGCTCAAGTGACAGACCTTTTACTTGTGATGTGAACTTGAGTTTGAAGTTACTGTTCTCTATATACCTGACACTTGAGTCAAAAATGTAGAAACTTGCTGAGGCTGTATTGGAGGAGAGTAGCTCGCAACAGAAGTTTGACTATAAATGAGTTAACCCTGTGCACACTTCCTGGGGGCCTGCGTTGGGTATTTCTTTTTCCTCACAGAATGTTGTGGAAGAGCTGGTGCTGCAGATGAAACAGGGGTTACTGGATCCATGACAAGTGCTACAGTTTTATGAAGTAAATAATGTAAAACATTTGAATTAGTAGTATTGAGTTAGTTTTCCTAGAAGATGCAAACACATTTGTGTTATAAAGCAGGATGGGAAGCTTGGGGCTAAAGTGGTGGGAAGGAGGCTGTTAGTTTAGAGGCTGTTCAGAACTAGCCCCTAAAAGGTTAGCAGGAGTCACTGGAGTGGGAGTTATGAGGGGAACAGAGATGTCAGAAGGGCTTTCCTACTCTAGAAAGAGAGGAATAGAGGTGACTGGGAAAATTCCACTGTGGTTTGGTGATGCAAAATTGTAAAGCAGCATTAGTGTGGATAAAAGAGAACCAGCTGGGCTGAAATTGCTTTGGGAAGAGCTGATAAGAGATTTTGCTGTGATAGCACAAGAGGTCTACTGCACGTAGTCCAGGATTTAAATGTGGGAAAAACCCCTCATAACATGGTTAGAACAAAATATTTCTGGGTGTTCTCACTGTGAAAGACTGACTCCCCACAGCAGAGAATATATCCTGTTGGTTGTTCCAGGGGTACAGGGAGCTGTGTTGTGTGACAGTTTCACCATCAGACAGTGATCACAGCCATAAAACTGATGGAGTGAACTGTAGATGTGACTTTGAGAGGCACAGAAGATGCTTCAGGGAAATTGGACATGAAGTGAACTTGGTTTGAATGATCACAGCTGAAGCTAAGTTAAGGCAAATAGATGAATATGTAGGTTAGTAATTGTCAAGCTTCCAGGGAAGATGAAGAAGCTTTCTGGTGAACTGAGGAGGTTGGATACAGAGGAGGGTAGGAAATTCAGGGAAGCTACAGGGGTAAATATTAGCATCTCAAATAACCGAAAAGGCTCCACCTAGGAAATTACCCCAGACCTGATGATTCACATGTTCATTACGTCAGGATATGCTGTGCAAACAGAGAACCTCTGAGAGGTGTGGGCAAAAAACCAGTTTGTAGAGGAAGGTGTATGTTGAGGATCAGAAAGGCTAAGGCAGGGGCTTCCACCTCAGCAGACAAGGTGGCATCTTGCAAGTGGTAATAAAACAGGTAACAGAAGGCACTTTGGTCACATGAAAAGGGGAAACAGCCAGCCTCTACAGGGGGAGGAATCAGACTTCTGTGCATGGGGACAGGGAAGTGTAAAGATGGGCTGGGTTTGGTCCCTGACTATGGAATTGTTTCTTATGAAACTCAAAATGATGCAGAAGCATAGGAGAAAAAATTCTAATATCCTGCATTTGAGTCTGGTAGTCTTTTTCCCAGAGTGCTGAAACTTGCAACATTTTAAATCTGAATTCTGCCAGCAGAAGTTTAACTGTGGCTACAAACAAGCAGTGACATTGTCTAACTGGAGAGGAATAGAAGATGTGGTTTCTGTGGATAGGTGGGAAGATAAAGGAGATGAGTGATAAATGTGGATAAATACTGATCTTGACTTCAAAAGCAGGCAGGACTGTGACAATATGGAAAGTTTCAAATAAGCTATTAGGAGAGAGTAATAAAAAAATTTTTAGACAGGAGGAAACAGTGTGGAAGAGTATCATATGAAGTGTGACATGGGTTTGTGAAAGGAAAATTGTTTGGGCTAGTTTCTTGTTTCTACATGAAAGCATGCATCTATTTGTACTTCTGTAATATCTCACAAATCCTATAGCAGACTTCTTTTTAAATAAAATTGAAATTGGCAAAAGACTTGTAAAGAGTATAAGGAGCTGGCTCAAGCTCCTGGCCAGAGCAGAGTAGCAGAAGCTAGTAATGTTGCTAAGACTAGTGGGAGAAACAGATATCTGTCTTCCACTTGTGTCATGGCAAGAAAGAATACAAATTAGTGTGTCAAAGCTGTTCTTAAGAGAAGTCCTAATTACATAGTAAATTTTGAAGCAAATAAATACAATGCAGGAAGGACTCAGTGACCCCTGAGGAGAGTGAGAATGAAAATGAGTTGATGTTCTATAAAAAAACTGTACACTTAGAGGCAAATGACAAGCATTGCTGAGAAATGTGAAACTTACTGAAAGGAGAGATGTTGGGGAGTCCTTGTGTCTGTGCACCATGCTTGTAAACAGAAGCTGCTGGGATCTGTGACTTGTGTCCATTAAAAACATCAGGAAATTAAACATGGAGTGAGGAAAAACATGGAGAGGGGGAATAGTGTTGACATAAGATACAGAAGGCATACACATGCCATTAATTGAAGTGTTGGGTGAAAAGTAGGAATGATTTTGAATGGTGTAAGTGGTCCAGGTGTTGGGAGAAGCAGCATTAGAGTTGGACCCCTCCAGTCTTGTGATCCTCACTGCATTAACTTGTGCAGTGAGTTACTGTTCTGACAACCAATTGCTATAGACAAACTGTATATTAAGGTAAAATTTTGACATAGTGTCTTCCTTATTTATAAATGTTAATAATAAGGAAAAGAACCTACATGTGAAGGAACTTGCTTTTACTCGATTCATACCTAAGTCTGTTCATTTTGGTTAATGATGCTGATTCTTATTTAACTTGGTGTATTTTCACCTTATTGTTTATGGAGATCCAAATGCAAGCAAGCAGCATGGCTTTCAAGGGAACAGTCTTGAGGACGCTCCTTGTCAGTAGTAAGACCTTCTTGTGATTCAGTTCTTTGTGTACATGCTGTTTTGAAACAGTATTTTGAAAAGTATGGGCAGGTGAATGCTAATGTGTTTGTGAGGTGCAGCTCTTTCAGATGGCAATCTATCTGACTGTCCTATTTCTGCAATTTGTGAGCGTCCTCCAGGAACCAGTATTGTTCGAGCAGTTTGTGAATGGGAAGATTAAAATCAGACTGACAGAGGTATAGTTTGCCAACAGTGTTTTTTTTATTAGATTTCCTGTTCCTGCCTGGAATCTCATTCAGTTACACCATAGCTCATACCCTAACAAGTTCTTCTACTCGTTCTTAATTGTTATAGTCAAACTTATTTCTGTCTCCTAGATGCTAATATTTTCTCTAGTTTGTGAAGGTAAACAAACAGGTAAATATTAAGTAACATAATAATAAGATTTTATTAATATTTTACTTCAAAATACTTTTCATGCTAGACTAATCTTCCTTCATTATTCGGTGTGGAAAACACAGGTGCTGATTTTCCTGGAAGCTTATAATTTACTCTAGCATGGTAGGATGTTTTTGTTTAAAAAAGTATATATAAGAATTTACTGAATCCACCACAAATGTGCTGTTGCTTTGGTTTTGAGTTTGTCTTTTGTTTACTATGCTATACCGCTAAAGTTGAACAGTGATATTAGTTAGCGCCATTTTTTAATCTCGGTGCCTTTCAGGACTAGCTTGTGCTCTCCTCCTTCCCAAGTAGCTGTGTTCCAGTTGGCTGAGTGCTTGCAATCCTGTAACTTAAATCGAAACTACCAGAAAATAGACCAAGGCTGTGATTAGGTGGCAATCACTCCTGGTGTGGTTAGTCAGCAATTCTTTTTCCACGGTGCATCTTGTTTACACTAAGTCTGAACAGGGAGTGTAGAAACCTGAGTCACTGGGGAGACTGTTCAGGTGACTTTTGTTGACAGGAGAAAAGCACAAGCCAAAGGACAAGCACAGAAATGGGTTTGTTCTGTCATTTCTGCTCTTTCCTCTATGGCACCACAGTACTTGTGTCTTCTAGCAGCTGTTACCTTGGCTGTGACCCGGCTGTGTGATTTGACCTAATAACTCTGGCAAGATTCTAGTAATTTAAGTGGCCTTTACCTCTGTGTACAATGTCTGAGCAGAAGCTGCATGTGCTCTGTGTCTTGGAAGAATTGATTCTGCAGAGAGGTGTATCTTTTTTTTAAATAAATACACCTACCCACCCCCCTCAAACCTGAAGAAACCAATTTCTCCATTCATCTGGTTTCTGAATTACTATTAAGGGATTTTTGTTATGTTTGGAGTTTTAAAATAATTTTTGCTCCTTGGGTTTTTCCCCCCCCACTGACACTTTTTATTTTAAACTAGTTGAGCTGTTGCTTTGTCATCAAAGTCAGTTTACCAGCTCAGACTGGCTCCTAGCAGACTTGATACATTATCAGTCTATCTCTTTTCCTGCCTTCTGCTGCAAGGATATGGCTTTCATTATGCATATTTCCTTAGTCTTTGGCAGCTGGAGGCATATGTGAGTTGCAGTCTGTTTTGTTTAAAATTTAGTAGTGTGGGTTTTGTTCCCTTAATCAATTAAGGCATTTCCATTAACTTAAAATAATATATTTCTGCCACTAACTTAAAATAATGTATTTCTGAACCTTGCAGAATTTGAAAGAAGGGCTATTATGCCACTGAAAATTGGAAGCCCCCTTTACTACTCTGTCCAGTAGTACATATCTTATACATTTAAAAATTCTGTAAGATTTGGTTGATGTTTATTTTTTTTTCCACCATAAAGCACAGATTCAGGAGTAGGATGCTGTCTTTTCTGATCATAAAATAGCTAAAAGTTCAGGAGAAGTCAATAACCTGTAGAGAACCCCTTAAGGCAAAGTACTAAAGCACAATCTAACAAAATGTATCTTCTGGGAGAGTCAGACATGCAATAACTTGCTCTAGTACACTGTACCCAAGCTGTTTTTTGACTAATAATACTAAGGCTGCAGGAGAATATTGGAGAGGCGTGGCAGCTTGGATTACTGCTTAGTTCACCTCTTGGTTGGGGAACCAGGTCGCCTGACAGAGCTGTCTGTGTTGCCAGCGTCAGGAGGATTAACCTTTTATAATCTCTGTGATTTGAATAAGAGATTTTCTTCTTGTCCTCACTGCTCAGTTCAAAGCAGCTGCTGAGTAGAAACTTCATGGATCTTCAGAAATGTGTCTGTGTTGGTCAACTCAGAAAGGAAGAAATAGATGTTGCAAGGATTTCTCCTAGCTGTGCTTTTTAGCAACTGATTTAAATGTTTGTAGGTTAAATGTATATAGGTGAATTTAGCTCTGGAATCAAGGAAGTTGGCTAAGTCTTCAGTTTTCTTTTTGTTTGCAATGTGTTTTGTTACACAAATAGTATCAAATCCATTTCTCCATCACCACACTCTGCTTGCCCAGCCCCTTGGAGAGCAAACTTTGAACAAAAGCAGAGTCTTGTAAGCACATAATAACAAAACTTCAGTCTGTGTTTGTTTTCCCACTTCTCAAGAAAAGTATAACTGATCCAGACCAATCACTTGGAGGTGATGCTCACCTGCTTGTGCTAGGTCATGCCAAAACCAGGAGGGATTACTCAGTCAGCTGAGGTGTATGTGTTTGCCCTTGAGACCTGGTGGTGGTAGTAATAAGGTACTTAGCTCTCTGCTTAGAGCCCCACAAAATTTGAAGGATTTTCTTTTGTGTATTGTGGCTGGAGAAGAAGTTCTTCAGTTTTAAAAGAGCCAGACTCTGTTTTCTGTGTCAAACAGGTAGCAAAGCATCTTGAATCTTTGATAGTCCCTTTCTTCTTGACACAGAGCAATATGGGTTTGCTTGTGCTATCTACTTTAAAACATCTAATACTGCTGTCAAGTGACAAAAAATATGTATAGCAAAACTATGAAATAAGGTGTCTGAAGCATGTATTCCCCCTTGTTTTTGAAGAAATACCAGAGTGGAATTCACCTGTAATTGCTGGCACCCTTAAGCATTGATTATGTTGGTGATGGTGGAGGTCTGGGGGTGGTAGAACAGACTGTATGAAACTACTTTCAAAAATGTCACCTGGGTCCTAAGCCTAGGGGCATATTAATTTGTATAGTTGGTATTGCTGTATCATCCTGTCATGCTCTTTTCTGGGAATTGTCTAGATGTTTGTATGGATGAGATACAGGCTAATGGTGTTGTTTTGCAGCCCTCACTCCCATGATATAGTTTCTCTTTATGCAAACTCCTGCTGAAGGTGTAGAAGGAGCCCCTTGGTCTGCAGGGCAGAAGACATCTGGTTTGAGACCCAAGTGCAAGATGTCATCGATATCAAGGTGGTTTTTGGGAGCTCCAGCATCTAATTTGAGCAGTGAGACTGTCAGACTTATTGAAGCAACTGATGTTTTGGGGGCAATGAATTACAAATATGACTGGCATTGGCATGGTGCTGGTAGGGGGAGATGCAGTATCCAGAAGGCAAACATCTGTGGGACAGCAAAAAGAGTCTTTGTGGCACCTTGCTTGTGAATATTCTTGTGTTACTTGTTTGTGGTTCCTTGTGGGGAAATAGGACTGACACTTCAAAGCCTTTTCTCAGTGAAGAAAACCATGTGAAGGTATGAATGGGCCACTGTATCTCAGAGCTCAGGCGTTTGGCTTAGGCAAGAGGCTCTTGAGGTGACAGCTAGGAGCAAAGTGAAATTTCAGGTACATTTTAACATGTCTGTGGGAAGGTTATGAAGGAGCCAAGCACAAGTCTGAATAAGCATGTGAAGATGCTGACTCTTGCCTTGCTAGAATTGACTTGTTGGTTTGCCCTGAGATGGTGATTGTTGTTAGATAAGTTGAAAAGGTGAGTAAAGGGCTCTCTGCAGAGCGGTGTGCAGGCTGGAGACACCTTGTACTCCAGCACTGGCTGTGGGGCTCTGGAGCTAACATTTTGTGCACAGCCTTTAAGGACAATAATGAGATGCATTGTGTAGAGGAAGGATTTTTGTCTGGGCACTGGGAGGCTGTCATTTCAGCAGGTCCCAAAGCAGACAGAAAATGGCTTATGATTCTTGATCATTGTTGTAAGTACTTGAAAGATGACTCGAACTCAGGGGATTTGTCTGTTTTGTGCTGGCAAGAGAAGTGTCCTGAGACTGTGTGCCTGCCAGCTGAACTGGGGGACCATGCAAGCAGGAGAAAGGGGGTTAGATACACTCTGAGCCTGGAAGAGCATCTGCAGTGATGGGAATTTCAGGAAGAGTATTCTGGTGTTGGGAATTCCACTCCTCAGCTGTCATCTTCTCTCTCTCCTGTTCAGGGTTTCACCACACAAGCTGCCTGGACGTAGAAGCTTCTGCACTTTTTCTGGTTCCAAGTGTATTTAATATAAAAACTGGAAAATATTTAATGGGCTGTTGACACTCTGGATTCACTGGCAGTGCAGATCTGTTTCGGGAGGTTATAAAGTTCAAGACCTGCATGTTCCTGGTTTCTTTTACTGCTTCCAGCATCTGATTCTAGCTTTCTTGGCTATATGGTTCATGAATGCACTTATTTTTTTATTTTTTTTTTCCTCCTGGACAGAAAAAACAATAATGTCCTGCTTATTTCAGTTGCTCTTTATCTGAAATCAATTGAATGCTTCCTACTGCCTTTCAGGAAGCTTTTTCTGGGATCAGCTGTAAGTAAACTTCTTGCAGCTTCTACTGCAAAGCAGAAGTTCCGCTAAGTGCTAATGTTTAATGTAATAAAGATTTGAGCTGTGGTTTACCAAATAGCTTATCAATGTTTTAAGCATTTTATTGTTATGATCTCCTGAGGCTTTTTTGGATAAAATGATCTGCATGTTTTAAAATGCTGGATTTCTTCTACAGTTCTGAATGGTCATGATGTATTGTATATATTTTGGCAGTGTAGATCCTGTTCTATGCTAGCTTTTTAGTATAATCAACATATTTGCTTAAAAGTTCAGAGATGAGGGTACTTCTGGGTTTTGGGACCTGTTATTTTGTGAATCTCCTCCCTCCCTTCCTCTCTGTGAACCCTGTCCTAGTTGCTCTACTTCAAATATTGTTTTCAAACCAACAAACAACAGCCTGACCTTGCATCCTGATACTACTTTCCTGAGAAATGCTGGTGTAAGAATGTGGTAGAGCAGTCTGATGTGTGTGTCAAGGAAGGAATCAGTTGCAGACCTCTTTAGTTTTCCTTTTGCATTTAGTCCTCTGTCACAGTTGCCTTCTACAAGTTGGCATAGTTTGAGTTCCACTTTTCCAGTTCTGTAGTTCCCTAGTAAAATTGTTTGTGTTTTAGATATGTTTCATTTTTCTGGCCTAAGCTGTTCAAAACTGCAATCCCCATATTTTCTGCAGCTCTATTTTTAATTTATTTATTTTTTTAAATTTCAGTAGTGTTTTCTTCACCTGCAAATTTGTATTGGTGAAATAGTTCAAGGAGTATTTCAGGCAGGTGAGTTCTTGAGGTATGCAACAAACAAGAATACATACAAAACCCTTCGGTTCAGGAAGTTGAAAACCTGTGTGATGTTAAGTCGGTATGTCAAATCAGATCTGGTAACAGATTAACCTGTAAACAAGACCCAGATGTGTCTCTTAACTGTCTGAATCTGTTCTGTTATTGAAAGTGTTTAGAAGTCTATTTGCATTAACTGCCTAGTACATTAAACCAGAATAGAAAGTAAATTGTCACCTCTTCTGTTGCATGAAATACCTTTTAGAGAAGTAGAACCTTTTAAAAGAAGGCTTCTTTTGCTGATGAAGATTGACTTTTATTATAAAATAACCCCCACAGCTGAACAGCTCTTGCCAAAAGATTTGCAGAGTTTATCTGCTCCTCCAGGTATACTGTGAGAATGTGGGGAATATGTGCAAATGACAGAAAGGGTTTCCTACGCAGCTCTAAAATCTGTTCTGTTCACATTATATAGTAATTTCTGTAGGGATGGAAGAAATTGAATGCTATAAAGTTATGGTGAAAGCTAAGCTATGTTGTACACATTTACAAAGTTTCATGCAAAGGTTGAGTTTAAAAGTGACAGTATTTGCAGGAGGTATGAAATTACCTGCTTCACTGAGGGGGTCTGAATGGTTGAGCCAAATAGTATGTATCTTTCATTTTATAACTGGATCAGCAGGGTGTATTAACTGTGGGCTTGCTCAGGTTTGTGTAGATTTGCCATCATTGTCCTGCAAGCTCTCCCCAGTTCATGTGCATGAAATACTGGGGAATAGTCCAGATATTCAGTCACTGTGCAGTGTTGCTCTGATGTTCATGGGCTATGGCACTAATAGAGATTTAGACAATACTGTAATATATAGCTTTTACATAAAAATGCTAAGTATTTTCTGCTTAGGTTTTAATACTTTGCTCATGAAAGTTCATTCTATACGAGTGAAAATTCTAGCAAGAAACAAATGTTTGATTCAAGTTTAGTAACCAGAAACATGCAGCAGTATCCCCTTGGGACTTAGCTATGAGCCCCAAGTTGTGGAGTATCTGGATTACAGAGAGGAGCAAGTGGGCTGCTCTCTTCCTGCAGGTTGTTTCTCT